>NC_080421.1:33862616-34470949 GCF_029873635.1 Malania oleifera
TCCCCCATCATACTCATTTCAAACTCTTCTTCCATACATGTGGCAAAGTCTTTACAAAGTTCTTCATTTGTAGCACCGAATATGGCATCACCCACATATATTTGAACAATTAGCATTTCTTTGTTTTTAGTCTTAATGAATAAAGTGTTGTCTACCATTCCTCTTAAAAAGTCATTTTTGAGTAAGAGTAAGAATTTACTTAGTCTCTCATACCAAACTCTATGAGCTCGTTTTAATCCATATAAGGCTTTGGCTAATCTAAATACGTGATTGGGATGTTTTTGATCTTCAAAACCTGGTGGTTGTTTGACATAAACCTTTTCATTTATATACCCATTTAAGAATACACTTTTTACATCCATTTGATATAGCTTGAATTCCTTAGGGGCTGTATAGGTTAGGAACATTCTTATTGCTTCCATTTTTGCTACGGGGGCAAAGGTTTCATTGTATTCAATACCTTCTTCTTGATTATAACCTTGTGCTACTAGCCTAACTTTATTTTTAACAACTACCCCATTTTCATCCTTCTTATTTCTAAAGACCCATTTAGTTCCTATGATTGAATGTTCTTTGGGTTTAGGTACTAGTTTCCATACTTGACTTCTTTCAAACTAATTTAGTTCTTCTTGCATAGCCATAATCCAAGAATCGTCATTTAAGGCTTCTTCAATATTCTTGGGTTCATCTTGAGATAAAAATGCATAATGGTTGCATATATTTTTCAGTGATGCTCTAGTGGTTACTCCTTTTGATAGTTCTCCAAGAATTTGATCTTTTGGATGACTTTTTAACATATCTCCACTCTTTTGGTAGTTCTTAGTTTTATATAGGGTTTTTATTTGAAGTTTCATCATTGTTTTCTTCTTTCATTTCAAGATTTTCTTCTTTTTGTGAGATATCTTCTCTTTCATCATTCTTAATTTCTTTTGTAGAGTGATTTGATTCATCAAAAATTATATACATGGATTCAACGATAGTAAGTGTGCTTTTATTATAAACCCTATAAGCTTTACTATTTGAATAATATCCTAAGAAAATGCCTTCATCTGATTTTGCATCAAATTTACCTAAATCATCTTTATTATTGAGAACAAAGCATTTACATCCAAATACATGGAAGTAAGCTATGTTGGGTCTTCTACCTTTCTATAGTTCATAAGGTGTTTTATCTAGACTTGATCTGATAGATACCCTATTTATAACATAACAAGCTATATTTACGACTTCAGCCCAAAAGTACTTAGGTAAATTATTTTCATTTAATTTGGTTTTTGCCATTTCTTGAAGGGTTCTATTTTTTCTTTCAACAACTCTATTTTATTATGGAGTCCTAGGTGCTGAAAAGTTATGATTTATACCATGATCATCCCAAAATTTATCAACATCTTTATTTTTGAACTCTCTACCTTGATCACTCTTAAAGTTAGTTACGTTATAGCCTTTTTCATTTTGTAGTTTCTTGCATAGAGTGATTAACATGTTACAAGTTTCATCTTTATTTGTTAAGAACAATACCTAAGTATATCTTGAATAATCATCTACAATAACAAAGACATATTGTTTGCCTCCTAAGTTTTGTGTTCTAGAAGGGCGAAATAAGTCTAGGTGCAAGAGTTCTAAGGGTCTACTAGTTGATATGTACTTCTTTTTGAAACTTGTCTTGACTTGTTTTCCTTTTTGGCATGCATCACAAATCTTATCTTTTATAAATTTTGTATTTGGTAATCCTTTTACTAAATTTTTATTGGATAGTTTAGATAATAGGTTCATGCTATGTCCTAGTTTCCTATATCAAAGCCAACTAGTTTCATTCATTGCAGCCAAACAAGTCACATTTTGATTAACTAGGTTATCAAGATTTATATAATATACATTATTTACCCTATGAGCTATGAATAAGGTTTCATCATTCTTAGGATTTTGAATAATGCATTTGTCTTTCTTAAAAATTATTTCAAAACTTTTGTCACTTAATTGACTAATACCCAAAAGATTTCGTTTTAAACCATCTACTAACAACACATCATCAATTGTAAGAGAGGGTTCTTTACCTATTTACCAATGCCAAAAATTTTACCTTTGACATTGTCACCGAAGGTCGCGTATCCCCCATCTTTTTGTTTTAGTGTGGTGAACTTGGTCCTATCTATGGTCATGTGTCTTAAACACCCGCTATCCAAGTACCACTTTTCCCTTGATGGTGTTGTCCTAAAACATACCTAAAATGAAGGATTCATGGTATTAGTTTTTGGAACCCAAATTTTCTTAACTTTCTTTGAATTATTTATAGTTCCATTGTTTACTTTCCATTCACCTTGAACTTTAACATATTTTCTTTTGAGTGGGCAATTAAACATCACATGTCCTTTATTCTTGCACATGTAGTAAGTAGTATATTCATGTATATTGGTTGAGGAAGTACTAGCATAGAACTTTGCTTCTTTAAAAAAATATCCCATGAATAATTTCTTACTTCTTTTATTTGTTTTTCCATTATATCCGATTCCTTCTCTATTTCCATGTAATCTTTGTTGTCCAATCATCTTTTCAAAATTTTCTTTATCTTTGGTAAAGCTATAAATGATTTTCTCTTTATCCTCTATTGACTTCTTAAGTTTAATTATTTCTAAATCCTTTTTATTTTGATCATCTACTTGTATTTTGCCTATTTCTTGAGTCATATCTTTTATTTTCTATTCTAACTTTTCAATATGAGATTCTTTCTCCTTTTTAATGGATTTTCAAGATTCAAGTTGTTTCATTAGTTTTTCATTTAATTCTTTCAAAGTTATGTTTCTTTTGGAGACTTTGATAAACCTTTTATGTAAGGCAAATAACTCATCTTGTAGTTCTTTATAGGAGGGCATGCTATTGCAAGATTCATCACAAGATTCATTACTAGATTTCGTTGATGATGAGTAGTAAGAATTTACCTCTTCATCATTTTCCATGAAGCACATATTCGCTATCTCTTGTCCGCTTGACTCATTCTCCGTTTTTCTTGAGCTTGAATCATCTCATGTAGCTTTCATGACTTCCTTCTTCTTCTTTTTATCCTTTTTGAGTAAAGGGCAGTCTGACTTGATGTGTCCTAGTTTCTTGCAATGATAACATGTAGGAGGGTCATTTTTACTTTTTTTTTTTTTCTTTCTCACTTGTTTCCCCCTTTTTAGATTTCTTTGTACAAAACTTTCTAGGAAACCTTTTATTTCTCTTATAGAACTTGCCAAGTCTTTTAGTGATAAATGCTAATACAACTTGATTTAGGTCACTTGATTCACTTTCATCTTCACTTGAACTTTTACTAGCTATTTTTAAGGTAATGGACTTTTTATACTTAGGTTCAGGGTTTCTTTCAACTAATATCATTTCATAAATGAGTAGTGAACCTATAAGTTCATCTAGTGAGGTGGTCTTAAGGTTCCTACCTTCTGTCATTGCAACGGCCTTTAGTTCCCATATGGAGGGAAGACCACTTAGTATTTTCCGAATCATTTCATAGGTAGTGTAGATCTTTCCTAAGGCACTTAGAGAATTTATTATGTGAGTAAATCTAGTATACATACTAGTGATTGTTTCATTTGAATTCATTTTGAACGCTTTATACTCACTGGTTAGCACGTCAATCCTATTGTCTCTAACATCTACCATTCATTCATACGTTACTTCTAACTTGTCCCAAATTTCTTTTACTGTTTTGCAGGCCATGACTCTATTGAATTCATTAGCATCTAGAGTACAATACAAGACATTTATGGAACTTGAATTTATTTGAAACATTTTGTAGTTTATGTCGGTCATATCCTTTTTCTCTTTAGGAATTTGTTTTCCATCCACTATTTTGGTAGGAATTAGATCTCCATCCATGACTACTTCCCAAGCTTTCCAATCCATATGTTGAAGATAGATTTGCATTCGTTTTTTTCCAAAAAGTATAGTTAAATCCACAAAAAATTGGTGGTCAGGTTGAGGATTGACCCTCTCTAAAGGGAGCTACTCCTATATGTGCCATTAGATCTTTTTACAGCTTCTTATTAAGATTTACTATAACTAGGCTTTGATACCAATTGAAATTAGAATAACGTTCCCAAGAGGGGGGGTGAATTGGATTAACTAAAAATTTAATCTCTTTTCAACTTCTTACTTGTTTTTAATGCAACAACAAGAAAGTAAATCAATCAACTTATGATCACAACCAAATCACACCACAAAGTACTGAAAAATTAAAAACACAATCCAACCAACTAAAATATGAAAATCAATTAATCATTTAAGAATTTTATGCTTTTTGGTAATAGCCTTGTATTTCTTTGCAAACCCTGCTTTAGATGGAATTTTATTGTGTTTCTCTTAATCAAGATTTCCACAAATTAACCAACGTACTCCCTTGGGGGTTTCTACAAACGGTTAATTAAAACGTACTTTCTAAAATCAAGAGTCTTCTTTGAATTTTGATTTTAAGCCCTGCAACCTGCACTTAGCATACACAAGAATATATAGTGCAGAAAATAAAAAGAGTACGGATGAGAAGAACACCGAGATTTACGAGGTTCGACTTATCCCCAGCCTACGTCCTTGCCTTTGGTCAATTCCACCAAAGGATTCCCCTAAGTATGCTCCTTTCTGAGCAGAGCAAGTCTTTTACAATATTCCCTCTTTTTTAGGAAGAGAAACCTCTCCAAGCGATCAATCCCCGTTTGGTACAATGATCCAAACCAATTTTGAACAATCAATAATACAATGAGAAGGCTACTATAATATGAGTACAAAGAAACTCTCAAAACAGAGTAGAGTTGTACAAGTTAGAGCACAGATTATACTTCAATCAAATAATAATAAAGTATGAAGCTCAAGTATAGAGATCACCAAAGGTTCGTTTCGTGATTGAGAATACTTAGTGTAAGAACTGTAGTATGATGATTCAGCAGCGATATCAAAAGTTATCTCCCAAATGGAGTGTGAGCAATAGAGAACTTTGAGAGAGATTGTAAGCTTGAATGCAAGAGTGATGTGTGATTACTCGATAATTAAATTTTTGGGATTAAAGGAGTATTTATAAGCATTTTAGGATTAGTTTCCTTGTTCTCCAAGTGACTTGGAGTGCCCACCAAGTTTTTATAATGTTTATAATTGAAAAACCAATTTTTAAAATTTTCCCATTGGAGTTTAAAAAGTCAAATCCTATGGAGTTAGTTGGCTGGACAGGCGACTGGATAGTATATTTTCACAGGGTCAGTCGGCTGGACAGGCGGCTGACACCCTTCTATTTGCCAAAAATTAAAATCAGGAAATTATCAGTCGACTGGCTCGACACAGTTCAAAATGGGTCAGTCGGCTGGTCATTGTTAGTCGACTGAGTGTTTTTAGTTCATTGTGTCAGTCGGCTAGGCAGTTAACTTAGCTGTTGTTTTTTTGTCAGTCAGCTGAGTAAACCCAGAGTATTTTTGGTCAGTCGGCTAACCAGTTCTCTTTCTGGTTTTTTTTTTTTTTTTTTTTTTTTTTAATTTTTGGTTTTCAAATTTAGTTTTTCTCCCTTGTTTTGATCTTTCATAAAACATTTTTCAGGGTTTTAAAATAGGTCTCTAAGTCCATGTATTTCCCCTAAAGAGCTTCGTATTTCTAAATTATATTTGAATTGAAGTACTTACAAACAACTTTACTGAATAAGACTTTTATGTACTAAATCTTCAAGTCTTTTGATGTTCATCTTGACTTCGAGTCCCTCTAGGTCTTTAAGCTTTTTCATTTGTCTTTTAAATACTCGGAGAAGCTTTCACTTGATTTGGCTTTGATTTCCAGCATGCTTCCATGACAAACGTGAGTGTTGAGTTATGTATTCCTGAAATAAAGTCACTTAACAACACATGTTAAAACATCTTCATTTGTTATCATCAAAACAAGATTGAAATGTCTAGTTAGGCCAACAGGCTGTATGGTTATCCCAACAACTAGTCTCTATCTCGTGGAACACCCGATAAAAAATTTGGTTCTTCATTGGCTACAAATAATGTTACAAGTTCTTCAACTTCTTCTGAGATTGCTGTCCCTGGTCTCACTTTGCTGGTAGCCTTGCCTCTTGTCATTCTACTTTCTTTTCTAACATTGAATAGATTGTTGATTAAGGTGCATCAGATCATATGACTTCCAATTTTTTTTCTCTTGACAATGTTCAACTCCTTAATCAGCCATGCCCCATTAAGCTTCCTAATGGTGACATTGTTCCTATAACTCATACCGACACTATGCATTTTTCTCCTAATCCCTCTCTTTCTAATGTTCTTTATGTGTCTTCATTTAAATTTAATTTATTATCCATCAGCAAACTCACCATTGATCTCAATTGTGTTGATCTCTTCTTTCCTACCTTTTGTGCTTTTCAGGACCTATCAACAAGGAGGCTGATTGGAATGGGTGAAGTACGGGATGGACTTTACCACTACAAACTTCCCTCCGTCTCAGTTTTCCACTCTTAACGTGTTTCTAACACTACTCTTTGGTATCAACGTCTTGGTCACCCTTCTATTTCATGTCTTCCGAAAATTTTAAATATTTCTTATTCTTATTTGACTTGTGATGTTTGTGCTAGAACAAAACACACTTTTTTACTTTTTTCTTTGAATACAAATAAGTGCACATTTTGTTTTAATCGGATTTATTGTGACATATGGGGTGGTTATAATACAACCTCACTTTCTGGTGCACATTATTTTTTAAAAATCATGGACGATTACTCACGTGCTACATGGGTTTATCTTATGCACTTGAAATCTGACACTTTTACTTGCCTTGAAAATTTTTGCGTCATCATTAAATGTTAATTCAATTGCACCATTAAGCACGTGCGCACTGATAATGGTAAAGAATTTCTATCCACTTCACTTCAAACCTGTTTTCATGACCAAGACATTCTTTATAAGTGCACATGTGTGGATACCCCTTAACAGAATGGTGTTGCCGAGCGTAAACATTGCCATCTTCTTAATGTGGCTCGGTGTTTACGTTTTCAGGTTAATCTTCCCATCTCTTTTTGGGGTGAATGTATTCTCAAAACCACTTATTTAATTAACCGTACTCCTTCACCCAGCCTCAATCATAAGTCCCTTTATGAACTTCTTTTTCAGAAACCACCATCGTATACACACTTGCGAGTGTTTGGGTGCCTGTGCTATGCCGGAACCGTTCGCCAACATCGCGATAAATTCTCTTCTCATGCTCTTCGATGTGTTTTCTTAGGTTATCCTGCTCATCATAAGGCTTATCATGTATATGATGTTGAAAACAAAAAAAATTTCATCTCCCATGATGTCAATTTTGAAGAAAATGTTTTCCCCTATCATCTCATACCTATACCTTCAACTCCTCCATCTTCACCTATCCTTCCTCTTTCCATTCCTGTTACCCTTCCTACACTTTACCTACCTAACTGACCACACCTAACCCTAGCCCCTCATCTATCCCTCTTTTTTCCTTGGTCTCCTCCTCGACACCCTCACCCTCACCTGTGAAGACCCAGAAATTGTAATAAATAATAATAGAGAGAAGGAAAAATTAAAAGAGTTAAAACAGGGTTCGTTGACGAATGTCCTGGTTTTGTCGACGAATAGCCTTCTTACACACGTCAATGAGGACACATGTCTTGTTAACAAAAATATACCAAGAGGGGGGCGATTTTAGGGCTTGAAGTTCATTGACGAAAGTTATGAATTCGTCGACGAACTCCCTTCTTGGCCTCTTCGACGAGGTGACGTGACTCGTTGACAAAGCCATATGGCCAGCTACCTATATATAGCTGAAAATTCACTTTTCAACGAAGGAACTCATCCTATTTCACTTTCTCTCTCTAGAAAACGAACACTCCACCATCTTTCTAGATTTTCGGCTCTGTTTCTCCCCAGTTTGACGATCAAAAGCTACCACGGTGATCTTAGGGAGATTCTCTACAACCTAACTAGAGCAGAATGTTGATTTGAGAAGTTTGGGCACCATCCCAATTTCAGGGTAAGTAGATTATCTTGGTATTTCTAGTATTACCAAGTTTATTTGAGCCCAAATTTTGTGTTGTATGAGAACATACTGGTATTTTTTGGAGTAAAATTAGGGTGTTATGATTTTAGGATTAGGGTGTTTTGGACCCTACAGGCGTGGGTTGAGGACCCCTATGGTTATTTTTTCAGGAACCCAGGTAAAGTGTAGTTTAGGAAATTACGAAT
Source organism: Malania oleifera (assembly GCF_029873635.1). Lineage (NCBI taxonomy): Eukaryota > Viridiplantae > Streptophyta > Magnoliopsida > Santalales > Ximeniaceae > Malania > Malania oleifera. The sequence goes on from NC_080421.1 coordinate 33,870,830, forward strand.
AGGCAGATTCAAGAAATGTGAGTGATAATTTTCTAGGAAATTTAGTGTTTTACTAGGAATTTGTATATATGTAATTACAGGATTTTGAGGTTGATATGCCGAGGGCGTGACAGTTGAATTGGAGGCAAGTCTTCCAGTTAGATAGGTAAGGGAAATATGTTATGCTAGAAATTTTAGAATATTTATCAGTAAATTACATGTTTTTCCATTTTATTATCTAGTATGCAAATTATTTGTATATTAGAAGTTACAGTTTTTAGAATATGAAATATTTATTTATTTAGTTGTATGGCATGAGATATTATCAGAACATTACAGAAATCTTACAGTTTTTAGATTACAATGATTTATAGTATTTATATAGAAGTAGGTTTTATCAGATTTTATAGAATTATGAATCACAGTGTATATACAGACAGATATACTTTATAGACAGATATTTTACAAACAAATATCTTATAGCATTCACAGATTTCCATGATTCCCAAAATTTTAAAGTCATAACACTATGATATACAGTTTGTACAGTTTAGATATTATAGATAAGTTATTACAGCTATTACAGTTCACATATTACAGTATTTTTAATACAGTTTACGGTGTTCTGGTTATTTTAGAATCATGATAAAACAGTAAGATGTATATATAGAAAATAGTATTATGACGCCTCGATTTTCGTACCAATTTCTTTTAACAATAATAAATATTCACACATCATCAACAATATTCACAAATCGGCCACGTCAACAACCCTGTTACCACTCATATGACCCGATCCGCATTGGGTACCAAGTAAAAAGTCATTTCATTTAGACAACCTAATAATGGAAGATAGTATACACTTAACAACCAAAATACAATACCCACACTATCAACTTACATATATACATATACATTACCATCCCACACTCAAAACAACTCAACTCTAGGGAAATTACACCTCCCCTAGTCCAAAAACTCACCTTGTGTGTTAGGGTTTCATCTCCCTATGGTCCCGGAGCTCTATCGCCTGGCCTATCTCTGTTCCTTGAAAAATTCAGATAATTTGGGTGAGACACATCTCAGTAAGAAGGAATAAATTATTTACAGTGTGTGACCATATGAGTTCAGTTATAACACACTTTACTTTTCAAATCAACATTTCATCGAAGAAAAATACACTAATAAACATATTCTCATAATCATATAGATATACAAGACAAGCTTTTATAAGCTTAAAAATCATTCCTTAAATTCAATCATTTCCAACACATATTTAATCGTAAAGTTCTTGAGAATAGGGAAGATTACCTGCCCATACATGTAGCTTTCTTTTGCCCTAACACATTATGCTGTCAGGTATGACGACATCTGATACCTGTCAGGGCATTCACCTTACTTAGTAAGCCCTCATACAGAGAGTTTTACTTCACCTCAATTATTTATATTATTAACTCACACAGATCCATTTTTCAATTTTATCATTCTCTATTTCTCAATTTCCATTATTTCTTTCATTTCTCATTTTAACCCATTTTATCATTCTTTCACTTTCCATTTCCATTTTACTATTCAACTCATGAGTATCCTTAGTATCTAGTACCAAGTTCATGTTTGTAACTCATGGCTACCCTGAGGATCTTTCTTTCCATGCCATGCTTCCCCCCATGGTTAAGGTCATGCGGCCCGAAGGTTGGATCTAACTGCAGTTGGCCGACCCGGCTAGATCAAAATATCATATCACATATCTCGCATTTGTAGCACGACTGACCGACCTTTAGCCTTGATCCGGACTCAAGGGGCACAATAACTCTGCTAAAATGCTCAGTCAGCTGTCACACCACATGCTCCAAGAGTCCGTGGTTGCACTACACCACTAGCAACAATACTGGGCTCAATATCACAACCCATCATTAGGGTTTCCACAACCATCCATCAGGGTTCACTACCACACACTAGCAATCATTATGTGGTATTGACATTTCATCAATCATATTTCAATGATTCCTTTGCAGCAGTTACACTTTACAACGTTCACATTCTCCCAGTATTCATAGTTAATATACTCAATTCAATCACCTCATTTCAGTAAATACATTTTAGAATTCACATTCTCATTTTCACGTTTCAATGTTTCCATATCAATATACATCATTAATCTCGTTTCAGTATATCTCAATTCATTTCAATAAAAATATTCTCATAATTTTTTGTGTACATTTCATCATTCCATAATAGTATATATATATAATGTTTCACATATTTCAACATTTCTCAAAATACCCATATCATTAATTTGCAAAATCTCATTTTACATGCAAATCATTTCTAGTCACATATAAATACCATATTTCATTATTCTCCATTAATCACATCAATAACTCTCATTTCAATATTTTCTTATAAATTACTCATCATTATATTTCACATTTTTTAATATACATCATATGCCACACAGTTTTCATCTAATATTCATAATATATTAATTTCATATGGAAAAATACCCTAACTTTATTTTTTCAAATATTCATTCAATTAATAATATAAAAATATTGTTATAATTTATTCCCTTTACCTGATTTACTGAGAGTCTCATTAAAACTCAGATCCTACGCTCTTGGCGCCCGAAACTCAAATCCTACAATTCGCATTTTTCTTAGATTAATTAACTCATTTCCCAAAAAAAAAAATACCCATATAACCTTCCCTTAGCTCTATATACCACAAATTAACATTTAAACTAATATTTAACACCCTCACTTAATTTTCTGAACTATGCCTGCGGGTCTCGAAATTACACCCACAGCGTTCACCCGAACCCTAAATTTCAAAAATCCTACTTCAACCTCATATGTTGAATATTCTAAAATTTCTAAATCAACACTAATTAAATAACAATTAGCCCCTTAATAACCCCCTTATCCTAAATTTGGGATTATGCCTACGACGACCCCACGAGAAATTCGCACTACTAAATTTGTAGAGAATTATCCCTAGATTCTCGTGGTGGTGTCTGATCGTCACTTGGGCTTAAAATTTACGAGAAATTGAGGTAAAAGGAGAAATTTAGCTTACCCCAAGAGATAAGCCTACGTCGCTCCGGTAGAAATGACGACAGCGAAAAAAGGAGTCCAACGGTATTCCATGTTTTCCGATCAGGCGAGCATCCTTCAGGAAAATGAGGAGAGAGGGAGAGAGAACGAGAAGAGGGAGAAAGAAACTTGGGGGGGGGGCGTTGGACCTTTGCAACTCGCCTGAAGCTTCTTTGAAACTTCGGGTAAGTTATGTTATATATATTAGTATAATAATAATAATAATAATAATAATGATATTATTATTATTATTATTATTATATTTAATTAATAATAATATATTTTATTAATAAAAATAAAAATAAATTTTAATTATTATTTTTTAAATTAATTAATTAATTAATTAATTTTAATTTAATTTAATTTAATTTTTCTTTTTTTTTTTATTTTTTTTATTTATTATTATTATTTTTTTAAATTACCCCACTAATCTTATATAGCCATTTTTTGGGTTATTACATTCTCCTCTCATAAAAAATTTCGTCCTTGAAATTTGCTATTTGTCTACTTCCCATTCTTAGAAAAAAGACTTCCAATTTTATTAATTACCCTCATTTATGGCAAAAGAATACCGTGGTTTCAAAGAGGGTTCTAGGAGATTACAACTATTCAAAATTCTCCCAAAGTCATTCACGTTCCAAAACTAAAAACTCTATCTATCCTAAGTTACACCATACGAATAAAAATACACAATATTACTCCTTTTATTCTAACCGACTCAACTCTAAACTCCATTGAATAAGTGTGGATATGTCTGGCGCATGTGATCCTAACGATCCTAGGAAGCCTCCTCAACAGCATGATTGCGCCATAAAACTTTTACTAGTGGAATTTTCTTCGTGCGTAGCTCCTGTTCCTTCCAGTCAAGAATTTGCACTGACACTTCCTCATAAGTTAAAGTATCACCCAATTCTAGTGCTTCATAGTTGATCACATGGGAGGGCTTTGGGACGTATTTTCTCAGTATGAAAATGTGGAATATGTCATGGATCCTAAATAGGACCGGTGGTAATGTCAATTGATAGGCAATTGGACCCACTCTTTCAAGAATCTCGAATGGTCCAATATACCTAAGGCTCAGCTTACCCTTCCTCCTAAACCTTATAACACCTTTCATCGGTGCAACCTTTAGGAACATGTGATCTCCTACATCAAACTCCAATTCTCACCCGCAAGTATCTGCATAACTCTTCTGCCGGCTCTGTGCTGTTCTGATTATGTCCCTAATAAGTTTGACTTTATCTTGAGTCTATTGTATCAGCTCTGGCCCCAATATCTGTCTCTCCCCAATTTCATCCTAGTATAATGGGGATCGACACCTCCTTCCATACAATGCCTCATACAGTGTCATCCAAATGCTGGCCTAGGAGTTGTTGTTATACGAAAACTCGACCAGTGGCAAATAATGCATCCAACGACCTCCAAAGTCCAGCACACAAGCTTGTAGCATATCTTCCAGAATATGTATTGTTGTCTCTGTCTGCCCATTTGTCTGAGGATGAAAAGTTGTGTTGTACGACAACTGAGAACCCATGGCACCTTGCAGACTCTTCCAAAAATAAGATGTTAATTGTGGATCTTTGTTTGAAACTATGGACACTAGGACGCCATAGAGCCTAATTATCTCCTGGATATATAACTCATCCAATCTGTCCATAGAGTAGCTAACTCTGATCGGCAAAAGGTGGGCAGTCTTTATCAATCGATCCACCGCTACCCAGATAACATCCTGTCCATGCAATGCCGGCAGTAATCCTGTGATGAAATCCATCACTATATGCTCTCACTTCCACTCAGGAATGTGGAGTGGCTGCAATGATTCTGCCGGTTTCTGATGCTCAGCTTTCACTTGCTAGCATGTCAAACACTGATCCACATACTGAACTATCTCCCTCTTCATGTTGCTCCACCAAAAGGACTCTCAAAGATCCCTGTACATTTTAGTGCTACCTGGATGTACAGTTTACAGGGACCAATGTGCTTCCTCCAGAATAACCTTCTTGATATCAAGGTCGGCAGGAACGCATAACCTGGTACGGAACCTCAAGGCTCCATCATTTAAGATGCTGAACTCTATTTCCTGACCATCCTGTACCTTCCCCATAAGCTCTACTAATTCTGCATCATTTCTCTGGGCTACTTTAATCCTCTCCTATAGAGTCGGCTGCAAGACCAAGTCAGCAATAAACGACTGGTGATCGCCCTTTATCAGCTCCACACCGAGCCTTTCTAGATCCATCTGGCTCAGATGTTGAATCTCCACTGCAGACACAGATGAATCCACTGATTTTTGGTTCAAAACATTAGCAACCACATTAGCCTTTCCCGGGTGGTAGCTGATAGCGCAGTCATAATCCTTTTTAGATCCAGTCATCTTATCTGCCTCATATTTAATTCCTTCTGCGTGAAGAAATACTTTAAACTCTTATGGTCAGTAAATATCTCACACCTACCTCCATATAGATAATGCCTCCAAATCTTCAGTGCGTAAACAACCGCTGCCAATTTTAGATCATGGGTAGGGTAGTTCTTCTCATATTCTTTCAACTATCATGAGGCATAGGTTATCACCCTTCCTCGCTACATCAACACGCATCCGAGCCTTTTATGGGATGCATCACTATAAATTACGAACCCCTCTTCTCATAGAGGAATTGTCAACACAGGTGCAGTGATGAGTCGCTGCTTCAATTCTTGGAAACTCGATTCACATTTATCAGACCACTCAAACTTCACTCCCTTCGTGGTCAATCTGGTTAATGGGCCTAACAGTTTAGAGAAGCCTCAACAAATCTACGGTATTACCCAACCAACCCTAAGAAACTCCAGATCTCGTGCACATTCTTTAGTCGTACCCACTCTACTACCGCCTCAATCTTACTCGGATCAACAGAAACACCACCCCTAGATATAACGTGTTCAAGGAAGGTAACCTGTTTCAGCTAGAACTCACACTTTTTGAGTTTCACATATAGCTTTTTCTCTCGCAACATCTGAAGCACTATATTCAGATGCTCCTCATGCTCCTCTGAGCTCCTTGAATACACCAGTATATCATCAATAAATACTACAAAAAGCTGATTCAAATACTGGTGAAAGACCCTATTCATCAAATCCATAAACATTGCAGGAGCATTCGTCAAACTAAACGGCATAACCAGAAATTCATAGTATCCATAGCATGTTCTAAATGTCGTCTTCGGAACATCTTCTGCCCTAATTTTCACCTGATGGTACCCGAAGCGTAAGTCTATCTTTGAAAAGATCTGTGTCCCTTGTAATTGGTCAAACAAATCATCGATACGTGGGAGGGGGTATTTATTCTTGATAGTTACTTTATTTATTTTCTGGTAGTCAATGCACAACCTCAACGACCTATCCTTCTTTCTCACAAACAAAATTGGTGCTCCCCAGGGAGACACACTGGGCTGAATAAACCCCTTATCTAACAATTCCTGTAACTGCTATTTTAATTCTTTCAGCTTTGCCAACGCCATTCAATACGACACCTTCGAAATTGGCGCTGTCCTCGGAACTAGATAACTAACAAACTCGACCTCACGATCAGGAGGTAGTCCTGAAAAATCCTCGAGAAATACATCAAGAAAATCCCTCACCACTGGGATATCCTCCATCCTTGGCGCTCCTTCTGATACTACCTTCACATAGACTAAATATCATTGACAACCTTCTGATAGTAATCTACATGCCTGAATAACAGATAGTAACTGAGGTGGGGTGCGCACATATGATCCTATGAATCTATACTGCTGTCCCTCTATAGGTCTGAACACTACCTTTCTCTGATGGCAATCAATGCTGGCCTAGTGGGCAGCTAACCAATCCATTCCCAAGATTACCTCAAACTCATGCATATCTGGAACCACCAAATTAGCTAACAAGGACCTCCCCTGAATGCTCACTAGATAGTCCCTAAGTACTTTTTTGCATATCCCTACAGCCCTAGTTGGTGTAACAACAGACAGACTAATATCTAATTGCTGAGATTCAAACCCACACAACTTCACATATTCTCGGGTGATAAAAGAATGAGTCACCCCAGAATGAAACAAGACAGTAGTTTTAAATGACAGTATTGACACAGTACCTGTTACCACATCTCCTACCGCCTCAGCATCTCCCGATGTCAATATATAAACTTGTGCCGAAGCAGTATTCCTCTATTGTCTACTTCGAGGTTTCTAATAGCCTCCTCTATATGGTCGATGAGCAGCTGCTACCACTGGCGGTGCCTGAAAGTTTTTTGCGATATCTCCAAACTGGTGGTACTGATAGTAGACACCTCCCTCGCTCGGCACTCTCTTGAGTGCCACCTCAAACATCAGGGACAAGGAGGGTGTTGGCCTTACAAGGTTTAAAACCTTGTTATCTTGTTTTGATGCTAACAAACAAGTGAAATTTAATGTATTTGTGTGAGTAATGATATTTCAGGTTTCATATATGTGAAAGTAAGGTCAAAGTGCTCACAAGGATCAAATGAAACTTAAAAGAGTCAAAGCATGGATTTGAAGATGATTTATTAAACCTTGAAGAATATGAGAACATGAATGAGTTGTTGAAAGTCAAGGAATATTAAAGTCAAAAGAGCCAAAGAAAGGCAAAGTGAGAAAGCTTAAAGAATATGAAAGTTTGAAGAAAAGATGAACTCAATCCAAGGACAAAGCATGAAGACTCAAGAACCTAAAATGAGAAAAGTCTTAGAAGTTTTCATGTAAGTACTTTAATGTTTAAAATATCGTTTGAAATTTTTTGAAACTCCTAGGTTAACTTCTTGGACCTAAATACCTTTTTAAAATATCTGGAAAATATTTTTATAAAGACAAAAATTATTTTAAAAATGTTAGAATCATTTTTGGAATGAAAAACATCAAAAAGAGTTTTTTCAATTTCTGTTAGTTTTTATACAGTCGAATTAAGATAAATTTTTCTCTATCTAAAACTCATTATTTTAAAAAGTGTTTAACAAGAAAGTTGTAGAATTTTCTCTTATATTTCTTTTAATACCAAGAACACCTAATTTGGAGTTATACAAAAAAAGTTAAGGCTAAATCACTGAATCAGGGTCATTGTTGTCAGACATCTGTACACTGTTCACGAGAGGGACTTCAGATGACTAAACAACACACAGAACGACCTCAAATGTCTGAAGATTAAGTTCAGACGACTGAGGATTAAATTCAGATGTCTAAAGATTTTCTGGACAGAATATAAAGAAGGCAGTGGCAGTTCAGACGTCTGAACTCGCGACTTCAGACGTTTGAACATTGTTCAACGGGCAAATTTTTTAAATTCTAATATTTTAAAATATAGTCGTTTGAGCTCTAAACTTTCTAAAAATTTGGAAAACTCTCTAAGGAAACTTTTGCAACATGGAAATAAGTTTGAAAGCCTATAAATACGTGCTTTTGCAAATCAAAATACATCTAAGAATTGAAAATTCTGTTTTGAGAAGCTGAAAGCACTCTTATTCCTCCAAAGTTCTCTTGCTCACTCATTGCAAATCTCTATTGCTGAGATATTCTGAAGTGTTAATCCTTCCTCCACTGAATTCCTACTGCTAATCCTCATCTAAGAAGGATATTGGTGAATTCTACACTTGAGCTTCATTTTATTTCATATTGATATTTTACATTCAAGTATATAGTGCTGAAATTGTACTAACTTGCTCTTTGAGAGAGTATACTTGTACGCAGATTATATCTTGTTTTCTTGTAATTCTTTGACGTTTCAAGGATTGTTTGGATCGTTGTCTAAGCAAGGGGATATTGCTTAGAGAGGCAGGCTCTAGCCTAAAGGAGTGACCGAACGAGGGGACATTGTTTGGAGAGGCAGGCTTTAGCCTAGTGAATGAGTGTTTGAGTATGGGGTATCGCTTGTAATCAGGTTTTGTTCCACCCATTAGCGGAACAGGTTTAGTGAATCCTTTAGTGGTTTGCCAAAGGCGAGGACGTAGGCTGGGTATAAGCTGAACCTCGTAAAAATCTCTGTCTCACTCTCTCTTTCCCTATTCTTTATTTTCAGTGCATATTTAAATTGCGTGGATGGTTTAAATTTAAAAATTATATAAACTACATATATTTGATAATCAAACAAACTTAAGGTTTAATTTTGATTTGGGTTGTAGAAATCGAAAGGGAGTACGTTGGTTACACCATATCTTGTGAAAACCTTACGGGAATACGTTACTTGGTTAACATCCCAAAGATAAATTTACCAAGAGTTTATTTAAGTTCTAAATATTTGGAAAGAGTGATTTGATTCATCTATACAGGGCTTTACATCAGCAAACATAAATTCTCATTTATTACAGGGCTTGGTTCAAATTTGGCAAATATAAACAAACAACCATCTTGAGTTGTTATATTACATAAGTGGTGTGTATTGGCTTGTTTGTTTACTTTCTAATTTTAGTTGATTGGTTTGGTTAAATGATTGATGTTTGTATGGTTAAAAATTAAGTAAAGAAGCTAAGTTCTTGAGTGCTTAACAAAATAAACAAATCAGTCACGAATTGGTTAAAAGAAATAAAATAAGTTTAAGAATTCTAAAAAGGAATTAAAAAGAAATTTTTAAAAGCCAATTCATCCCCCCTCTTGGGAAGCTATTCCTAATTTCAATTGGTATCAGAGCGGGGTTATAGAAACTCTTAACTAGAAGCTATAAAAATATCGTAATGGCTCACATAGGCGTAGCTCCCTTTGGAGAGGGACAATCTTCAATTAGGCCACCAATCTTTTGTGGACAAAACTATACATTTTGGAAAAAGAGAATGCAAATATACCTTCAAACCATGGATTGTAAAGCTTGGGAGGTCGTAATGGATGGTAATCTAATTCCTATCACATTAGTAGATGGAAAACAAATACCAAAGGAAAAAAAAGACATGACTGAAAGAGATTATAAAATGTTGCAAATAAACTCTAGTGCTATGAATGCTCTATATTGTGCTTTAGATGCCAATGAATTTAATCAAATAATGACTTGTAAATCAGTTAAGGAGACATGAGATAAGCTAGAAGTTACTTATGAAAGAACAACGGATGTTAGGGATAATAGGGTTGATATGCTCATAAGCGAGTATGAAGCCTTTAAGTTGAACCCGGATGAATCAATTACAAATATGTTTACTAGGTTCACTCACATAATCAATTCCCTAAATGCACTAGGAAAAACCTTCACTACTTATGAGATGATAAGGAAAATTCTTAGAGGGCTACCAACCATATGGAACCAAAAGCCACTGCCATAACTGAAGGAAGAAATTTGAAAAACACTTCCTTAGATGAACTTCTAGGTTCTCTTCTTACAAATGAAATGGCAATGAATGAAAAGAGTGGGAAAACCAAAGCCCAAGAAAAAATAGCCTTTAAAGCCTTAGAGGAAAACTCAAGTAATGAAATGGATGAAGATGAAGAAGCCTTCATATCTAAAAAGCTAGCAAGGATACTACGAAGGAGAAACAAATTTAAAAGAAGAAATCAAGACTCCAAATCAGAAGAAGAAGAAGTTAGCAAAAAGAAATCAAGGAATAAAACATCTAAATGCTATAATTGCAATAAAGTTTGACATTTAAAACCAAAATGTCCACTATTAAAGAAAGAGTCTAAAAATAAAAACAAGAAGGTCATGAAAGCCACTACTTGGGATAGTACAAGTAGTTCGGAGAATGAAATAAGTGACTAAGAGGTTGCTTACACGTGCTTTATCGCATGGGATAACGAAGAAAGCTCCTTAACTAAATCTTCAAATAATTCTTGTAGTGATGAATCAAGTGATGAGGGTATGCCATCTTATGATGAACTTCAAAATGATCTATTCAAAGTACATAAGATGCTGATGAAAGCAAATAAACAAAACACCTCATTGAAGAATAAGAATGAAAGTTTGATGAAAGAGTTAGAATTCCTAAAGAATGCTGAAAGAGATAAAGACTCAAAACTCAAGCAATTTGAACATAAGTATGAATCAGCAATGAAAGAAATAGAATCCAAAAATCTTACTGAAAAAGAAAACAACTTGAAAATTGAGAAACTAGAAAGCAAGAATGAACAAATGACAGAAGACCTTCGATCCCTATCCTCTACAGTATATGAGAAAGATATGTATATTTCTGGATTAGAGGACAGAATAAGAAAATTATGTCTAGAGCTAGAGAAATCACAAAAGAAGGTTGATAACAAGAAAGAGATAGAAAATCTTAAGAGTTAAATTGAAGATAAAGATAAGATCATTCATAACTTCACAAAAGGAAACGAAAACTTTGATAAGATGATTGGCTTACAAAGAATGTCTTTAAATAAAGAAGGCATTGGTTTCAATGGAATTGAAAATAAAAAGAAAAAGAATTCTTACATGGGATATTTCTCGAAAGAATCCAAAGACTATGCTTGCACATCTTCTAATGCCTACACAAACACCATATGCTATCAATGCAAAAAAAAAAAAAAATGGGTATATAAAGTTTGAATGTCCGTTTAAGAGGAAAAGTGTTAAAACTAAGCAAGTATGGAAAATAAAAGAAACCTTCCTTGAAAAATTCTCTAGACCCAAGAAAATATGGGTACCAAAAATGAAATAATGACTTCACACATATATAAAATAGAAAATGGCATTGTCGGCCAAAATCATAGGATGACTTTTTACAAGGCTTAACTTAAGGAAATATATAGAAAATATCAATTCTGAGCTTATTATATAAGCACCTTGATGTTACATGCTACATGCTTACTTGCCTACATGTGATGTATTGATATGCTATATGCTACATGTGTATTAATTAACTTGACTTGATTTATATTGAAAAGTATGACTCACTATGTTGAAAATTGAGAATGAGATTATTGAGTTTAAGCATAAATTTTTTATATGAGGATAATTCTTGAACATGCATGATTTTAAATGAATTACATGGATAAACATACTGTTTTTTATCTATGAGCTCTGAAAGATATAGTAATTATATTGATATCCATAAACTATACATTATGTGATATTAAGCTTTGGTATCTATAAAGTATTTTTGGTTTTACATGTTAAAAATTTCAATAGATATCAAATCTAAAAGCTCACTTGGCATCACAAAGTCAAATTATTTATGAGTATGATTATGTCTATGAGCATGATGTGACATTGATGATCTTAGCATGATATTGATATTTGATGAGTGTGTTCATGAGAACATACAGGATATGAATTAATATATGAAGTATGGATAATAAACTTAAAAGCATAATTGGTATCAAATCTGAATGTATTAAATTCAGGGGGAGTATCATGAATCATTAATCAATTGATATTATGAATTAAATTTTAAATTTTAAATTGGTATCATCAAAACCATCAAATTAATATTAGCTGGTATCTTGAATAAATGTTGTGAGCTACACACTACATATGCTATATTGAAAAACAATAACTTGAGTGTGTACATATGTTTGGAATACATGGTTATCGATATGCTCAAAATGATTTGTATTTGAATTTAAATCATTTCTTTTCTTTTTGATTGATGTCGAAAGTTGATGTCGAAAGGGGGAGAAGTTGTAAAGCAAAAATTGAGCATGAACATCACATCTATTCAAAAGAAGTATTTAAGTATTTAATATTGATTGAAAAAGCTTGTTAAACCAAAAGAAAGTGATGAGCATGATTGATGAAATTAGTATTGATCTTTTTAAGATGAAGTTTATTGAAAGGGGGAGCCTTTTCTAAGACTTACTCAAATTTTTACTCCTTGTTTGTCATCATAAAAAAAGGAGAGATTGTTGGCCTTACAAGGTTTAAAATCTTGTTATTTTGTTTTGATGCTAACAAACAAGTGAAATTTAATGTATTTGTGTGAGTAATGATATTTCAAGGTTCATATATATGAAAGCAAGGTCAAAGTGCTCACAAGGATCAAATATGACGAAAGTAAGGTCAAAGTGCTCACAAGGATCAAATGAAGCTTAAAAGAGTCAAAGCATGGATTTGAAGATGATTTATTAAACCTTGAAGAATATGAGGACATGAATGAGTTGTTGAAAGCCAAGGAATATTAAAGTCAAAAGAGCCAAAGAAAGGCAAAGTGAGAAAACTTAAAGAATATGAAAGCTTGAAGATAAGAGGAACTCAATCCAAGGACAAAGCATTAAAACTCAAGAACCTAAAATGAGAAAAGTCTTAGAAGTTTTCATGTAAGTACTTTAATGTTTAAAATATCGTTTGAAATATTTTGAAGCTTTTAGGTTAACTTCTTGGACCTAAATACCTTTTTAAAATGTCTGAAAAATATTTTTATAAATACAAAAATTATTTTAAAAAGGTTAGAATCATTTTTGGAATGAAAAGCATCAAAAAGAGTTTTTCCAATTGCTATCAGTTTTTATACAAGCGCATTAAGATGAATTTTTCTCTATCTAAACCTCATTATTTTAAAAAATGTTCAACATGAAAGTTGTAGGATTTTATCTTAGATTTCTTTTGACACCAAGAAAACCTAATTTAAAGTTATACAGAAAAATTTATGGCTAAATCACTGAAGCAGGGTCATTATTGTCAGACATCTGAACACTGTTCACGGGAGGGACTTCAGATGACTGAACAGCACACAGAACGACCTCAGACATCTGAAGATTAAGTTTAGACGTCTAAAGATTAAGTTCAGACTTCTGAAGATTAAGTTCAGATGTCTAAAGATTTTCTGGACAGAATATAAAGAAGGCAGTAGCAGTTCAGATGTTTGAACTCGCGATTTCAGACGTCTGAACATTGTTCAACGGGCAAATTTTTTAAATTCTAATATTTTAAAATATAGCCGTTTGAGCTCTAAACTTTCTAAAAATTTGGGAAACTCTCCAAGGAAACTTTTGCAACGTGGAAACAAGTTTGAAAGCCTATAAATACATGGTTTTGCAAATCAAAATACATCCAAGAATTGAAAATTCTGTTTTGAGAAGCTGAAAGCACTCTTGTTCCTCCAAAGTTCTCTTGCTCACTCATTGCAGATCTCTTTTGCTGAGATATTTTGAAGTGCTAATCCTTCCTCCACTGAATTCCTACTGCTAATCCTCATCTAAGAAGGATATTGGTGAATTCTACACTTGAGCTTCATTGTATTTCATATTGATATTTTACATTCAAGTATATAGTGCTGAAATTGTACTAACTTGCTCTTTGAGAGAGTATACTTGTATGCAGATTATATCTTGTTTTCTTGTAGTTCTTTGATGTTCCAAGGATTGTTTGGATTGTTGGCTAAGCAAGGGGATATTGTTTAGAGAGACGGGCTCCAGCCTAAAGGAGTGACCGAACGATGGGACATCGTTTAGAGAGGCGGGCTTTAGCCTAGTGAAGGAGTGTTTGAGCATTGGGTATCGCTTGTAATCAGTTTTTGTTCCACCCTTCAATAGAACAGGTTTAGTGAATCCTTTGGTGGTTTTCCAAAGGCGAGGACGTAGGCTGGGTATAAGCCAAACCACGTAAAAACTCCGTCTCACTCTCTCTTTCCTTATTCTTTATTTTTAGTGCATATTTAAATTACGTGGATGGTTTAAATTTGAAAATCATATAAACTACATATATTTAGAAATCAAACAAACTTAAGGTTTAATTTTGATTTGGGTTACGGAAACCGAAAGGGAGTACATTGGTTACAACATATCTTGCGGAAACCTTACGGGGTACGTTACTTGGTTAACATCCTAAAGATAAATTTACCAAGAGTTTATTTGAGTTCTAAATATTTGGAAAAAGTGATTTGATTCATCTATACAGGGCTTTACATCAGCAAGTATAAATTCATTCGCTACAGGGCTTGGTTCAAATTTGGCAAATATAAACAAACAACCATCTTGAGTTGTATTATTACATAAGTGGTGTGTATTGGCTTGTTTGTTTACTTTCTAATTTTAGTTGATTGGTTTGGTTGAATGATTAATGTTTGTATAGTTAAAAATTAAGTAAAGAAGCTAAGTTCTTGAGTGCTTAACAAAATAAACAAATTAATCACGAAATGGTTAAAAGAAATAAAATAAGTTTAAGAATTCTAAAAAGGAATTAAAAAGAAATTTTTAAAAGCCAATTCACCCCCCCTCTTGGGAAGCTATTCCTAATTTCAAAGGGGGCATCTGTCTGCCCTGTACTGCTCAATCCCCTCCTCCCTATCGTCGTCCCCTTCTGCTATCATATCTCCTCAACAGCCCTCAACTGAACCCTGTCTGAAAATCAGAAGGCATAGGCCTCTTCCTCTGGCTCTGTTCTATTGCGCTTCTCTGTAGGCCACTCTCAATCATTGCAGCCCTAACTACTATCTCTAAGAAGGTCTGAGCTCAGAAGCCTACCACCTACTCATACAGGTTCTGCCTCTGGCCCTCCTCAAACTTCTTTGCCTTCCTCTCCTCATCTGGCACCAGATACGGGGCGAATCGAGACAGCTCAATAAATCTCGCTGCATACTGCTACTCCGTCAAAGGCCACTGTGTCAAATATAGAAACTTTGATGCCTTTGCACTCCAGACCCTAGCGGGAAAGTACCGCTCGAATAAAATCTCCCTGAAGCAACTCCACATCATCGCTGTAGGGTTCGGCCTCTACTCCTCTAGTAACCTCACTAAACTCCACCAGCGCTTTGCTTCCCCAGTCAACTTAAATGTAGCAAATAACACCCTCTGCTCGTTTGTACATGAGAGAACTGTCAATATCTCCTCTATGTCCTGAACCCAGTTCTCTGCTACTAGTTGGTTCGCTCCTCCAGCAAAAGACGGGGGTCACATACGCGTGAACTACTCGATCGTGCAGCTCCGCTGCCCCGAGCTCCTAACCATATCAGTCATCACCTGCTAGGTGATGCTATGCAATACTGTGTCAAGGTCTCAACCACCCATACTAGAAGGTCCTACTCCATCACCTTTCGCACTCGTGTTATTGTTCCCCGGATCCATCCTGCAAAGAGTGCAACTAATCTCAGCACACAATTACTATCATGCAACCAATACACTTCTATAACTCATAAATTACTTTTCTATGACCATTTATCTTCATATCCTTAATCCCCATTTAAGATTCAATCCCACCACTCAGAGATCAAGACCCAGCGATAGTATCCATGGTTTTTCTAAAATCGTCACCCCAGGAAAAACACAGAAACAACCCCGGTACTCCTGTCTCTAAGCCGCAAGATAGAATCCTAAATTCTCACCTCATCCTCTAACAACCACTGACTCACATTTCAATCTACCCATCTCCTATTTCCCTCGAAATCTACTCCTATACTTTGATATTGTATTCCGCTATCTACTAAAGTCTGCAGAACCTAGTAACTTAGGCTCTGATACTAAACTGTGACGCCCCAATTTTTGTACAAATTTTTTTAACAATAATAAATATTCACACATCATTAACAATATTCACAAATCGGCCACGTCAACAACCCTTTTACCACTCATATGACCCGACCCGCATTGGGTACTGGGTAAAAAGTCATTTCATTTAAACAACCTAACAACAGAAGATAATACATACTTAACAACCAGAATACAATACCCATAGTATCAACTTACATATATACATATACATTACCATCCCATACTCAAAACAACTCAAATTTAGGGGAATTACACCTTCCCTAGTCCAAAAACTCACCCTGTGTGTCAGGGTTTCATCTCCCTATGGTCCCGGAGCGCTATTGCCTGACCTATCTCTGTTCCTTGAAAAATTCAGATAATTTTGGTGAGACACATCTTAGTAAGAAGAAATAAATTATTTACAGAGTGTGGCCATATGAGTTCAGTTATAACGCACTTTAATTTTCAAATCAACATTTCATCTGAGAAAAATACACTGATAAACATATTCTCATAATCATATAGATATACAACACAAGCTTTATAAGCTTAAAAATCATTCCTCAAATTCAATCATTTCCAACACATATTTACCCGCGAAGTTCCTAAGAATAGGGAAGATTACCCGCCATACAGGTAGCTTCCCTCTACCCTAACACGTTATACAGTCAGGTATATGCACATATGATACCTGTCAGGGAACTCACCTTACTCAGTAAGCCCTCAGACAAAGAGTTTCATTTCGCCTCAATTATTTATATTATTAACTCACATAGATCCATTTCTCAGTTTTATCATTCTCTATTTCTCAATTTCCATTATTTTTTTTATTTCTCATTTTAGCCCATTTTATCATTTTTTCACTTTCTGTTTCTATTTTACTATCCGACTCATAAGTATCCTTGGTATCTAGTACCAACATCGCGTCTGTAACTTATGGCTACCGTGAGGATCTTTATTTCCACGTCATGCTTCCCCCCAAGGTCAAGGTTGTGCGGCCTGAAGGCTGAATCTAACCATGGTTGGTCGACCCGGTTAGATCAAAATATCATATCACATATCTTGCATCTATAGTACGACTTATTGGCCTATAGCCCTGATCCAAACTCAGGGGACACAACAACTTTACTAAACAGCTCAGTCAACTATCACGTCATACGCTCCAAGAGTCCATGTGGTTGCACTACAAAACTAGCAACGGTACCATGCTCAATATCACAACCCATCATTAGGGCTTCCACAACTATCCATCAGGGTTCACTACCACATACCCACAATCATTATGCGGTATTGACATTTCATCAATTATATTTCAATGATTCCTTTGCAGCAGTTGCACTTTACAACGTTCACATTCTCCCAGTATTCATAGTCAGTATACTCAATTCAATCACCACATTTCAGTATATACGTTTCAGAATTCACGTTATCATTTTCATGTTTCAATGTTTCGATATCAATATACATCATTAATCTCATATCTGTATATATTTCACGTTTCAATGTTTCCATATCAATATACATAATTAATCTCGTATCATTATATCTCAATTCATTTCAATAAAAATATTTCATCATTTTCTGTGCACATTTCATCATCTCATAATAGTATATATATATCGTGTTTCACGTATTTCAACATTTCTCAAAATACCCAAATCAATAATTTGCAAAATCTCATTTTTCATACAAATCATTTCTACTCACATATAAATACCATATTTCATTATTCTCCACTAATCACATCAATAATTCTCATTTTAATATTTTCTCAAAAATTATTCATCATTATATTTCATATTTTTTAATATACGTCATATGTCACACAGTTTTCATATAATATTCATTATATATTAATTTCACAGGAAAAAATACCATAACTTTATTTTTCCAAATATTCATTCAATTAATAATATAAAAATACTGCTATAATTTATTCCCCTTACTTGACTTACTGAGAGTCTCGTTAAAACTCAGATCCTACGCCCTTGGTGCCCGAAACTCAAATCCTACAATTCGCATTTTTCCCATATTAATTAACTCATTTTCCCAAAATAATACTCATATAACCTTCCCTAAGCTCCATATACCCCAAATTAACATTTAAGCTAATATTTAACACCCTCACTTAATTTTTTGAAATATGCCTGCGGGTCCTAAAATTACACTCGCGGTGCTCACCTGAGCCCTAAATTTTGAAATTCCTACTTCAACCTCTGATACTTAATATTCTAACATTTCTAAATCAACACTAATTAAATAACAATTGGCCCTTTAATAACCCCTTTATCCCAAATTTGGTGTTATGCCTACGACGACCCCACAAGAAATCCGCTCCGCTAGATTTGTAGAGAATTATCCCTAGACTCTTGTTGTGGTGTCTGATCATCAATTGAGCTTAAAATTTACGAGAAATTGAGGTAAAGGGAAATTTAACTTACTCTAGGAGATACGCCTACGCCGCGCCTACCATCAATCCGCTCTGGTAGAAATGACGGCAGCGAAAAATTGAGTCCAGCGGTATTCCCTGATTTCTGATTGGGTGAGCATCCACCAAGAAAATGAGGAGAGAGGGAGAGAGAATGAGAATAGAGAGAGAAAGAAACTTGGGGGGGTGCTGGACCTCTGCAACTCGCCTAATTCTTTTTTGAAGCTTTAGGTAAGTTATGTTTTATATATTAGTATAGTAATAATAATATTATTATTATAATATTTAATTAATAATAATAATATATTTTAATAAAAAATAATAAAAAATAATTTTAATTATTATTTATTTTTTTAAAATAATTATAATTAATTAATTAATTTTTAATTTAATTTAATTTTTGTTTTTATTTTTTTATTTTTATTTTTATTTTTTTATGTTTTATTTTTTTTATGTTTTATTTTTTTTATTTTTTTATTTTTTATTTTGGAATTACCCCACTAATCTTATATAGCCATTTTTTGGGTTATCACAAGTATTACATAGTATCAGACCTTGATGAATCAGTTCTGATATCAGTAGAGCGCGGTACCGGTGCTGTTACAGATTAGAGTGCAACCACACATCTTAGATAGTGTGTGGAAGTTACCGTCAACCATGCTTGGAGAGATTGTAGGCTCCCCAAAGACTAGGTTAAGGTGGCTGGTTTGACGAGGTAGATACTCGTACCGTGCCTTGGAGGGATTGCAGATGGTCGAACTGAAGATTGGTATAGTTACAGATGACTTATCCTAGTAGGCCAACCAGAGTTAAGTCCCGCTTACGGGCCATGCAACCCTGTCATAAGGGGTTAAATCATGACGTATAGTTTTCTAGGGTAAATATTACAGTTATGTATATGTATACAGTTTTACAGAATATCAGCAGATATAGTATGATACTAGAAGTATGAAAAAAGTAGAAAACTCATATATGACAGTTGTATTTTAAATTATGATAGATGCAAGTTGTACTGTATGTTATTTTACCAGCTTTTACAGTTTCAGATATTTATTAGTATAGTGTTTATAGAGCTTAGTCGCCACACACTAGTAATAGCATATTTACTCTTACTAAACGTTGTCTCATCCCAATTGTAAAGACCTGCTACATTTTATAGTTTTTTTTAATATACATATAAACTAAAGTTTACTCTACTCTGATACCTGCTAATTTAAATCTAACTACAACCTAAGCAGCAAGAAGCTGAATTCACATAAATCTATAATCACATATATATACAGCACAATACTAGAGTGCTAGAGTATTCCCAAGATGTACATGGACAACTTCCCTCCAAAATTCCCTTAACTGAAACTAGAGCTATACAAAGATAATCTCCTAAAAATACTCACTCCACTGACAGGGAGCATTATAGCCTCTCTACCTATGAGCCTGATCTGCTCGCCTAGTTGGGTCACTTGAAAAATGTCAATTTATTAGGATGAGACGACGCTCAGTAAGACGAAACATGCTATTACTAGTGTGTGGCAAATGAGTTACATTTCTATAAAAATTTGATTCTACATAATCATGAGTAACTATATCTGAAAATGTAGGTACAAATAATATATAACACCACCTTTATCCACGTTGCTTATCATATCTGTATTTTAGGTTTTCTATTCATAATACTTCTAATATACATAAGTATATTCCTTGTTTCTATAAAATTGTATATACATATAATAACTGAAAAACTTCCCTGGATGGATAACTATATGTCATGATTTAACCCCTCATGACAGGGTTGTGGGGCCCGTAGGCGGGATCTATCACTGGCTGGCCTACCAGGATAAATCACTCTACATCGACACTCAGATCGGCCCCCTCAACCCATATCTAGTGGAGAGCTTGTCCACAACATAAGCATGATCGACTCTGAACACCACATATTATTTGAATATGTGGTTGCACTCTGAACTGTATATAGCTACGGTACCGTGCTCTGTAAACTATATATGTAATGGTCCATCAGAGTCTGATACTATATAATACTGTTAGACCAAGTGGTTAAGGGTCTTTCATTCCAACTATGTTTTGATGACAACAACCCATTAGTAGTTCTTTAAGGCTACTAACCTTTTTCTATAGTCATGTTTAGCAGCACAGAATGGCACCAAAGCAAATAAGTTTCAAATAAGCCAGAAGCAACTCGCGACATGACCAAAAGTTCAACCACTCAAAGCATTCATGGACTCTACATAATATGCAAGTGTTCTAAAGATTGAGTGTGAGAGTGAAAGAGATTATTTTGTAAATCCCTTGTATATGGAGTGACTCAAATAAAGAGCAAAGAATGGGCATATCACACGCACACAACAAAAACAAGTAAAACTACTTAAGGTGTCTAAAAACCCTTAAACAAACAAGGACCTTTCTTAGAACTTAAAAGGATTTTTTCTAAAGAAGTAAGAAGGGACTCGTCGATGAACACAGGGTTCTCATCGATGAAAAGAAACCAATAGTTGTATGAATTCAGAACCAACAACTCATCGACGAACATAGGGCTTCGTCGACAAATATATTGAAGAGCTCATCAACGAACACATGGTCCTTGTCAACAAATAGAAACCGAGACTTGTCTGAATTTAGAACCATCAACTCATTGATGAACACAGGGCTTTGTCGACGAATACACCGAAGAGCTCGTCGACGAAGTACAGATCTCGTCGACGAATGTCGGGCTGCGGGGTTCATTAAATGTAGCAGAACGACTAGTTTTGCCCTTGTCTTGCATCTCCAACGGCTCTCCAGCACCCAGCTTGCCCATTTGGTGTCTAAATAAGGGTTATTGCATTTACTTCTAACAAAAAAAACTCATTTACTCATCAAGATCATTTATTGTGCTTTCATTCTAGGGTTTCCCTTATACTCACTTTGTTGACCTTATAGGTCACGCCCGGTTTTGATAATGAAAAATACTCATGTATTTAATAAATATCTAGTTCATGTGTAGGTTCATATTAGCATATCATCAATGGCACACGAAAGCTCAAAACTTGAAGACAATTTCGTGCTCTTAATTGTAAGATTTTTGTAGTGAATTTGTCTGTAATAGTAATTAGGATATTCGGTTTGTAATAAGCACACACATCACATGCATGATTTATCTTGTAAGCTCAAACCAAATCATAATGCAAAATGACCTTAGCATGACCTTAGGGTGTACCCTTCGGTCGACCGACATCGGACTTTTTCGGTGTCTTAATTTTGGACACAAATGACCCTAAAACACTCACTCATGCATACATATGTTTGAATATTTGACTTAGGTAATTGCATGCTTGAAAAAGGACAAAAATGTACAAGTCTTGTACTTTCGGTCGACCGACCCACACAGGTCATTTCCTCCTGGTCGACCAAAACTGGTCCGGGTCAACATGTTGACAACGGTCCGATCGACTGAGCCCTTACAGTTTATTTGACCCCGATCGACCGAACCACCTGGGAGTCAACATTTTGATCTCTCGGTCGACCGAGCCCTTACAGTTCATTTGACCCTAGTCGATCGAACCACCTGGGAGTCAACATTTTGACCTCTTGGTCAATCGACCACTTTTGTACTCCAACTACCTGGTCGATGGAAGGGTCCTCGGGAATTTCCCAGCGGCCTGGTCGATCGAACCAAGTAGTTCAAAATGGCTCGATCGACCGAACCTCAGAAATTTGGGAAATCACCCACTTCCGGTCGACCGAGCCCTCGGTTCAAAAACCTCCTGGTCGACCGAACCATTTGAGTCCTGGTCAATCGAAACATTTCTGGTCAATCGGACCTCTCGGGTTGCCATAATTTTTACCGCGGATAAATAAATTTTAAACAGGGTTAAAATGCCTTAAGTGTCATTAAATTTTTCCAACAATCCCTAATAGGTCCCCAACGGTCAAAAATTTTGGTATGTCTATATATACTATTTCATTTGAGAGAATTAAGAATCGATTAGCAAAAAGATTAAGAAAATTTCTTTAAAGCAAAAATACTCTCTTTTGATTCCCATTTGCTCATACTTTTCCAAATACACTATAGCTTACATTCAGAATTCATTAAATCATCTGTAAGTGTTCTTGAGTGTTTAGATAGGAAGGTTTGCTCTCTCTTAGTTGTGAGATTGATTTATTTTTATTGAGAGCTGACCCAAAAGGATTCTTAGGGGACTTAGCCAATAAGTTCATCCTAAGAAAACTTTACTAATCCTTCTGAGATTGCATATTTGTTGCAATAGCTTGAGAAGCTCATATTTTCTTTTGGTTGCAAAATATTTTCAAAACCATTTACAAATATCTATTGCTCTTTATTTTGAAAACCATTTGAGGAGATATTTGTGTTTGAGGCAAAACATCTTTGTTGCAATATTTACTCACTCATATATTTTTTCTCAAAACAAAGATCATATATAATTTGCAAGTCCAAGCATATACATATTTGTGCGATTGAGATATTCTACTGATTGACATTCTTAAGGCTTGTTTGATATTCTGTGTGAACACGTTTGATTGAATACTCTGAAATACATAGATTATTATTGACACTCTCACATGTATACTACACTGATAGAAAAATTGTTTGAGAGTTGAACTACTTAGACCACACGGAGCTTACATTATCAAATCATCTGTGGTATTTGTGTTTGTGTGCAATTGTGGTACAAATTTACTTTACGTGAAAGCACCCATATATTGTACCTTTTGATTGTATATTTGAGAGATTCCAGGCATGGCCTGAGGGGGCTGTAATCCAGCCCGATAAGGATTGGTGTAAAGGTTGAGGTCAACCCTGTGATAATTTGACCTAGTTTGTATAGGTGCCACTCCACCCGTTCAAGTGAGCAAGTTAGTGTGATAATCCTTGTGCTGGTTAGCCAAGGCGGGGACGTAGGCAGTTGGCCGAACCTCGATAACATATCTGCGTGTCACCCTTTATTTACTGCTCTTACTCTTTTTTTTACTCCATTGAAAAGAGGACATTATGTGAGGGTAATGTGGTGATACTCAGCTCAAAGGGAGCATTTAATATTGTATCCACCTCTTATCAACTACTTGTAAAGAAAGGCCCTTTGAGAGCCATTGTAGGGTATCTCTAAGTGAGTACCTTGTTGAAGCTCTTTGTGAGTAGTTATGTGTATTGGCTTCTCAGCCTGAAGGAGGATCGTATAGTGGATTTTGGGAATCCTTGACTTGGTCTTAAGGCGTGGACGTAGGCTAGGTGTCGAACCACATTAATATCGCCGTGTTAAGTTTCCCTTCTCTCCTCTCTCTTTTATACTGCTCATTCATTACCATATGCTGCACTTTTATATTGTGATATTATGCACTTGTTCTTGGCAAGATTTTTGTGTTTGTAGAAAATTTGCATATCCACAAAAAACGTTTATTCACCCCCACTTTAGACGCTCAACCGGGCCAGCAAGTGGTATCAGAGCGCCAGTCGCTAAATTTTGGAGTAACTCCTAGGCGAAAAGATCAATATGGCGGATATGTTTGCCCAAGGTCAATCCGTGGACCATCCCCCCAAATTTTGTGGAACTAACTACCTGACATGGAAAGATCGAATGTCAATCTTCATCTAGGCCTATGACTACCGAATGTGGAACGTTATCACTGAAGGAGACTACACCTTCAAGAACGAAGAAGGCAATGGCATACCTATTGGAAAACTTCTTGAGGCGGATGCAAAGCTAGCACAACTGAACTTCAAGACCAAGAACTTCCTCTATTGCGCTGTAAATGATGAAGAGTACAACTGAATATAAGGATGCAACACGGCTAAGGAAATGTGGGAAAAGCTTCAGGTGACATACGAAGGCATAACCCAAGTAAAAAGGTCAAAAATTTATATGCTGGTAAAAGAATATAATATTTTTAAAATGGAAGAAGGTGAGACAATTACTTCCATGTTTACTCGATTCACACATATCACAAATGGACTAAAAGCTCTCGGTAGAGAGTACTTTATGAAAGATAATGTGTAGAAAGTCCTTCGCTCATTATCGACATCTTGGCACGCCAAGTCCACAACAATTGAAGAAGCAAAGGACCTCTCAAAGGTCACCCTTGACGAACTGATCAAGTCTCTTATGACCAATGAGATCAAGAAGAAAAATGCTACCGCAGAAGCTGAAGTACCCAAGAAGGCTATCGGAATTGCTCTAAAAGCTAGAAAGAAAAAAGAGCTTGTAGAAGAGGAAGAAAATGATGATGATGATGAAGTCGCCCTCCTTACAAGAAGATTTAGGAATTTTTTTTTTTGAACAAATGAAATGGCAAACAAAAAGAGAAAGGAGAATCGAGCATAAGATGCTACAATTGCAAATAGATCGAGCACTGCATGGCCGATTGTCCTCTCTTCGAAGACAAAGGCAACAATCAATAGGGAGACAAAAAGAAGTTCAAAGTAATGAACGCAACCGAATGGGATGAATTGGATGGGACCTCAACCAACGAAAAAATTGAGGAAGAAGCTTGCTCATTTCTGCCTTATAGCGGACGAACAAAGTGAGGTAAACTCTGATGACGATTATCTCCCTTCTTATGAAGAACTAGAATAAAATTGTAGAAAACTCTATATTGAATTAAAGGCATCTAAAAAGAAACTCAAACTCTTAGAAGAAAATCATTCAAGATGCAAACAAAAACAAATATGCTCTTGTTACACTTTGAAAGAAGAAAATGCATCTCTTAGTCTTGAAAATGAAAAGCTCACTTAGGAATACATAAATTGCAAAGAGTCTTCTCAAAAGGAAGTTGGAAGCTTGAAAAGACAAATAATCGAAATTCTTCAAGAAAACTCTACATTGAAAAAGAAGGTGGACGATCAAAACAATACTATTTATAAATTTACAAATGGTAAAAAAAATTTTGATAAGCTACTTGGAGCTCAAAGGTTTGGTATTTTCAAAGAAGGATTAGGATACGACCTATCATCTTCAGAATCAATAGGACTTGCAAATCTTTATGCTAAAAGGAGCTCCGCATCAAAGAAAAACCCTACACGTAAACCAAACCCATCACATACTAATAAAGTTTGCCTATATCGTGAAAAAATAGGTCATGTACGATTTACTTGTCCCTTTAGGGGAAATAGAGGAAAAAACATGAATTACAAATGGGTGATTAAGAACACTAACCCCATAGGACCCAAGAAAATGTGGGTACCAAAACAAGTTACTTAATGCTGTGTGCAGGTATGCTTGAAGACCGACTCCATAAAAAATAAATGGTTTCTCGATAGTGGATGTTCAAGACACATGACGGGGGATGCAAGCAAATTTCTCTCTCTCACCTACAAAAGGGAAGGACTAGTCACATTTGGAGATAATGCCAAAGGAAGAATCATCGGTAAAGGTAAAATAGGTAATTCATCCTTGGCTATTGAAAATGTTGCTCTTGTAGATACTCTTAAACACAACTTGTTAAGTGTTAGTTAATTGTGTGATAAAGGGTTAAACATTATTTTTCAATCCACCAAATGTTAAGTAAATGATTTAAATGGAAAAACCATCCTCGTAGGAAAACGTGAATCCAACATATACACAATTGAGTTTGATGACATCAAAACTTGTAACGTTAAATGTTTAGCAGTTAGTAATGAAAATTGTTGGTTATGGCATAGGAGACTAGGTCATGCAAGTATGGATCTACTTAATAAAATTTCATCCAAAGAATTAGTAAATGGCCTACCAAAAGACAATTATGTGAAAGAAAAAATTTGTGATGTATGTCAATATGGAAAACAAGTTAAAACCTCTTTCAAAACCAAGAAAATGATATCTACCTCAAGACCCTTAGAGTTAATCCATCTTGATTTAATTGGCCCTAATGACATAGCTAGTATTAGTGGAAAGCTGTATGCATTTTTTATAATTGATGACTTCTCAAGATTTTCATGGGTAATTTTTCTTGCAAACGAAAGTAACATTTGTAATGCATTCATTCATTTTTGAGGAAAAATCCAAAATGAAAAGGGATTGTCAATTGTACACATTAGGAGTGATAGAGGGAGAGAATTTAGAAACAAAGAACTAGAAGACTTTTGCAACGAGAATGGCTATTCACACATCTCCGCACCAAAAACTCCACAGAAAAACAAAGTAGTTGAAAGAAAAAATCAAACACTCCAAGAAATGGCTAGGACAATGCTCAATGAACATAACTTGCCAAAATACTTATGGGCAGATGTCGTTAGCACAACTTGCTATGTTAGTAACCGCGTCATCATTAGATCGAAGTTAAGGAAAACCTCATACGAAATATGGAAGGGTAGGAAACCTACCATTTCACACTTTAAGGTTTTTGGATGTAAATGTTTTATATTAAATGATAGGGATCATTTGGCAAAATTTGATTCAAAATACGATGAAGGAATTTTTATAGGATATGCCATGAATAGCAAAGCATATAGGGTATTCAACAAAAGAATTCAAACTATTCAAGAATCAACCCATGTTGTGTTTGATGAAACAAACCGTTACGCATCCAAAACACCTGTTGAGATAGATGAAGATAATCAAGTCACCACCTTTAGAATTGAAAAAGAATTAGAACAACTTAAGATAAATAATGATCAAGATACAAACTGTTAAGATACAAACATTGATCATCTAGAATCATCTCCTCAAAAGCCTAATCAATTAGAAGAAGAGAATCATGAACTACCTAGAGCTTGGAAGTTTGTAAAAAATTACCCAACTGATCTTATCATAGGTAGTCCATCCCAAGGAGTTAGCACCAGATCTCACCTAAGAAGTGGATGTAATCATATCGCTTTCGAATCTCATCTAGAACCAAAAAACTTTGAGGAAGCTAAAAATGATGAAAACTGGATAAATGCCATGTAAGAAGAACTAGATCAATTTAAAAGAAACAAAGTATGACACTTAGTTCCTAAACCCAAAAATACTACAATAATTGGCACCAAATGGGTGTTTAGGAATAAAAAAGATGAAGAGGGGAATATTGTTAGAAACAAAGCTAGATTGGTAGCCCAAGGGTATAACCAACAAGAGGGTATTGACTGTGATGAAACTTATGCCCCTGTGGCAAGACTCAAAGCTATTAGAATGCTACTTTCCTTTGCTTCCTACAAAAACTTTAAGTTATTTTAAATGGATGTAAAAAGCGCATTTTTAAATGGATACATAAATGAAGAAGTATATGTCAAGCAACCTCCAGGATTTGAGAGCCACATTCATCCCAATTATGTATACAAACTCTCAAAAGCCCTTTACGGACTCAAGCAAGCACCAAGAGCATGGTATGAGCGTTTAAGTAAATTTCTCCTAAACAGTGGGTTCACAAGAGGAAAATTCGACACTACTCTTTTCTTAAAACATAAGGAGAATGATACGCTAGTCATACAAATTTATGTAGATGATATCATTTTCGGTGCCACCAATGAAAATTTGTGTCAAGATTTTGCTCAAACTATGTAGGAAACATTTGAGATGAGTATGATGGGTGAACTAACATTCTTCCTTGGATTACAAATTAAAAAAATGAAACATGGAATCTTTATAAATCAAGCTAAATACGTTAAGGACATGTTAAATAAATTCAGTCTTCAAATGGGTAAGTCTAAAGTAACCCCTATGAGCATCACAACAAAGCTTGACGCTGATGAAAAAGGGAAAAATATTGACCAAAAACTCTACCGTGGAATGATCAGTAGTTTGTTGTACCTCACTTCTAGCAGGCCCGATATAATGTTTAGTGTTTGTCTATGCACTAGATTCCAATCTTGTCCCAAAGAATCTCATATTCATGCAGTCAAAAGAATCTTTAGATACTTAGCAGAAACCTATGACTTAGGACTCTTCTATCCTAAGAATGCTCCCTTTGACCTCACATGATACTCTGATGCTGACTACGGTGGTTGCAAAACCAATAGAAAAAACACTAGTGGAACATGTCATTTCCTAGGACACTCTCATATGTCTTGGTTTTGCAAAAAAAAAAAAAAACCTCCGTAGCTCTCTCAGCCACCGAGGCTGAGTATATTGCAGCCGGTAGCTGCTGTACTCAAGCCTTATACATGAAACAACAGCTTAAGGACTTCCAAATCTTAGTTAAGGTTACTCTAATCCATTGTGACAATACTAGTACCATCAACATTTCAAAAAATCCGTGCCTCCATTCTAGAACTAAGCATATTGAAATTAGGCACCACTTTATTCGAGACCATGTTCAAAAGGGAGACGTTGAGTTGGTTTATGTTCCTACTAAAAATCAACTCGTCGACATTCTAACTAAGCCACTCAATGAAGAAAGATTCCATAAAATCTGGCATGCCCTAGGCATGTGTACTCCTTCAGATATATCATAGGATCCTTATATTGGTTCTTACTCCATACTTTAGCTCATCCTACACTTAGCTCAATTTTTTTTCTCTCTTTCTGCTCTCATAGACGAACACAGGGTATTCGTCACCGAGAAGTCCGTCATATTCATCAATGAACACAGGGGTCTCATCGTCGAATTTGGCTTAATTTCGTCGATGAACACAGGGCCTCTTCGAAAAAATCTATCAGGACACTTCATATTCCCGCTCGCACAACCCCCTCTTTTTGAAAACCCTAGCCATCATCTTTCGGTCCCTCTCCTTCCTCTAAACGCTCTCCCTCTCCTTCCTCTCAACGCTCTATCTCTCCCCTCCTTCTCTCAACCCATCTTGTCCCAAGCACCGTCTCAACCCTCTACCTCACTCCACCTCTCTCTCTCTCTCTCTCTCTCTCTCTCTCTCTCTCTCTCACCACTACACACACTCTCCGCAGCCTCTCCTCTCCTTGGCTCCTCTCATCGCCTACCATCTCTTCCATATCTCTAGCTCTCTCTTTCCCCTTCATCCTTCAATGGCTCCCAGACCCAAGCATCGTAACCTTCAAATCGAGGCCGGTGAAGGCTCCTCTCATCGTCCTACCAACCTTCCTTCTCCGACTGCCTCCGCAAACTCTGACCCCCGTTTCGTCTCACTAGAGGCCGCCTCTCGCTATCAGAATAGCATTCTCAAGTGGCACATCGTGTACGGGAAGATTGTGCCCTCTGACTTCCTTCAGCTCCATTTTCCTACTCTCCTCTCCAAAATTAAAGCTCTTGGGACGGATGCTCTCTTCGACCTATATGAGCTTGTCTACGAGGACTTGGTTTGCGAATTCTACGCTAATTTTGTTCCCTCACATCGCGGCATTGCTGCCTACTCCACAGTTCGCGGGACCATCATTCGACTCTTCGAGGACACATTCTCTGCCGTGCTATGTTGCGCCAATTATCCACTCTGAGGCCTCCCCAAGGCTTCTTGGCCCACACGGTTTGACTGGTTCAACTCGCATGCCGCACTTAAGCTCATTACTGGTAACCCTCGCATTCCCTCTATTGCCCACCCCAAATACAAAGACCTCACCATTGAATTTAGGGTCCTCCACCACATGATCACATACAATCTTTGCCCTCGCATTGGTGGACAGGATTTGGTCACATTGGGAGATATTTTCAGCATGTACTGCCTCTGGGTTGGGCATGGTATTTACTTGCCCTCCATCATTGTTCAAAACATGGAAGAGAGTCTCAAATGGCAGCAGGGTTGCCTCCCCTATGGTCGTCTACTCACAACCCTTTTTGATCATTTCGAGCTCATTCGTGCTGGCTTGCCTTGCATTCGTCCTGTGCCCGAAGATATATACACCGAGGTGACCCTTCGTCGCATGTATTTTGAAAAGGATGAAGCAACCAACACGTAGGTCAAAGCCCACGAGCAGGGTTAAGTTCTGATCGATGAGGTTGAGGCCGCCGTGGAGGAAGAGGACGAAGAAGGCGAGGATGAGGATACTTCCTATGACCATATCCTGGAGTGCCTAGACGGCTTTCAGCATGCCATGACGCAGTTTGAAATACGTCATCGCAACCATTTTGATTCCCTAGATGCGTCCCTTGCCCGACAAGAACACACCAACCACGCTCGTTTTGACACCATTGACGCTTCCTTTGCTACCCTCTTCGACCGCCTTGGTCACCCACACGAGTAGCCCTCTGTTTCTATTTCCCCCCAATTTTGATTATGGAAAAGAGGGAGAGATATAGGTTTATATATGCTTTTATTCGGATGTATTTCCCGTTGGTATAGTAGTCATTGCAAGTAATGTAGTAATTTAGTGTTTCACTGAGATTATTGTACTTGGCAAGTATTGAAATTGATGAACATAAATGCACTATCTTTGTACCAACATGTTTGAATAATACAATGATTGATATACTGGACTGTTACATATCGATTTTATGCAGGATTACTTGGGAAATGCCTTACTTATAGACGACATGCTGCCGAAATTTTAAATAAAATCTTCATTCATATAATGCAAACATTAAGGGGGAAAATTTATTTAAACTATAAACCTATACATTTAGTAAGGGGAAGCATATATCTTTCAAAAGAACACTAATGGATTGCCATCATCAAAAAGGGGGAGAATGTTAGACCAAGTGGTTAACAGTCTTTCATTCCAACTATGTTTTGATGACAACAACCCATTAGCAGTTCTTTAAGGCTACTAACCTTTTTCTCTAGTCATGTTCAACTGCATAGAATGGCACCAAAGAAAATAAGTTTCAAATAAGCCAGAAGCAACTCGCGACATGAACAAAATTTCAGCCACTCAAAGCATCCATGGACTCTACATAATATGCAAGTGTTTTGAAGATTGAGTGTGAGAGTGAGAGATATTATTTTGTAAATTCCTTGTACATGGAGTGACTCAAATAAAGAGCAAAGAATGGACATATCACACACACACAACAAAAACAAGTAAAGCTACTTAAGGTGTCTAAAAACCCTTAAACAGACAATGACATTTCTTATAAATTAGAAGAATTTTTTCTAAAGAAGTAAGAAAGGACTCGTCGACGAGCACAGAACTTCGTCAATGAGTATAACACATACCCTCGTCAACGAACACAGGGTTCTCATCGACAAAAAGAAACTGAGAGTTTTCTGAATTCAAAACTAGCAACTCGTCAACGAACATAGGGCTTCATCGACGAATATATTGAAAAGCTCGTCGACGAACACAGGGTTCTCGTCGATGAATAGAAACCGAGACTTGTTTGAATTCAGAACCAGTGACTCATCAATGAATACAGGGCTTCATCGACGAATACACTGAAGAGCTCATCGACGAAGTACAGATCTCGTCGACGAATGTCGAGCTGTAGGGTTCATTAAATGCAGCAGAACGACTAGTTTTACCCTTGTCTTGCATCAATAAATGTCCAACGGCTCTCTAGCACCCAGCTCGCCCATTTGGTGTTTAAATAAGGGTTATTGCGTTTACTTATAACGAAAAAAACTCATTTACTCATCAAGATAATTTATTGTGCTTTCATTCTAGGGTTTCCCTTATACTCACTTGTCCTTTTCTTGCTGCTCTTACTTTTGTTTTTTACTCCATTGAAAAGAGGACATTATGTGAGGATATTGTGGTGATACTCAGATTAAAGGGAGCATTTAATATTGTATCCACCTCTTATCAACTACTTGTAAAGAAAGGCCCTTTGTGAGCCATTGTAGGGTATCTCTAAGTGAGTACCTTGTTGAAGCTCTTTGTGAATAGTTATGTGTATTGGCTTCTCCGCCTGAAGGAGGATCATATAGTGGATTTTGGAAATCCTTGAGTTGGTCTCAAGGTGTGGACGTAGGCTGGGTGTCGAACCACATTAATATCACTGTGTTATGTTTCTCTTCTCTCCTCTCTCTCTTTTATACTGCTCATTCATAATTATTTGTTACACTTTTATATTGTGATATTATGCACTTGTTCTTGGCAAGATTTTTGTGTTTGTAGAAAATTTGCATATCACCGAGAAACGACTATTCACCCCCCCTCTTGACGCTCAACTGGGCCAACAAATACGTTTCAGTATATAATTATCTATTTTACCATGATTCTATAATAACTGTATTAACCATGATGCTGAATATAAATTGTATCTATATCAACTGTATTTATGAAATTAACTGTAAGTCTATATGCCATGGTATTATAAAACTTTACAATCATGGTACTTTGGAAATATTGTAAAACATGTTCCCAGTCTATATATTTTGTAAAACATAATCCTGAAAATATTGTAAAACATGTTTCTGTACTATATCCTCATTCTCATGCCACACAATAATTCTAAACGTCTTAGACATAGTTGATAAACTATATAAATTCCTGTTTTAAATTATAATATGGTAAAAACATACAATTTATTCTGAAATCATACTAAAATTGTCTAGAATAGCATATTTCCCTTACCTGCTTCCTGTGAAAATCCCTTACTACGACAGGTTCTACACGCACAGGGCTCCCTACTCAACACCCTGAAAACAACATTTACCAGAACATAATGTCTCTATTTCTTCGACTGCTACATTTCCTACAACTATTAGAAAGTAAAATATTACATAAAATACCTTACCTTAAATTTGGGATGAAATTCAACTCAATTCCACTAACAATCCGCTCCGGCAGACTTGAAGAGAACTTTCCCAGGAGTGTCGTGGTGGCCTTAGATCGTCAATCCGGCGACTAACGGAGCCAGAATCAAAGAGAGAAGGGAGAGAAATCATAGAGGAGAGAGAGAAGGAGTTTTTCTAAATTTTTCTACGTAAAAATCTAAGGTTTGGGCTATTTATGCTATGGGCTTTGTCGATAAGCCATGTCGATACACTGGAGTTCCCCACGGCGATATACTGGGTTGTATAAATCCTTTATTCAGCAAGTCTTGCAATTGATCCTTTAATTCTACCAATTCAGATGGAGCTATACGATAGAGAACCTTAGAAATTGGTGCTGTCCCTAGAGGTAAATCTATGGAAAAATCCACCTCTCATTTAGGAGGCAACCCCGGTAGCTCCTCTGGAAATACATCTGGAAATTCTCATACTACTGGTGTACTATCAAGCTTCGATTCATTTTCTAACAATTCCTTTATAAAAGCCACAAACCCCCGACCTTCGTCCAGGAGCAATCTACTTGCCTGAACAGCAGACACTAACTGCAACGGAGCATGTACACGTGAACCAGTGAATCTGAATTTCTGCTTACTAGGGGGTCTGAAAATTACTTCTTTTTTATAACAATCGATACTGGTGTAATTAACTGCCAACCAATTCATACCCAGTATTACATCAAACCCACACATATCAAACACAATCATGTCTGCTAGTAGCACTCTCCCCTGAATCTCTATTGGATAACCTTCGAGTACCCTTTGACACCTCATCACTAACCCTGACAGTGTAGCTACTGACAATTCTATATCTAATGACTGAGTCTCACTTTTAGATAATTTGACATAAGATGTAGAGACAAAGGAATGAGTGACACCTAAATCAAACAAAATGACAAATGGATATGATAAAACAGTAAAAATACCTGTCACCACATTCGCAACAGTCTTAGCATCACCCGGCATCAAAGCGTACACTCTCACCGAGGCCACATTCCTCTGCTGACCTCCCCAAGGTGCCTGATATCCCCCACAATAGGGCCTAAGGGCTGGGACCTGGTCTGGCTGTTCTGGGCATGCACGTGCCATGTGGTCAGGACTCCCACAGTGATAACAAACATCTCTCCCTACCTGGCACTCCCCCAAATGTCGTCTCCCATATGTCTGACACTCCGGGTAAAACTACATGTCCTGATTCTACCAAGGTCCTGTCATTTGCCTTTGATCTCCTCTGTCACGGTCTCTTCATTTGCATAAATTGCTCTATCATGTAGCTACGCTCCCTAGAACTCTTGGCCATCTCAGCCATCACTTGCTGGGTAACGCTGCACAGTACGACATTAGTATCTCCACCCCCTATGCTTGATGGTCCTAGCCTATCCTACCCAGCATTCATGCCACTACTTCCTGGGTCCATTTTGAAAAACAAAGAACACACTTTAAAACCTTATTTCTCCTACAAACCTATTCTATTCCAATTCTTAATTAACTACATTTCCTGATTTTAATTCAAAATCTAGTTCTGTAACCTAGACACATGACCCGACAATAGTTTACTATGATTTTCCTGAAATCGTCACCCTAGGAAAAACACAGAAACCACCACGGAAATCATGTACCCCAACTATAGAACATACCTCAAATCCTTTCCTATACTCTGTGATTGCTTCCGCTACCCTCTAAAGTCTGCAGAACCTAGCAACCTAGGCTCTGATACCAAACTGTAATGACTTGCTACATTTTATAGTTTTTTTTTAATATACATATAAACTAAAGTTTACACTGCTCTGATACCTGCTAATTTAAATCTAAGTACGACACAAGCAGCGAGAAGTTGAATTCTCATAAATCCACAATCACATATATATATATATATATATATATATAGTACAATACCAGAGTGCTAGAGTATTCCCAAGATGTACATAAACAACTACCCTCCAAAATACCCTTAAATGAAACTAGAGTTATACAAAGATAATCTCCCAAAAATACTCACTCCACTGATAGGCAACACTGTAGCCTCTCTACCTGCGAGTCTGCTCGCCTAACTGGGTCACCTGAAAAATGTCAATTTATTGGGATGTGATGACGCTCAGTAAGACGAAACATACTATTGCTAGTTTGTGGCAAATGAGTTACATTTCTATAAAAATCTGATTTTACATAATTATGAGTAACTGTATCTGAAAATGTTGGTACAAATTATATATAACACCACCTTTATCCACGTTGCTTAGCATATCTGTCTTTTAGGTTTTCTATTTATAATACTTCTAATATACATAAGTATATTTCCTATTTCTGTAAAACTGTATATACATATAATAACTAAAAAACTTCCCCGGATGGATGACTATATGTCATGATTTAACCCTTTATGACAGGGTTGTGCAGCTCATAGGCGAGGTCTATCACTAGCTAGCTTACCAGGATAAATCACTATACTCCGACAGTCAGATCGGCCCCCTCAACCCATATCTAATGGGGAGCTTGTCCACAACATAGGCACGATCGACTCTGAATACCACATATTATCTGAATATGTGGTTGCACTCTGAACTGTATATAGTTATGGTACCGTGCTCTGTAAACTGTATCTGTAATGGTCCATCAGAGTCTGATACTATATAATATGTTTTTGTATATAACTATTTGTTTTATCATGATTCTGTAATAAATGTATTAACCATGACGCTGAAAATAAACTGTATCTATATCAACTGTATTTCTAAAATTAACTGCAAGTCTGTATGTCATGGTACTGTAAAACTATATAATGATCGTACTTTGGAAATACTGTAAAACATGTTCCCAGTTTGTATATTTTGTAAAACATAATCCTGAAAATACTGTAAAACATGTTTCTGTACTGTATCCACATTCTCATGCCACACAGTAATTCTAAACGTCTTATACATAGTTGATAAACTATATAAATTCCTGCTCTGAATTATAATCTGGTAAAAACATACAATTTATTCTGAAATCATACTAAAATTTTCTAGCATAACATATTTCCCTTACCTGCTTCCTGTGAAAATCCCCTACTGCGACGGGTCCTACACCCGCAGGGTTCCCTACTCAACACCCTAAAAACAACATTTACCAGAACATAATATCTCTATTTCTTCTACTACTACATTTTCTACAACTGCTGGAAAGCCAAATATTGCATAAAAGACCTTACCTTGAATTTGAGATGAAATTCAACTTAGTCCCACCAATGATCCGCTCTGGCAGACTTGAAGAGAACTTTCCCATGAGGGTCGTGGTGGCCTCAGATCTTCGATCCGGTGACTAACAGAGCCAGAATCAAAGAGAGAAGGGAGAGAAATCATAGAGGAAAGAGAGAAGAAGTTTCACTAAATTTTTCTACGTAAAAATATGAGGTTTGGGCTATTTATGCTATGGGCTTCATCAACGAACCATGTCACCTCGCTGACAAGGTCAAGAGCAAATTTGTCGATGAACTCTCCCTTTGATCAATGAAATTCATAGTCACCCAAAACATCCACTCGGTATCTTCTCGTCGACGAAGCACTCCTTCGTTGACGAGCCTATATTACCACATCGTCGACGAACGCTTGCTGCCTCCTTCTGTTTCCCATTTCCCTTTCTCTTATTATTTAAATATCATTATTTTTCAGGTCATTACACTAGTAATTTAACATTTTTCAGGTGATCCAACTAGACAAGCAGATCATGCTCGCCGATAGAGGGGTTGTTGCACTGCCTTGGTTAAGGGGTAAGTGTTTTCAGGAAGATGTGTTTTTGGGTAGTTTTCCAGTGTCTTGGTGGATGTTACTGGGAGATGTTTTTTTTGTGTATGTATATCTTGGGGAATTATGGAATTTTGATATTGTAAATATGGATGTACAATTTTATGTCTTCCGCTGCGTAGTTGTACAAAATGAATAGGGTTTCCTCAGTGCTTATTTGGGGCTTGAGATGTTATAGTAGATAATCTAAGGGTATGAGAGTAAAATAAAGTATGTAGTAAAGTTTATTTATTTGAAAAAAAAAAATGGTATAGATTTTCAGGTTGTTACATCACCCCCTTCCCCTCCACCTCCTCCGCCCATCTCTTCACGACCCAAACGAGCTGTCACACATCCCTCTTACTTGAATGATTACGTCTGCCCAATTTTACCAAAGTCCTCCATGACTTCACAAGTTTTAAGATCTTCCTCAAGTACGGTTCATTGTCTCTCCTCTTTTTTATCTTATCATCGTTTTTCTCATCCACATTTGGCTTTTCTTTCTGTTATGTCCCAACATCCCGAACCCACCTCATATTCTCAAGTTGTGCTACACTCACATTGGCGTGATGTCATGGCTTCTGAAATCCAAGCCTTAGAAACCAATCATACATGGGTTCTTCAATACTTTCCACCTGGAAAAAAAAAAAAAACCAATTGGCTGTAAATAGGTGTTCAAAACAAAAATTCGGGTTGATGGATCCATAGAGCAACACAAGGCTCGTTTGGTGGCCAAGGGCTACACTTAGGTAGAAGGTTTGGATTATCATGACACTTTTCCTCCTATTACTAAACTTATTACTGTTAGGTGTGTTCTTGCAGTGGTTGCAGCCCGAAATTGGCATCTCCTTCAATTAGACGTCAACAACGCCTTTCTCCATGGTTACTCGATGAGGAGGTTTATATGACCCCTCCACCGGGTTATTGCAAATAGGGGGAGACTCGAGTATGTTGTCTTTAGAAAACCCTTTATGGCCTTAAGCAAGCATCTCACAATTGATTCTCTAAATTATCTTCTTTTTTACTTGCTGAGGGTTTCACCCAGTCTTAGGCCGATCACTCTCTCTTCACCCGCTCTCGAGGTCAATATTTTACCTTCCTACTTGTTTATGTTGATAACATTCTCATGGCAAGTAATAATCTCTCCGATATTAGCACTTTCAAAGTCATGCTTGCTCAAAAATTCAAACTAAAGAGCTTGGCAAACTGAAATATTTCGTTGGCCTCGAAGTTGCTCGCTTTTCCACTGACATATTTCTTAATTAATGAAAATATGCTCATGACATCCTCATTGATAGCGGTCATCTTGGTGCTCGTCCTACCCACTTTCCCATGGAACAAAATCTCAAGCTCAATAATACTGATGGTGATCTTCTCTCCGATCCAAGCTTGTTTTGGAGACTCATTGGACGTTTGATATGTCTCACCATCACCTGTCCCGACATTGTATTTCCAGTCAGCATTCTCAGTCAATTTATGCACTAGCCTATACAACCACATTATAATGTTGCTATATGTGTTCTTCAATACATTAAGGCATCTCAAGGCTAGGGATTATTTTTTCCGACTACCAACACTCTTTAAGTCTCCGCCTATTCTGATTCGGATTGGGCTAGTTGTCCCCTCACTTGCCGCTCCACCACTGGTTTTTTTTAATTCAGCTAGGCACTAATCCAATTTCCTGACACACTAAGAAATAACTTATAGTGTCTCGCTTATTTGCCAAAGCTGAGTACCGGGCTCTTGCTTCTACTACTTGTGAACTTACATGGCTCAAAACTCTTTTAACTGATCTTGGTGTATCGCATTCCCAACCTATGCTCTTATATTGTGACAACCAATCAGCTTTTCACATTACCCAGAATCCTGTTTTTCACAAATATACAAAACATATAGAAATCGAGTGTCATATTGTTCGTGAAAAGTTATGGACTGGCCTCTTCTTCACTAAACATATTCCTACCCACAATTAGCTTACTGATATCTTCACCAAAACTTTGGATCGTGAACATTTCCTTGACTTATCACGCAAGTTGGGCATTACGAATCTCTATACTCCAACTTGAGGGGGAGTATTAGAAATATATATATATATATATATATATATATATATATATAGACACACACACACACACACACTTTCTATTTTTCATTTATTGTGTATTTATTATAGAGAAGATATTTAGGAGTAATTTTAGGATTTTATTCCTTGACTCATGTATATAAATACACCCTTGAATTGATTAATAATATTGAGAAATACTTTTATTCAAAATTTAACATGTTTGGTTGGCGAAATGCATATTCTTATGAATACATTAGTTAAGGATAGGTTAGTTACAATTAATTGTAAAATAAAGTAATATTGTTACTGTAAAATAAATAATAGTAAAATTTTTTATGAATCTATAATAAGAAAAGATAATGAATAACTATTTTCAAATTTATCATGGAAAGGTCTAACTATGGACCATCTGACTAGAAAGCCTTTCAAGCTGACTCTGCATTAGTAGTCCAAGTGCTTCATAGCATAGTAGCAATTGTTATTATTGCAGTAGCAGTGTTTGCCGCTTATGCGTTTTTTCATTCAGTTGAAAAAATAGAGCCGCTTTTTTCTAGGGCTAGGGGTAGGGCTATCAGTCCTTCCACTATTCTATATCCTTCTTAGGACATGTTGAATGAAATAATAAGACTTATAAAAAGAATAGCTATTACCTCTATACTCAAATTTTCCATTAACTTTCATCTTATTCTTAAAAATAGTTATCCTATGAACTAAACATAACCTTAGAGATACTTTGACACAAAAAGACTAGGTTTATGGCATTTGATGATCGAAAATTAATTTTAGGAATCTAAATAGTTTATTTGAGTTTGTAACATAAGATTTGTAAAAATGCAATCATAATTTTGATTTGTATCAACATAAAAAATTTCCTTTAAATCCACTAACCTTTTTATTTATAAGCTAATGTAATTTTTAGTAACTTTGTTAATAGGGACATTGAGAATAAGGATAAGTAAAGTCAAAAGTGATTTGATTCCTCTTTTTTTCCGAGATGATGGAATTAGGAAAGCATAATATTTTTTAAAAAAAGAATAAAAATAAATAAAGCAAGATAAAACAAATTAGACAATAAATTCAAAGCAATTTGATTGCTCTTTTTTTCTGAGATTTTGAATATTGTTTCATTCTTCAAATTTCTAACTTCTAGTATATAGGTTTTGTGTGAAATTAAATTGCTTTTGGTGTTTAGTTAATAAACATGTTGAAGATGTTGAACCAAATCCTACATGCCTGTTGAGCTTTCTACTCATTAATTATTGGCTAATAACTTCTTTACCTTCTCGCCCCCATTCCACCAAGATGACCTTGCATGCTTTTGCTTATGTAAGTTTTAAAGCAAGCCTTCACCATGCAGTGGCAGATCTAGGACCTGCAGTAAAGAAGCTACTCAGGCATAATGTATTTTTAATTCTTTTATTTTGTAAGATCTGAATTTTTACCATTATTTCATTCATTATTGTTAGAGAACTCATCCTCAAAACCTATGTGTCAAGGAGAGAGAGTTAAATGGATCTTATACCGATTTTGGAACTGCTCACAGAGACGATGTGAGACTGGATGCACACTAATAATAATTATAAATATATATATATATATTAATTTAGAAAAAATGTCAAGTGTTCAATGTGGTAGGAATAGCAAATTTAGGGTTCGCTCAAATTAGGACTCGTTAATTTTTATAAAATATTGAATGAAATCTAAGAATCAAATTTCAAATAAGGAGTATAACCATAGAAGTACAAGATCAATATAACAAAAGTAACAATATAGGGTTTGGGTCAAATTAAGGCCCTTAACAAAATATAGCTCGAATCGAATTAACCCTAAGAAAATCTTGTTTATTTAGACTAACACCCCAAACTAAGTGTGTGCAACTCTAAAAAAGAGTTTATAACATGTATATTAAATGGAATTTTGTAAATTGGCCCCCATGCAATTGAATATAGATCCACTAGTGTCACCATGAAATTTTTCATCAAAGATTTAATATTTTCCCCGTCACAACAATAACTATAGTTTAGGCTTTAATGTGCAACAGTTGAAAATTTAGAATTTAATTACAACTTAGACCTTATTTTATAAACCTTTCATGTTATTAGGTAGTAACTTTCATGAAAAAAATATTTGCAATCTGATTCTTTTAAGTTATATTGAACTGTATAAAATCCTATTTAATGTTGAACTATATGAATTTAGTCTTCCAAAAAAAATACATTCATGATCCTATTTGAAAATAAAAATAAAAATTATTCTC
Organism: Malania oleifera; assembly: GCF_029873635.1. Taxonomy (NCBI): domain Eukaryota; kingdom Viridiplantae; phylum Streptophyta; class Magnoliopsida; order Santalales; family Ximeniaceae; genus Malania; species Malania oleifera. The sequence goes on from NC_080421.1 coordinate 33,912,275, forward strand.
TCTCTCTCTAGACTAAATCTTTCAAGCTCTCTCCTCTTCCATCTAGTTGGATTACGAGTAAAATAAAAGAGTGACACACTCACAAAAGTGGTTATTATGTAGATTACCTATGATACTAAAAGATCTGATGGAAAAATAAAAAATAAAAGTTGCGTTTGATGGGAGGAAAAAAAAGAAGGAGGGGGGGGGGGGGGAGTATTAAGGGAGGAAAAGGAGAAGAAAGGAAAATATTTTCTTTCCCTCTTGTTGTTTGGTTGAATAAATGAGAATGGAAGGACTGTAAATGATTATCACTCCTTTTTAAGTTTTTAGAAGAATTGAATTTGAAAAGAAAGAAAATTAAAAAAAAAACATTTTTCTTCCATTTTTGTTTCTTTGTTCCTTGTAATTTGTATGTATTTGTGTTTTGGAAAGAAAAGAAAAAGCAAGTTCTTTCCGTCCATATACACAAACTCAAATTAATACATAACCGAGGACATTCATTTCTTGGTTTTTTTTTTCCAAAAAGAACATCTTCAACTCAATGTTTCTCCTTTTTTGTTCTTTGACTTTGAATCTCCCAAGTTCTCTCCTCTTCCCATCTATTCTATTATGAGAAAGGAAAAAAAAACTAAAAGCAACACATAAATAAACATGCATAGAGGTTATTGTATGAAAATTAAACACGCGATATTAAAAGATTTGATGAAAAAAAATATACTGTTAAGTTGTGTTTGGTAAGAAGGAAAAGTAAGAAAAAAAATACAAGACAGGAAAAGGGGAAAAAAAGAAAAATATTTTCTTTCTGTCTTATTATTTGGTTGGTGGAAAAAAAGAGTGGAGGTAATGAAAATAAGTATCACACCCTTTCTATTTATTTATTTTTTCTTTCAGAATAATTGATGAGAAGGAACTAAAAAATTATTTTTCTTAGTGTGGGCAAATAGGGATACTGTTGTGAAAAATAAGGGCAACCTCTCCCAATAATGCACAGCGGAATGAACATTATATAAAAGATCACACATACATACTTGCAAAAAACAAAATGGTGATAAACAAAAAATATTTCACAACCATAGCAAGATAAAGAGAATAAAGATAAGTGCAACGACACTAGGAATTACGTAGGTAAAGCCTACATCCACAAGAGTAATCGGCAAGAGATTCATTGTAAAAATCAAAGTCTCACAATTCAATGATCTTCTCTCCTTCTCTCACCCTCTCTTACTCTCTTATATGTTGAAATATGCCCAGAATGACATATATAACAACCCATCGGAGGTTTCCCTCCGAATAGCCAACCACTCCAATGTTCAAATTCAAAATTTAAATTCTTTCTCGCAACCCAGCGACCATTCGTCGACGAGATTAGAGCACTTGTCGACGAGTCAGAGAAGGCCACTCGTTGACGAATCTTTGCTACTGCTCTGCACCAAGACCACATCCATATGTTTTTCCCTTTATTTATAAACTCTCGAAATATAAGAGTCACACCATAAACAACAGATACATACATGCATTTATAAAAGAAAGACTCACCAATGAAGAATGTTTATAATGTTCTTGATTATTGGTCATATAGCATATGGTGGTTGGTTGGATTTCCCATGCATTTAGCAAGATCTAACTAATCATGGGATGTCATGTCACCTACAACAACCCACATTGACTAAGTTTTTTGAAATTTTTTGAAGGTTTTTTTTTTTTTTCTTTGGTTAATTGGAAGTCTATATTGGCCCTAAACTAAATAATAGAAGTTAACTATAACCCATCTCATATTTCCTTCCATCCCTTCTAAAATTCTAACTTTTTCTATTTTTTTTAAAAAAAAGAATCCTTCATAAAATTTAAACTCGAGAAGTGTAACATGAAAGCCTCACACTCTAACCATTGGAATGTGATTACACCGGCCTCCAAGTCACTCATTTGGTAAAAGAAGATAAATAGAAAGAGTTACTCGTTTAATCACCCCCTTATGATTCTATCAAAATTAGGTTATGTTTTTGGTTGGCGAAATGCATATTCTTGTGAATAGATTAGTCAATTATATATAAGTTAGTTACAATTAGTTATAAAAATAAAGTAACATAATTACTTTAAACAAATAACATATTAAAACTTTTATGAATTTATAATAAAAAATAGATAATGAAAAACTATTTTCAAATTTATAATGATAATGTTTGTATACTTCTTAGTACATGTTGAATGAAATAATAAGAAGTATAAAACAATAGTTATTACCTTCTATACTCAAATTTTCCATTATCCTTCATCTTATTCTAAAAGATAGTTATCTTATGAACTAAACATACTCGTGAAGATATTTTGACACAGAAAGACTAGGTTTATAGTATTTGATGATCAAGAATTACTTTTAGAAATCAAAATAGTTTATTTGGAAATCAAAATTTTTCTTTAAACCCACTAACCTTTTTATTTATAAGCTAGTGTGGGTTTTAATAACCTTGTTTAACATAGACATTGGGAATAAGGATAAGCAAAGTCGAGAGTGATTTGATTCCTCCTTTTGTCTGAGAGGATGGAATCACGAAAGCATAATATTTGCAAACAAAAGAATGAAAGGAATCAAGCAAGATGGAACAAAAAATTAGACAAAAGACTCAAAGTGATTTGATCTCAAACTTTTTCTATTAATTAATTGACTGATTGAGTATATAATAAAGGAAACCCATGATAGCCAACAGAAATGAGTGATAGAATGTGTAGAGCATAATAGGTGGAGGGGCACTTTTCATGTGATTTGGGGTCATGAATTCAAACCCTAGGGAATGCTAGATTTGGATTGCTTGGATAGTTCTTGAAATCTTCAATTGGGCATTTGGCATGGTGCCTTGAGAGTATATTATTATGCTTTCGGCGGGTTGAGATTTGAGATGAGACCAACCCCCCACGCGACGGGGCGCGCGCGTGGGCAATGGAAGCCCACCACCAAATCTGTGGACTTGATTCCATACTCACACTGTTCCTAACTATTAATTAACCCTACTTGCTGCCCCTTAAATAATTAAAAAATCAATGCCCCGGGTATAGGCTCAGGTGCTAAGAAATTTTCCCAAAGATCGTTTATGACAATGAATCTGGGATTCAAATTTTGCTGATTGCAGCACACATCCAAATTTACCTCTTAAATATTAGCCGTGGACACGACTGGCGTAGGTGTGAAATTGGTCTAGTACGTAAGCTCAAAAAACTCGGCGTATCCAAAAAATAAAAAATTTAAAAACTCAAATCAAATTGTAAAATTGAATCAAATTAACTTTAAAAAAAAAAATAGATTGATTATTCTTTTCAATTGGTTTCAATTTGACATTTAGATTTTTTTTTTTATTGATTCTTTTTTTATTTGACTCATTCAGTAATCATGGTTAACCATATTAAAATAATAATTATATTCCTCTAGATTGATGCTTAAATTTACAAGTTGATTATTATTGAAGAAAAAATATCAAAATATTGGTCGAAAAACCGACTAACTAAATTTCGGCTAACTATTTAAAACAGTCCAATTTAGCGCATATTTTCTGGTGAATCGAAACTTCAATTCATATTTTCTAGCCAATTAAAACTTCAATTCGATTAATGATTCGAGTTTATAGTTCGGTTAACTTCACCATGGTCAATCCTATTGTATACTCATAAGCTATATCTATACTATTTCTTTTCAATATGAAAGTACAAAAAAAATTTCTTTTAAAAAAATTAAATTCAATGCCATATGTATACCTTAATCTTTTAAAAGGAAGACTAAATATTTGTAAAAGAAATTAGTTTTCATGCTATATATATATAAGTAAAAATTGTGTAAATCAATTTGTGAACAAAAATATCCTTACCTTTTTAAAGCAACACCAAATATTTTTAAAAAGATAATAAATTTATATAATATAAAATAATTCAATCAAAATTAGATAAATCTAAAAATTCTCATTTAAAAATAAAATAAAAAAATTAATTTAGTTACAAAATTACATATATATATATATATATATATATTTATTAATATATTTAGGTATATACAATGAATTAATAAAAGTGCAAATACGATAAGTGATTTTAGAAAAAAAAAATATCTTTATATTTTAAAAATAAGATAATATTCTAAAAAACATAAATTGAACCAAAATTAAATAAAATTTTATTTATAAAAAACATCTTTTTCTAAGGTAAATATTACATACAACGAGTGTAAATTATTTTATTGGCAAACAATATTGTTATTTCTTAAAAAATAAACAACTTTTTTTTAGAAAACCAAATTTCAAGAAAAAATAAATAGGAATATATTTTAAATTTATTTTAAATGGTATAAATAAAAATCCATCCAATTAAAAAATAAAGCAAATATAATGATATTGTGGATATTAAATAAAAGATATATCTCAAAATAAAATGAGACAAAATTCTTTTGATGTTGTATAAAATAAGTATCTAATATCATTTAAACAGATAACAATATAAATTTTAAAAATTAAATTTAAAAAAAAAATAAAATTATCTACCTAAAAGTACTCCCAAATAATTTATTTGAAATTCAAAAAAAAAAATCTTTAATTCACCATTAAGCAAGCAAAAAATTAATAAATATAATATTCTTGGTAATGTATCACAATTTTAAAATTGTTATAATTTTATAAATTTCCTCATTAGAAGTTATATACTAAATTTTTAAAAAAAATAAAAATATTATTTATTAAATTTATTATCACTAATAATATGTAAGTATTAAATTTAATAGTTCATATCACGTTAATTGAAGCATTCCTATCATATCATACCATGTATTTAAAATTTTTTTTTTTCTTTGTACCTTACATTTCCATGATCGCATTAATTGACGGAAAAAGATTCATATAACCGACCCCACATAGTGGGACTAAGGTTTAATTTTGTTGTTGTTGTTGTTTTGTACCTTACATTTATACTTTATATAATTAAATAAAATATAAATTTTTATCAATAACTTTAAATATCCATACTTTAGTATTTGTAATTAAATTATCAGTGTATATTTCATACTTTAAATATTCATATTAATTTGCATCCCTACATTTGATTTGCAGAATTAAGAACAGAATCACGGTTGACTGAAATATGATTCCAAAGAATTATTTGATCTTCATTTCATTAAATCAAGCTCATTTTACAATAAAAGGTCTAAAAACTATAATAAATGCTAATAAAATCATTACTATTATAATAAAAATAATAATAATGTTAATTATAATAAAAATAAATAACATTTAATACTATAAAATAATAAAAACAGCAAGAACAATATTAATAATAAAAAATCAAAATAATATAAAAATTTTAAAGATAATGGTTATTATAAAAATAATGCAAAATAATAACTATTAATAATGACAATAAAAATAATATTTATTATTGTAACAAGAAGATCAATATTAATAAAAAAAGGACAAAATAATAATAACTATTATTTTAAGGATAATAATTACTATAAAAATAATATAGAAATAAAAACAATAAAATATAATAATTACACTAATAATAATCACAACTATGAAAAAAATAATAATCAACAACAACAACAACAACAATAATAATAATAATAATAATAATAAAATAATAATAACAAATAATAATTACAATAACAATAATAGCAACTACTAATAATATTTATTACTATTAAAATAATACTAACAACAATAACAACATAAATAATAAAAAAAAGGCCAAACTAATAATAATTTTATTTTAAGGATAGTAATAATTATAAAAATAATTAAAAGTAATAAACTTAATAATAAATCAGATTTATAATTGTAAAATAAAAAAAAGTACAAGAATAACAAAAAAGGAAAAAATAATTACTATTGTTTTAAGGATAATAATTATTATAAAAAGTAATAAAAATAGTAATAACAATAAAAAAATAATTACACAAATAATAATCACTAATATAAAATAAAAAAAATCAAACAAAAAAAAACAACAATAATAATAATGTTAATTGCTATTATTATTATTATTATTATTATTAAAAAAGGATAACAATCCTACTATAAAATAATAAAAAAATAATAATCAAACAAAAACAAAAACAATAATAATAATACTAATTATTATTATTATTATTATAATTATTATAAAACAATAAAAATTAATAATAATTACAATAAAAATAATAAAAACTAATAATAATATTTATTACTATAAATAGTAATAACAAGAAGAAAAATAATAATTATTAGTATTTGAAGGACAATAATAATCACAAAAATAATAAAAATCAATAACAACTAATAATGGCAATAATAATTATTACTAAAGAAGAATAATAACAAAAAGAACAAAAACATTTATTAATTTAAGAATAATAATTATCTTAAAATAAAAAATAATATTAAAACTAATAAAATCACTATTATAAAATAAAAAATAATACGACAAAATTAAATAATTATGTATTAGAAACTTTTAATAAAACATGATTTATTTTTCATTCATTTATAGAAGCTATTAAAGAATAATAAATGTTGATAAAAAATTGAAATTGAGTTCCTCAATCATTTCATGTTACTAATCAAACGCACTAACTGCATTTTAGAAATAATTTCATTCCTACTTTGATTCTATTTCTCCTTCGATTCCTTTCCTGCTTCAATTTCATTCAACAAATCAAACAGAACAGGAGGTAAAGTTCTATACACATTGGTAAGGAATATACCCAATCACAAAATGTTGCTGATAAAAAAATAAATAAATAAAAAACACCTAAAACCCATTCAGTACATAAGAGGAAAAACATTTTTATATTAAAAAAGCTGGAGCATCAATACATCACATAGTACAATAGATGAAACTAGGGAACAAACCTAAGAGAGCATAGGGAGAAAATGACAAATTCCCAGATCATCCCACCTACTCACCACAACCCAAGAAAGAAACCTAAGAAAATCTTGGTCATTTTAATTATTATTTTTTTTTCCAAGCGCAACACAGGGAACTGCCCACTGGCTAGGCCAGCAGCTATTGAGATACCAATTTGTTTGTAGGGCATGGCTATGAGGCTAGAAGCCCCCTCCAAAATCATGTTTGAGTTTGTCTGCACCGAATCCAACCTCAAAACTCATACCCAGAGAAGCCAAAATGAAAGTATATCAATGGTCAATCTAAAGACTCGGAAAAGAAGTGTGTTGAAAAATTGAGCATGTCAATGTCACATCCATTCCCATATATTTTCCACAACATGTTTTGCATTATTGTCGTCATTTTAGTAGGGTAGGTGAAAAGAAACAAGTCTGTTGACAATTTGAACATAACCATGGAAAAGAAGGAAGAAAGAATGGGTTCACCGAATTCTAAATTCAAAAGAAAAAGGTTTTCATAATCCAAGGAGCAGTTGACTAAGATATCATCATTTCACCTACAGGGTCAAGAAGTTGATGCTTACCAAAATCTGCATCAGTGGGATGCAAAACTTGGTGCGCTAATTCTGAACACTGTAGAACATGATTTACATTTATAAAAAAAAGTTGGAAAAGGTGCTTACGGTACAAACTTGCATAGATCAGACACAAATTCAAGCCAATATTTGTAACCTTGGAAACATGCTCGATGAGTCCCAAAAGATCTGTAACCTATAAAGGAGGCACAAAAGTTTTAAAACATACATGCATAAATCAGAAAGTGACCAACTTCTGCTAATCCAAAATCAATTTAGGACTTTAATTTTCATCTGCAATACCAATTGTTGGTAGAAGCATTTCAATAAATTTGATCGGCACTAGCATTGGTGTTTATGAAAAAACCCATCTAAATCCAACACAAAGGAAGAGAAATTTTCATATTCACATCATAGCTGAGACTACATGGCAAATAGGTAACAAATGAAAACTTGAATTCATCAATGTCCAGACAATCCTAAGCTTCAAATATATAATTTGGAAGAAAGTAGCTCATCTAAGAGAACCTTAAAACAGAAATTAATACCCCCATACAAATTTAATTATTTGATTTTGGTAATACAGAAAAATATTTTTAGTGCAATAGCACTAATAAAATGCAAGCATACATGTGTGCGCACAGACAAAGGCATACATGCACCCACACATGTATATATGCATGTGCACAAAAACCCAAGGATTAAATCTCTCTCCCAACAGAGATTTTCATCCGTGAGGAGGTGGATCCGACCACCTACAATCTAGCTGAAGGAAAATTAGCAAATGACCATGTCAACCCTCAGAACATTCCCCGTAGGAGGAGAGAAAAGTGGGGAACCTGCACGGTGTCAACAATGAAAAGGCTTGTAAAGCAAGCATGACAAATTGAGAATGATACAGCCTGCAACATCTCTTAGCCTTAATAATTCTTCCAATACTACCCAAAAAAGGGGGAAAAATAGAAGGAATATAGTGTATCCTAGTTTCACTTTTACTTTTGGAAGATGAACTGACAAAGAGGTGTTGACTGTTGAAGCCGCCATGGGAAGAAATTAGAAGAAATTAAATTGAAGGGAGGACGGAATGGGAGGAGATGAGTGGAGATAAAAGGGGGAAATATCACATTCATTTTAAATTCAAATTCAACAACCACCTTCAAATTAAACATGGCTTTCACATATTAATTATAAGAAAGCCTCTAACATATGAAATTATACGATACGACTAAAACTATATGAAAATACAAACATGCCCCTGAAATACACAAATATCACAAACAAGCCCCCAAAATACATAATCCTAATACAAGAAAACTAAAAACACATAATTAAACAACTAGACAAGCACATCTGGATTTTGGACCAATAAACCATGACCCTATTCTTCAACACAGACCTTCAAATTGGGTTGAAGTGATCCGGTCCAAATACCCACTTCATGTCTACATCAGGTGGGATGCCTTGACAATGTAAGAAAGACTTTTCTTATTGACAAACATCTAGCCAACTTGGAAAAATTATTTTATTAAATATCAAAAGTGCTAGTGATGCTAGGCACTGATGCTAGAAATTTTTTACCACAATATATTTGGGGCATTTGTTACTCTCTTCGAAGGGCCCACAAGGAATCAAGATAAAACATCAGTCTGATAGTTACTGATGTAAAATCTTAAGAAAAATGAACAAAAGAGAGCAATTTGTCAAAGCAGTACAAGCTCAAAACAGTATGAAGAATTCTTAAGAAAATATATGATATTTGGGACAAAGGAATGAAAGAAGCGGACATTTTAGCAGTAACACTCTATTTTAAGAGAGTTCAATTTTATGATCTCCCACGTTAGCAGTAAGGTACACCAACACATCATCACAGAATAATAAGTCCACCAAGTTGCAATTTTTGACAGTAAAATGTACAGAATGTTAACCATGGGGTTTGATTGAATGTGATCAAGTTGGAGGAACATGTTAGAATCAGTAACACATCAGGGACAGAAATTCCTTGACATGCTTAGGGATCAAATGTACAATTTAGCCATTTTAAAAATTTAGGGGTGCACGTGCCATAATTGAATAGCATTCAGGAACCAAATTGACGTTTGAGTGGAACTTTGGAAAAAAAGCTTATATAAGAAACAAAATGCATCATGAAACATCATTTATATAAGAAACCTGAAGTTGAAAAGAGCCGCAAGTGTCCCTGCAAAGGGCACATCTTGTACTCTGTCAAGTTTTGCAATCTAACACACAAATGCTAAGGGACAGTTCGTTTGCAAAAAAGATAAAGATAAAATTCCGGCTGGACAATATTTTCAAGGTTTTTTAGTGCTTGGCCCCTAAAAGAAAACTTCAATAAGGAAAAAATGAAGAAAAAAAAAAAACAATTGATCCCAGGAAGAAGAAATCAAAAAATGACCAGCATTTTTTTTCTAGAAGGAAAAAAAATGGCTCACTAATTTTTATTTCAGAAGATGTTTTCTGCACTACCTTTTCTGTCTCACTCCTCAAAACACCAAGTCACATAACCTGACATCAGTCACCACTTTCAATCGGACGCACCAGCCAGCTCAACCTCCAATGAACTTATTCTTCGGTATCTATCAGCATATCACCACGAACAGACCCACTTTTTATCATCTTGGCCACCCTTAATAAACCCATCTCCAGACAACCACTCTACGACCTCAATCAGCACCTTTGGCTACCCACTGCAACATACCAATACACCATGTATTGCTCTGATTTTAGAAGCTCAATAAGGTGCTTAATATATAGAACCTTGACCCAGTCCCTCTTCAATCATGCTCCTGCCATTATAAATCACAAAGTACCGAACATTTGGTAGGGCCATGATCTTAAATTTCCACAAAATTGTCAAAATTCCCATTAAAATTTCCAGATTCTGTCATTCTCGAAACCAAAATGGTAATTGATTTCTCCCTTGCATAATTCCCGTCAAAATCTCAATTAATCATCCGAAATTTATCGAAATTTTTTTTCTCCTAATTCATTTTATTTATTTTAATAAAAAAAAAGATTATTACAAGTGCTTTTAAAATTATAATTGAAAAATAAACTTACAACAACATTTTATTTAACCATTCATGTCTAAATTATCACTATTTGTATAATAAATAATATTTTAATGATTCATGAATTTCATTATCTTACAAATATGTTTAATACACATACCATATTACAACACCTCATACACAACATATATGTATTTAACTTATAATATATTAATCCTAAAACTTACATTATTATGGCTGTTAACCATTTCTAAAGTTTCACAAAAATTCCATGCTTCACTACTATTGATTTCCATTATTTTTTTTTTCAAACCGAAATCGAAATTTCAGTCAAAATTTTCATACTTTTGGAGCTTCAATTAAAATCAAAATTTAAGACCTTGGGCAGGGCTAAGATTTTATCATTTTGGAGCCAAAAATATGGAATTACTATGCAATTTTACAATTTCTTTGGCGTGATTATGTGTGTCTTATTTGGTTTATGTTAGAACAATCATAAAAAAAGTTTGTATTAGAACTAGACATATTTTTGAGAAAGTACACACACACACAATACTAAAAAATTAACAAAAAGAATCTAAATAAATACAGACTAAACTAATCCATGTAAAAAATGTATTACAGGTCATTCTTTTTAGTATAGGGGAGTGAATTAATCGAACATAAGGAAAGCCATAGGAATTTATTTCAAAGTAAATTAATTTGATTTTCTCCCAAGATGCATGTGGGTTAATAAAAAATACTGAAAGAAATAAAGTCTACTAATAATAAATGGTATGCTATTTAGGATAAAATTAAGGATATTTTGGTTTTAAAATGATTTAAACTAATTTCTGTGCATGTGTATGCTTCTAACTTTGAATCTTCTGTAGCTACCCATTTCCCACGCCAACTATTGCTCCCATTCTCGCTTCATGTAACTACAGTCTCAATCTTGTGAAGATAGTAATGTTGATTTGTTCTCCATGCACAAACTCCAGTAAGAACTCGCAACACCAACACAATCAAGAAAAGGCAAAACATGTATTTCAAGGCATAACCAACAAAGACGAGCAATAAATTTTCCCAATTTAGTAGGTAAGTGATTGAGAGGAAAAATTTAATAGAAACAATCTCCATTGTTCCTTAATTGTAAGAAAACGAGGTAGAAAAGGAGAAAGACCCAATCTTAATTGAGAGAATCGAAATTTTGCAACATTATCATCTAAAAACAGAAATGTGAAACAGGGGAGGGGAGGGAAAAGAAAAAGCAAGCAGAAAAAAACATCAGAACAGTTTTGAAAGGGAAGAAAGATAATTTATTCACCAAAAAACAAATTCAATCTTTCAAATTCAAATAAGGCATATGGCCATAAATCCCCCTGAACACCACGAGAACAGGTGGGGCTTAGGGGGAAAGGATCTCAGGTATATGGCATAGGGGGTGGGGTCAGGGGTGGGATGACCAGTGAGATGCCTAACGCATTTCAGAACGAAAAATAAGTCCATCTCTAAATTTTCGACAGCACAAAAAACAAATATCTTTAGTAAGATGCTGTAAATCAGCCAAAAAAAAAAGCAACTAAAGCTCAAATAAATAAGCAAAAATGCAAAAATATCTAAAATTATTGAAGAAAGTAACTGGTTTGATACCCACCTTAGAGCAATAACAGGAATTTAATGCACGCGTTTTTTTGGTCCCTCGTATCTAGAACATCAACAAAACTATTTCATTGTTCACTTTTTATGCACCACAGGTTAATTAAGCAAAACTGAAAATTTCCGATTTCACAACCAAACAACGGAAATTCCCCAATTTAATAATTAAATTAATGTTCATAAATTAAAAAGGAAAAAATAATTTCCAAAAGTATTTTAGATTTATATATAGCATACGTACCAAAACAGTCTCATGCAAGAATCAAGGTCTACATTCTACAGGCCATACAATCCTATCAGATCAAGAAAAGCTCATACGCCATAAATAGATTCAGATCCAAAATCACTAAATTCCAGAAAAGGTAATTTAACAAATAGGGAAAGGTCAAGATGCGAAACGAACCGATCCCCCGTGGTCCGCACGCGCCGCCTGCATCGGGCGGCGCCGGATCTGATCTGAACAAAACCGGAGGGAGAAAAGTAAGATCTCCGCGCAACCATTCACCGCGGCCTCCGATTCAGTTGATGCAAGGCGGGATCACAATTCTGCCGCATACCAAACGGGTTCGACCACGTGGCGGCGGCGCGTTTCCCGACCTGCACCAAGCGAATTAGAGATCGCCGTGTAACCCTACGGACGTCGCCTGCTCCGCCCATCAATCCCAATCCAAACACCACACTACCAGAGGGAGAGGGTGAGGAGGCGTGGGGTGGGGGGAGGGGAGGAGGGTAGGGGTGTGGAATTGAAGCTAAGGGAAGAGGGTTGCGGGTTGTTGAAGGAAACCGCTAGGGGTTATTTATAGAGGGAACAGACCAAGAAGATGAGGACACGTGGCGAATACCATCCTTGCTAGCTACAATCCAGAAGGACGTGAAAGTGGGGGATGGGGGATGGAGGCTGGAGGTGGCTAGGAGTGCGTGGGAAAACAGTGGGTGCACGTGCGCGTGGTGCAGTCTGGCAGCTGTGTGTGAACTGTGAAATTATCATGTAGTCTGTTTGTATAATTCCATCTCTGCAATTTTCTCTGCTCCGCGGTCCGCAGGCCTACCTTTTTTCACGCACCCTGTCTTTCTACTATTTTATTTTGTCAACTCCGCTTACCCATAGGGGAATTTAAAAATAAAATAATAATAAAAAATATACTTGCTTTCTTAGGTTAAAAATAATTAAATTATGTTTTGATTCCTAAGTAAAGTTCAAATCAATTTGAAAAATTTTCTATAGGAACATATGTTGTAAAGAGGTACAAAGAGAAAAAATTATATATTTTAAACCCAAAACTTCTGCCAAAATAATGACTAATTTTTAGGAAATGACTTAGCAAATATTTTAAATTATATTAATAGTTATAAATGAGATTATGGGCCCATGAATGAAATATTAATAAGAGGTATCTTAACATTAATTCTTAATAGTCCTTCTATTCATTAAATGTTGAAACTGAATAATTTTCCGTGACACCTTTAAGTTGGCCCTTGGCCTTTATTGCTTGAATGTGCACTTATTTTCTCAATGAATTACTTGAAGGTAACAAAATGTCAGTTATTTTCTCAAATGTCGTGCTCCTTTGGCATAAGATGCACCTCTTAGTAGGTTAAGGCAAGGTAGCATTTTTCTTTTCATGACATAAGTTTATAAATTCGTCTAAACCTTATAATTAATTTGCTACTACTATTATGGGTAAGGCGGCGTTCACCCAGGAGAATAGAATGTGTGAGTATTTACTTGATAGGGAATTGATTGTGGCGGTTCCACATTTTAATTCCTTAGGCGACTTTTGCTTATCCTCGGCAACAGTTGTTTCATGCCTCATCTATTCAATCCTCCATTTAATTGCTAGATTGACTAAATGACAAGTGGTCCATCTCATCTAGGTGACTACCTTATTTGCTTAGGTGACCTTCCATTTTAATTGCTTATGCGAATTCCTTGACTAGGTTATGACTACTATGTTCCAAGGAGATACGCAAAGACGACACAAACGATACCCCCCACGACTACTCCATTTAGCTAAATTTAATGCTTATAATTAAGTGAGCAACTATAACACTTATTTTATTTATTTTACTTATTTATTTAATATTTCAGCCTAGTATTTACCCTCACTATCCTCTAAACAAAACATTTTTTTGATCTACCAATTTATTTATAGGTGATGCCCCCAAGCATAAATATTGATCTTGAAGCATATTTTGATCAGCCAAAGGTGGAAGATAAATTAAAGACGATCACCCTATAGCGAATTTAGGTTTGGTCAAAAAATGATTCTCACATGATTCTTGCTGACGAATTTGCCAATATCTAAATTAGATTTAATCATCGTGGTTGTCAACATGTGCTAGAGGGCCACCTCTACCAAGGTGAATCTCTAAACCACCTCGACACGAATAACAATCTTGAGATGAGAAGTGGGGTTGAGATATGGATCAAAGTATATACTTTTGGAATCATCACTAACTACTTTGTCTTTGATGATGTTAGAATGCATAATAAATTAGTATCGATTAATTGGTCAACTAACTTAATTTTGGGTCCAAGGTACTAATTGTCAAAGACTTGCATACCAAAACTGTAGTAAGCTGACTAAAATAAATAAATAAATAAATAATAAATAAACAAATAAATAAATAAAGAGATATTTTGAAGGAGATATTTTGAGATATTTATATATAAATATCTTGGAGGAGATATTTATTTTGATTACTTAAAGGTTAAGTTAGGTTTTATTTTATAAACTCTCATTCTCTCTCTCTCTCTCTCTCTCTCTCTAGAACTCGAACCAACCCTCTCTCTCTCTCTCTAGGATTTCGCGCCATCTGTTGTCGAAATCCACGATCCGTCATTACCACGTGGATCAGGAGGAGAATCTCTATGTTTATTGTGGAACGGATCTTCATTTGTGGAATTTCGAGATTTTTCCTAAAATCGAGGTAAGAGTCTAATTCGGTTTCGGTTCGGTAGATCAGTAGTATAGGAAATTATATTGAAGTATTGTTCTTTAGTTTTTAGGTTTTGGGGACCCCGAGTCGTCGTTTTGGATCAATTTGTTCGTGTTTCGGTTTCAAGTTTAAGGTAAGGGGATTTGTTTACATCAGTTTATTTTGAAAAGTAAACCGGTAAAACTGTAGTCTATACTATTATGTACGTTATGACTGTTCGTTTGCAAAATTCTATTAAGTAAAAGTATTGGTTCAATTATTTTTACGATTTTGGTAAATTTAGGAATTTTTGCATATGATCTCCAAACATTTTAAAAACTTACCTAGTTGCTTTAAACTACTAGTAGTAGGAGATGCTTGAATCCTCATTTTTCATTAAATGACTTTTTGAACCGATTACTCCTTAAAGCAGTTTTTGACGAAACCAACATAATATATGTTGTCAAATGGACTTATAATGCATTGGTATATACAGTTATGAACTATAGGAACTAAGGTTCCATTATACTATCTGAAACTATGGAAAAAAGGTGTCGTTTAAATACCGGGCTTTATATGTGAAAAGGGGTAAACCGAGAGTACGTGTGCCGGTTGATACCTTAGTTTGAAAGAAAGAAGGAATGCTTGTTTATTTCATTAATGAGATTGTAAAAATACTAGAAATGCACAGGTTATTATGTTTTCATTGTAAATTGTATATATGATAAATGAGACCACAACTTGTTACTAAAAGAGTTGAAAGAAACTTTAGATTAAAGGAGTTGAAAGATACTCTAGTTTCTAAAGGCGTGGTTCCGTTGCTAGTAAAGTACAGTGCAACCACACATATGAATCAATGTGGGTACAGAGATAATCGGCTTACGGGAGTATTGGTACCGCTAGTGAAATAATGGACTAGGTGGGGTAGTCGGAGTATATAATAGATGCTTGACAGTGCCTGCATGAATAGGGCATATCAGAGTTATTAGTGCACAACTTGTGCCATGGGGTAAATAGACATATTATGACATTAATTCAAAGGTGGTCGTTGTTCTAAATATTCATATACATGATTTAAAAACTAAAATGGGTAAGGTCATAGGGTTGAGTACCGTGTGGAGGGATCATACAGTGTATGGGCCTGTACCCTACCCTAACCTCGGGAACTCTTGCTTGCAACAATGCTGAATTATATTTGTATATCTCCTATGGTGTAGTAATATGAATGTGGAATTGTGAAACTATTTTAACTGGAATAAACTCATGTAATCATGTGCTGTTGTAATATCTTCCACCTTACTGAGAAATGTCTTACCCCAATCTTACAACCTTTGTTTTAGGTCCTTCAGGGCATCAATCCTAGTTTTCTAATGAGACTTTAGAGCTTAGAATCTGATTGATAGGAGTAAGTTTTTGTACTAGTACTGGATTGTTAGCCTGGTTAGTTTCTTTTGGGGATGTAATACAATTTATGTTTTAAGTATGGATCCTATGTATTAAAGAAACAATTAGAACTCTGGTATATGTCTAATAGAATCCCTTTAGATGTTTATGTTTTTCCGCAACATTTGAATTATAGTTATGTATGAGATACACCCGTATGTCCCTGTTTGGGACGAGTTGTTTATGTATGTTTATCAGGTACAGGTATTCTGTATGTGTGGTAGCAATTTGGGTCCGTTTAAAGGGTCGGGTTGTTACAAAAACCAAGTTAGGGGTACAATTATGTGAGAGGGAGGTACTAGTAGCCCTATACACTTGTTCTATGAACAATATATACTTAATTAACCTATTACTATCTCCGAGTTTAACCTATCAAGAATTTAATCCTTTCATTTCAATGTTTACTTGCCTTTAAGATATTGGATAGCTTCAAACAAGATGACAAGTTTCCTCACCTCGAGATCCATGAAGGCATGCACAAGACACCACCTTAGGTCTATCTTCAAATGGATTTTAACATATGAGAGTGTTTTAATGTAAATTTAAACATCTGTTAAACATTGAGTTAGCCTTGTAAAAGATGGCAACTACCTTTATGCACATGACACCACCTTGAAATCCGTTGTTGGATTGATTAAGGTATTTTAACATCGGTTAAGATATTATAAAGGTGGACAAGTTAAAATTAAGGATTATTCTACTCCGTCATCTAAGGAAAAGCACGCTAATGCAAGCAATCAATAGTAAAAGCATACATTCAAAATTCCAAAATACAAGATATTAAAGGAGAGAGCATGATAAATCACAAGCGACAAAATCACATGCAATAATAATAGAATTTATAAAAAGCAACTAAATACAAACCAATCTTGCTTTCCTATTTTTGGAAGATATATTTATCTAAACTAAGAAATGAAGTTCACAACTTTATGCACTAGAATTTTTTTATTCTTCTTATTTTTTTGCCATTTTCATTTATCTAGAAACCCTATTATATAAAAGAAAATGAGAAAAGGAAATCCTAAAGGCTCTAAAAACCCTAGCAAGTAACCTAATTTTTAAAATTTTTCTTCATTTTAAACCGCTTTTCTTTTGAATTTTTGAAGTTATTAAAAAGAAATTAAGATGGCTAATGATGATGATAATAATAACAATATTCTAATACTAGTAATAAAAAAACAAAGGAAAAACAATTTTTTATTTTTTAAGAATAATAATAATAATAATAATAACGACGATGACAACAACAACAACAACACTACATAAAATGACCAAACAAATTCCCACAAAAAATCTAGAATTTTTTAGTTTTTACATGTATTTTTTTGGTATTTTCTATGAATTAAAATTTTTTTTTAAATCAATTAAAACAAAACAATAAAAAAAAAAAAACCAGAAAACCGATTGAACGGTTCATTTTTCAAACGAACACATGCGCACTGCACAGATGGGTCGTTGTTCATCTTCGTTTTCTTCTCCTAGGGTTTCCAGTTTCCACCCTATTGCAGCCGCCTGTCGCTGCAGCAGCACTGCCAATAGCTTGAGCTGAAAGTCACCACCAAGTTCAGCTGCTTGCCGGCAGCGCTATTGCTCTGGCCGCTTGCCGGCAGAACTGTTGCTCTGGCCGTCGCTGCTCTTCTTCTTCTTCTTCTTCTTCTTCACTCTGAACATGAGTTGCAAACCAAAAACTGTGCAGGACTGCTGTTGCAAGCCCAAACATCTTCGCTAACTTCTCCTCGCCAACCACCATTGTCGAAGCTCCTTCTTCTTCTTTATTTGCTTGATCTACACCACTCTGAACATGGATTGCATACCAAAAACTGCACGGGACTGTTGTTGCAAGCTTAAGTACCATCTTCGCCAACTTCTCCTCGCCATCATCGCTGCCGAAGCTCCCATCATTGACAGCGAGAAGTTGTCCGACCCTAAACAAGGGTTGCTAGCAATTCTCTAAAGCATCACAGTAGGCTGAAAAACCCACAATCCTAATATATATACGAATATCTCCCCTACCGCCTCGAATAACCCTGTAGCTTGCCGCCATCGCAGTACCCTGCAAATATATCCGCAAAAGAAAACAGAAAACTACCCTCCCTCTTGGAGCTCTGTCTCCTCTATCTCCCCCACCCACTCTTTTTTTTTTTTTTTTTCACCTTTTTCTTTCTTATCACTTCAATTTCAGCAATACATCCAAAACAATGACATCAAGCATTGGGCTTCACAATTTCCAATCCCAACTGTGTGAAAATTGATGCTTCAACATAATACCCCAAAACACAAATTATATACAAATATGAATGTAAGATTGTTACTTTGACACAAACATGGCATGAAAGTCATGATTTTTGGGAAATAATAGAATAAAGCTTGGACCTTTAGCACACTACACCATGACAAATTGAAATTTTGGCACATAGAAGGAAAATTTCAGCTTTAGCATAGAAGCAAAAAATTTCAAAGTAATTCATAACAAATTTCAATAACATTTTCATGAAAGTATGCAAAAGCACATAAGAGTGAGAGACTTCCATTGCACTTTTTTTTTTTTTTTTTGGAGATTTGAATATCAAGAAAACATCAATAATTAGAGAAGAGTTAATACGCTTCAACCTTCTACTTTAAGCTTGGACCCTTCAGTGGGTGTTTCTCCCCCAGCAATTGAGTGTATCTCTCCTCTAATATTCAACTCGTGTTCCTTCAATATAGCGTGTCTCTCCTCCAATATTCAATGTGTGTGCAAAGGAAGCCCTAACTTCCTTTTTATAGAGAAAAGGAAGGTAAGATGTTGCGCTAATCCACTCTTTCCATAAAACACTCTTTAGAAATAAAGGAATCCTTTCCTTGTCCTATAAGGGTGTTTGAAGACAAGCTCACCTAATTCTAAGGACAAAATCTTAACCAAATTAGGGATAACCAGGCAATGGTAATTAAACCTTAAAATTATAAAAATGGAGTCGAAAACCCAATCTAAAATTCGATTGAACTAGAAAAGGCTTAAAGAAAGATATAGAAATCACAATTAATTGCTTTCTAGCCATATATTAATGTCCATTATTCTCCACTTATTTGAGAAGTCAAATCAACCCTAAACAAAATTGGGCGTCAGTAGAGGTCTTGACATAGGACTCAAGTTTACACAATCCCTTGACCCAATATTATTGACTATGATCACTGTGTGTCCAAGGAGGTGGACAAAGATAATACAAACAACCTTAAAAAAATCAACATGATCCTTGTACAATAATTTGAAAGGAAGTTTCATTCAATATTTTCCTTCTATTCGATTAGTGCTTAATTTGTCAACCATTTTACCAAATAGTTGACAAATATGAAAGACATCCTTGAGCCTTAAGGAGATCTGACAAAGGTAACACGAGTCCCTACAAGAATATATCAAGTGCTTTAACTTTGAATCACTTGAAGTGTAAAACATGGGCCAGGTAGTGGTAGTAACGCCACTAGTTTACGGACTCCAGTCCTCCAAGTTTAGTCTTGCACTCTCTAAAAGGTAACTAGAGACTTTAACCAAGCCTTTGATAAAGAGCTAAAGGTAGGAGATACCACAAAAGTAGAAGAAACCTAGCAAGCTTAACATAAAGTGACTATGAAAAAGGATATAAAAAGAAAAAAAAGGAAAAAAATAGAACAGGAGAGAGTACTAATAGCTACAAAAAAGAAAACAAAATGTGCAAAACATTTATGTTAATAAAGACTACACTTTAGAGAAGCATTTCAAAAATGTTACCCATTGAACATATGCATCAAGGGGAACAATAATGATGCAAATCTAAGATGATCTAGGTTTGCATTAGTTGGATCCATTGAAGCTAGACTTTGGACACTAACACATGGATGGAGGTGCCTATTTCATTGTGATTATAGGTAAAACACAAAACATTCTTAGCATCAAAAGAATACAATTGAAGCATTAATCTAATAAGGTTCAATGCATGGCAAGATCCATTTGAGGAATGGATCAACAACGAGAAGAAAGGAGGCTAGATGCCAATGAAGAAAATCTATTGGAAATTATTAAAGTAATATTTGAAGGACCCGTTGAAGGAGATTTGGATTTTTCTTGAAAGGCTATGACATAAAGCTTACTTATTTAGGAATGAGTTAAAAAAAAAAGGGGGCAAATATGGGACCACTTCGTGTATATAGGGGGTAGATAATGTGTGTGTGTGTGTGCGCGCGCGCATGTGCATTCGCACATGCGCATGCGCTTATACGCTATATATTAAAACAAGTCACTTTAAACTCATAAACGTCCAAATGTCAAATCTAACTATTTAAAATTTTTGACTCTTTGAATTATAAGATTATTTCTAATTGGCTGACTTTATTTATTCCTCTAATGCTATTGGCTCATTTAATTAGTTATTTTAATTAAAAAAGTAGTTGACTTGCCTACTAATTTAATGACATGACTTTCACTCCTCAAATATCTCTCCCTCTTGACTTCCCTCGATTGTTAGTGATTTAGCTTCAACTATGATGCTTCATCCATTTTTCATCATTTCACAAGCTCATATCTTAGTTTGGTCTTAGGCCAAATCAATGGAGATCAACCTAGTTCAAAATCGCCTAAATGGCTTGATCCAGATATTCAACTACTCCTAAAAGACTAAAGGTGAAAACATAATAGTCCTTAAAGTGATAAAAATCATAATGCCAACTATACCTTTCATCATGTATTCATAAAAAATTAAAATTCCACATGTGTCCAGAAACCCAATTGAAAACCCAATCCTTTCAATATTCACCTATTGTCCATTTCAATCCCTGACTTATCAAACATTTCCACCCCTTTTGCTACCTAGCTTTACCATCAACCATTATGCACAACAATTGTGGCAACCCAAATAGCAATGGTCATCACCTTCATTCTCATTTTACTGGTGGAACTTGAAAGTTTGACAATAGTTTATGCCTTTTGCCTTGGCTATAAATGATCATGTTTGTACCATTCCTATAAATGAATAATGCATACTAAGCTTTACTTATGAAGTATTAGCATAATCCTAGTTTAGCATTTAAACTTTTTTTTTTTTTTTGTTGCAATAATTTGTTATTTCATCTCTTGGCTGGGAATTCAACTTTTCCAATTGAAGAATGGATTGTTGGTGGAATTAAATCAACTTCATTTGTGGACTTCTCTTGAGATATGGTATACTAATCTTTACTTTTACTAATATTCTGTAGAATTGTTCACTATGAGTTTATTTTTGTCCTTGTCTTGGTAATGCACAATGCATAGTTATAATTGAATCTCAATATTGATATAATGATTCCAATGCCTTTTCCCAATTATTGTGAAATCACACCCTAAGGTTATGCACACATATATACAACAAATATGAAAAATAGAGAAAATTTAAAAGAGAGAAGAAGAACAATGATATTACATGGTTTGCCAGTATGCCTATATCCATGCAGCTCCTATGCAATTTTCACCATATCATTAAATGAAAACCTTAGGATTACAATATATAGCCCATATAAAAATTCCAAAATACCCTCATATGACAATATAATTACACTATACCCTGACTTAAATGTATTACATTGTACTAAAATTGGAATAGCTTTCCCAAAAGGCGGGGGGTGAACTGGGATTTAAAAAATTTTATTCCCCTTTGTTTTAGTTCTTTTGAGTTATCACAATAATCAAAAACTTAAACACAATCAAAAAATTTATCTAGAGTAATCACAATCAAAACACTATAATCAATCACTCAATCCTTGTAATAATAGCCCTGTATTAATATGAAAATTTGCTAAACTTGTATAAGCCCTGTATCACAATCACACTTTTTCCTAATGTTCAGTTTTTAAATAAACTTTCACATTAATGAGTTAAGGATGATCAACCAACATAGTCCCTTTCGGTTTCCGCAATCAATGCTGATCAATCCAAAACAAATTACCTTCCGGTCTATTTAACAACCGAACACTCATAATTTATAAATTTTAAAGCAACCACAAAGATTATATCTTTTGCTGAAAAATAAAGAGTAGGGAAGAGAAAGAAGAACACAGGGTTTTACAAGGTTCGACTTCAACATAGCTTACGTCCTTGCCCTTGGCAAAACCACCAAAGGATTCACTATTACCGTTCCTTTACCAAGCGGAACAATACCAGTTACAACACTCCTTGAGTAAGGCTAGAGTCCGCCTTCTCCAAACAATATCCCGTTGTTTGGTTCAACGATTCAACACTCGTACCATCAATTAATTTGTAACAAAGATATAAAACAAGACGTACAATAACTTGATCCTCAAAGAGCTGGTTAGTACAAATTGAAAAACTATGTACTTCAGTAAATTCAGAATATGAATTTCAGAATGAAGCTCTAGAAATTTATCACCGTAGGTATCTTTCAATGGATGAAAGAATCAACAATCGATGCACAAACTCAGTGAGAAACTCAGTAAAACTTAAAGATTTTCGCGAGTGATGAGAGCAATAGAGAGCTTTCAGAATTTCAGTAAGCTTTGAGAGAGTATGAGAGCTGAGTTGATTTCTTGGTGTCTAAATTGATGAACCTTGAGGGTATTTACAGATGAAGAAAGACTTCTTGCTTTTCCCCAAGTTTACTTGGAGTAGGGTCCAAGTTGTAAATTAATTTGGGCTTTAAATAATTTAAATTTCAAAAATATGCCCATTGAGAATTTTGAAAATTGCCAGCCAGACGACTGTGAAATCCTGGCAGTCGTCTGTCCATGTATAACGTTCATATTTTTCCAAACAGAAAGGTGATAGTCGGCTGTCCTCATGATGGCAGTCGTCTTTCACTAGAATAATTCAGTTTTAAAACAACTCAGTAGGGTGGCAGTCGCCTGTCCTCAGCTTGGCAGTCGTCTATCACCAAAACAACTTAGCTATAAAAACAAACTCAGAAGGGTGGTAGTCGTCTGACAGAACACACACAGATGACTCAACTATTACTGGCAGTCATATGTTAATTGCTTGACAGTCATCTGTCGGGCTTCTGACATGTGTTTAAAGTCTTACAAAAATATGTTAGTCATCTGTCTTGTGACAAGCAGTCGTCTGTCAGCTGGCTGTAAGTCATTTTTTGATTTCTCTCTCTTTTGTTTAATTAACCTTGGAATTTTAACTTGATTTAACTTTTGAAAAACATGTTCCAAGGTTCTAAAGAATTCAGATTTTTAAGTGTCTTTGCCTAATGAGCTTCAAAATAAAAATTCATATTTGAACCAACTTCAAGTATTTACAAAGACTTTGTCCTAAGCTGATTTGACACTTTCTTTACTTCGAGTCCTTTCAATACTGCTCTTCAATCTATCAAACTTCTATGAGCTTTCATTATGGAACTCTGGTATTCACATGTGACTTTCCTTGTTCCTTGATCCTTGTAAGCTTTCATGTCAGGGTATGGGAAATTTGAGCAAATCATCTTTGCCTGAAATAATATCACTTGAAAATTCATTAAATAACTTTACTTTGTTATCATTAAAACCAAGAGTTTTTAAGCCTAACTAGGCCAACATGTACAGCTGAGGGGCCCAATGCACTCTCACAAAGCTTGGTTTAAGTAGATAAGGAGGTTTAACACATTTGATTCAATAGGTGGCTTACATTAGGCCCATTAGCGGTGCGCATTGAGGATATTTTGAACAAGAAGTTGTGTATTAAGGATTGCTGGTTGAATAACAACTAGAACTCTGATTTATTAATAGAATTGGTTGGGACCGACAAAACTATGGAAATCTTGCATAATGTGTCAACTGGTAGAAGTGGTCAGGATATATTCATCTGGAAGCCTGCCCCTGACGACAATTTCTCTAAAAAAAAGGGCATGGGAGGCAGTGAGGAGCTGAAGTGATAATTTTAAGTGGAATGATTAATCATTAAAAAAATCAGGGTATTTATGACGGATAAAATCCGTCACTCCGTCACTAATAGTATTAGTGACGAATTTATGAGTATTAGTGATGGTTTAAAAAATTGCTATATGTGCCGTTACTTTTAGATTCGGGACCTTTGTTTGCAGATTGTCCAAATGGTGCACATTCTCATATCAAATTAAAAGATTTGGTTATCAATAATGCGTAGGATGTGGAAAATTTGCAGAGGATCTTAGGGTTTAGTAAAGCGGTTGAAGTGATGGAAAGGTGGGAAATCTTAGAAATTCTTCGGATATTCTGTTATGGCTTCCGGAAAGGATGGTTACTTTAATACAAAATCTGTATGGGATGTTGTCAGAGTTAGAGCTCCAAATTTTAATTTGGCTAAGTGGGTTTGGAACAAATGGTTACCGAAGAAAATTTCTATCTGTATGTGGAAGGCTGCTTTTAAGTGCCTAAGTGTTGATGAAAAGGTGAGAAGGGTGGCTGTTTCACTTGTTTCGGCATGTAATTGTTGTGAGATGAGGCAGTCAGAAGATTTGGAGCATGTGTTAAATAAGGGAGAGCTTGCTTCTAAGGTTTGGAGGAAGGTTTCGGTGGAGGTAGGTGTTCCATTCCTTAGGTAACAAAGTTGGAAAGAAAAAATCCAAATATGGTTTAATAGGGCTTCCAGGTTCTCTCAATTGGGTTCATTGATGGGTTTGATTCCTTGTTTAGTAGTTTGGAGGCTATGGAGAAGGAGATATGTGGCTCTCCATTAAGTATTGGGAGGGAGTTTTGAGTAGGAACATGACAAAAATGGTTCATTTAAAGGATGCTGATTTTCGGGTATTACAGAATTTGGAAGTGCAAATTGTGAATAAAAGAATTAAAAAAATGCAAAGTGTGCGATGACTAAAACCGAGGCAAGGGAGGTTGAAACTAAATTTGGATGGGAGCAGTCTGGGGAACCCGGGACCGGCGGGTGGTGGTGGCATCCTTAGAGACCATACAGGTTCTTTTGTGATTGGTTTTTTAAAATATTTTGGTTCTTGTTCAAATAATCAGGCTGAATTGAGAGCTGTGCTGGAAGGAATAAAGATTTGCAAACATTTGGGCCATACCTGCATCGATATTGAATGTGATTCGAATATTGTAGTTAATTGGATAAGAGCTAGGAAGTGCTCCTTGTGGTATTTGTGGGATTTTTGGGAGCAACTTATTGGTTTATTGGAGGGAGTTGATTTTTCGATAAATCATTGGTATAGAGAAGGGAACAAAGTGGCAGATGCCTTGGCTCGACAAGGTGCTATGGGGAGGAATATTTTGTTTACAAATAGTAGTCAACTCCTTAGAGTTTGTAATGGTTTGTATAAATTGGAGAAGATGAGAACGGCTTATATGAGGTATGTTTAGCTGATTTCCTTTTGGTTTTTGCTTATGCTTTATGATGATTATGTTTTGTTTTATTTTGTTGCGTGAGGTTTGTTTTGTAGGTCCTGTTTTGTTTTATTTTGTTTGGTCTTGTAATTCGGTAATTGGCTGGATGTTGGGTTTGTTCTTTAGGAGGTTTTGAACGTGTTGTCTTTTGTTTCTCCCATTGATAGTCTTGTAACCATGGTATTCCTACGCGAAAAGTGAGGGATTATCAATAAATAATTGGAGGTGCCGTCCTTCTTTAAAAAAAAAAAAAGTCACTAATAATGGAGTATTAGTGACAGATTAAATCCGTCACTAAAAACCTAACACCGTCACTATATAGTATATAACGGTTCAACTCAAATTCGTCACTAATAGTAGGGGTATTAGTGATGAAAGAGAAATTCGTCACTAATAATAGGAGTATTAGTGACGAATTATAAATTCGTCACTACTAGTAGGGTATTAGTGATGACTTAGATATTCATCACTACTAGTATGGTATTATTGACGAATT
This sequence comes from Malania oleifera, assembly GCF_029873635.1. Classification (NCBI taxonomy): domain Eukaryota; kingdom Viridiplantae; phylum Streptophyta; class Magnoliopsida; order Santalales; family Ximeniaceae; genus Malania; species Malania oleifera. The sequence continues at coordinate 33,938,505 of NC_080421.1, forward strand.
AGAAATTTGTGACTACTAGTAGGGTATTAGTGACGAATTAGAAATTCGTCACTACTAGTATGGTATTATTGACGAATTAGAAATTTGTGACTACTAGTAGGGTATTAGTGACGAATTAGAAATTCGTCACTACTAGTGTGGTATTATTGGCGAATTAGAAATTTGTTACTAATAGGAGCGGTATTAGTGACGAATTAGAAATTCGTCACTAATAGTAGGACATTAGTGGCGAATTTGAATCCTTTACTAATAATTAGAAAAATTAAACATCCTTTTATACTAATTTTATTTAATCATGAATTCTTATATAAAAATCTATAATTACATTTCGAATATATAAACTGAAACCATAATTACTACAAAATTCGTAAATCATTTAAAATTTTGAATTTAAATACAAATTCAATTAAAATGAAGAAATAACATATGTTCAGATAAAAAAATTTATTTAAAAATATTCAAAATTCAAATTCAAATACAAATACTATTACAAATTTAAATTAAAATACAAAAATTCCATTTGTTCAAATAACAATAAAAATTATAAAGAAATAGTCAAAAGTTGCATCTGACGACTGTAGTGCATGCATGTATGACATCATGTTGATGTTATGACAGCCGCGAATCCTACAAATTAAGAGTCATTAAAAAAATTTTAGTATACCAAATTGAGGAGAGCTGACGCTAAGTATAATCAGGAAAAATAATTATATGATATAACAAATTGGAAAAGATTTCATAATCATGCATATTACATAATTTGTACAGTAGTAATATCAATAATGAAAAATGTAACGTCGCGTTTGAGAGCATAGATTTCGAACATTTGAATGGATTTGGAAAAATTTTAATACAATTTAATATTATATTTTATTTAAATTCAATGTAAATTCAAGTCCAAAGTGTCTCGAAACACAAGGAGCATAAAATTATATTGAAATTTATTAAAGTCTATTTAAATCTAAACTTAAGATGTAAAATGCATGCTCTGAAACGCAGCATGAGATTAGTTTATGGGGGATTTGCATAATGACTCAATGAGGTATTAGCATTGCGTGGGGAAGGGGATGCAGCGAATAAATCTAGCCAGGGACACGTGTCCAATTAGCATGTTTTACTATTTCGTAGACAAGCATTATTGCTCTACTTGAAATAAAACTCTAAACAGTGATTGTGGGGTTTGTAGAAGAGGGAAATGGGAAGATTCATGGAGAAAAGGGTCATGAATTGGCATGAGCAAGTATGTATCTTTTCAAGTCTTAATGAGAAAATATTAGAACTAAGTAAAATATGTCAGTCAAATGGACATGAAATTGGTCATTTGTTTGGTAGCTAAGAAAATTATGGAAAATAAAATATGCCCTAGTTTCATTAGTGATCTTGTGCATGGACCCTTTTTTTTCACTTTCTTTTGTTCTTTTCTACAGTGACATTGTAACCCATATGTTCAAATGAATCCCTAATTATGTTTTTTTCAAATAATTATGAAAATGATGCTCTCTGTGAGTTATGTATATATTCAACTTATGCGTTTTTCAAATTTTCAAATCCTCAACCAAGTGTATATAATATTTTTAATGATTTCGGCACGACAATGAATGCTTTAAGCTTACCAGACCAAAAACATATAAATGAATATCTGTTCTAAATGAACTAAGTTTACATTGTCTCATTTATTATGATTCCTAAGTTTCACTCATTTATTTCAAAAATATTATAACATTAAACTAAGCCTATCTTTTCTTTTTGTTTAGGAAAATTTTAACGCAATTTCGGCAGCATGCCGTCTGTAAATTGGATGTTTTCTTATAAAACCTACACCTGATAGGTTCAAATAGATCATTTATAAGAAGTTGAAGGCATACAAGAACCTATATCCACTACTAGCATGCAATACACATCAACTGCATCCGCCATGCATGAGGCATTCTAAACTAGCATGCAATCATGTAGCATATTCACGATAGTAATACATGTAGTCATATCTTAAATTCAAAATATAAATAGTAGAGAACAGTGGATAGTATTGGGTTCAGTGTAGTATTATTATTCATCCATGCATTTGGACATAAACGTTATGAGATGATGAGAACATTTAATTTAAATAATTATGAAAATGATGCTCCCTGTGAGTTATGTACATATTCAACTTATGCGCTTTTCAAATTTTCAAATCCTCAGCTAAGTATATATAATATTTTCAATGATTTCAGCACGACAATGAATGCTTTAAGCTTACTGGACCAAAAACATATAAATGAATTTCCATTCTAAATGAACTAAGTCTATATTATCTCATTTATTATGATTCCTAAGTTTCACTCATCCTTTCAAAAATATTATAACATTAAACTAAGCTTATCTTTTTTTTTTTTGTTTGGAAAAATTTTAACGCAATTTTGGCAGTATGCCGTCTATAAATTGGACATTTTCCCATAAAACTTGCACCTGATAGGTTCAAATAGATCATTTATAAGAAGTTGAAGGCACACGAGTACCTATATCCACTACCAGCATGCAATACACATCAATTGCATCCGTCATGCAAGAGACATTCTAGACTAGCATGCAATCATGTAGCATATTCATGATAGTAATACATGTAACCATATCTTAAATTCAGAATATAAAAAAAAAAATGGTTATTTCAAGTCATCAGATAATATACTCGTTAAAAAGCTTTTAAATAACCTAAACATATCCTGAAAAATCGATGTGAGACCCAAATAGAGCATGACAATAACATATCTCATGTCAATCTCACCCACATAAGGCATGAATCTTATTGGCCTAACAAGGTCTTTCAATCAGTTTTGGTGATAACAAACAAAGGACAATTTAACTTGGAAAGGTTGAGTTTTTGTGTTTCAGGAAATATGGATCAAATATGGATCAAGTGAAGATTAAGTATGAATCAAGTGAAGATCAAGTATGGATCAAGTGTGGGTCATCAAGGAAAATAAACGAACAAATGATCCGAAGAGAAACTAAGGCATTTGCAGATAAAGTTAGCTCAAGCAAATATTCAAAGAACTTCAAGAGCAAAGAATGAGAATGATCTCAAGCATGACATATAAAGTCTTAGGAAACATATTGTAAGCATTTCAAAGCTAATCGTTTGAAATATGTTTTGAAGCTTTTCCAAGAGATTATGAGGACCTAAAGACCTATTTAGGATTATTGAAACAAGTCTTGTAAAAATTAGAATAAGAGAGCAAATCATTTTTAATGAAAAATAATTTTTTTAAAATAGCTTTTTGTCTATTTAGATGACTGAACTTTTAAGTTTAGATGATTCAAGTGGTAACTTCAGATGGCTGAACTTTATGTTCAGATGTCTTAAGAATTACTTTAGACGTATGAAGAATAAGCTCAGGCGTTTGAATATTTTTTGGGACAAAACTGAAACAGGTAGTAGCTGTTCAGACGTCTGAACTCGACACTTCAGACATCTGAACCTGACACTTCAAATGTCTGAACCCTCTCTTCAGTCATCTGACCCTGTGTCTAGTTCATTTTTTAAAGGGTTTCAAGAACTTCAGATGACTGAAATCGACTCTTCAGACATCTGAACACTATTCAATGGGCAAATTTTTTAAAAATCTAATATTTTAAAATATAACTATTGGGCTCCAAATTTTCTTACAACTTCAAAAACTCTCTAAGGAAACTTTTGCAACAAGGAAACTTGTTTGAAAGTATATAAATACATGGTTTTTATTAATCAAAATACACCAAGCATTGAAAATCTCTCATAAGCTCTCTTGCTCTCAAAGTCTCACTTCGATCAATCTCTTGTAAGCTGAAAGTGCAGTGATTTTGATATTTCTTGTTCATCAATTCCTGAAGTTAGATTACTGATATCTGATCTAGAGAAAAGGAATTTGGTGAAATCCTTGTTAAGCTTCAAAAGTGTATTTCTTTCTTGATATTTATCTTTTGAAGTACATAGTTTCAAATTGTACTAATCTGCTCTTTGTGTGAGGATCTCTTGTACACCAGCTTCTTATTATTTCTCGTGTAGATTTTAGACGATTCCAAGTTGTTGGATCGTTGACCAAACAAGGGTATATTGTTTGGAGAAGGCAGGCTCTAGCCTTGGCCAAGGAGTGATTGTAAACAGGCATTGTTCCACCCGGTAACGAGACTGGTATAGTGGAACTCTTCGGCATTTTGCCAAGGGCGAGGACATAGGCCGTGTTGAAGCCGAACCTCATAGAAACCTTGTGTCTTTCTCTCCTCTTTACTTCCTATTTTCTGTACAAGCTATTATTGTGTGATTTAAAGTGCAGGTTGCAAGTTTTAAAGTTAGAAATAAAGAAAGACTCCTGATATTTAGAAAGTACGTTTTGATTAACCGTTTGCAGAAACCCAAAAGGGAGTACATTCATTAATCTGTGGAAATCTTGATCAAGAGAAGTGCATACGAAGAGGTTATCTAAAGAAGGTTGTGAATATCTATAGGAAAATTTATAAAAGTACTAAGGTTCTTGCTTGAGTGGTTGAATTGTTTAAGTTTAATTGATTGGCTTGTGAATTTAAATTTTAGTATTTTTAAGTGTGATTATTAGTTATTTATTGTGTTTCTCTTGGTGTCATAAGCAAAGCTAAAAAGAATATTAAAATTCAAAAAGAATCCAATTCACCCCCCCCTCTTGGGAAGTTATTCCTAATTTCAATTGGTATCAGAGCCTAGTTATAGAAATTCCTAACAAGAAACTATAAAAAGATCAAATGGCAAACATTGGAGTTGCACCTTTCGGTGAAGGCCAATCCTCAACCCGTCCACCAATATTTTGTGGACAAAGTTATACCTTTTGGAAAAAGAGATTGGAAATATATCTCCAACACATGGATTGGAAAGCATGGGAAGTTGTTATGGATGGAAACCTTATTCCCACTAAGATAGTTGATGGAAAATAAATTCCAAAAGAAAAGAAAGATATGACTGACTTAAATTATAAAATGCTTCAAATAAATGCAAGCGCTATAAATGAGTTACACTGTGCATTAGATGCAAATGAACTCAATAAAGTCATGGCTTGCAAAACAGCTAAGGAAATTTGAGACAAATTAAAAGTAACTTATGAAGGAATAGTTGATGTTAGAGACAATAGGATAGACATGTTAACAAACGAATATGAAGCATTCAAGATGAATTTTGATGAAACAATATCAAACATGTACACTAGATTTACCCACATAATAAACTCCTTAAGCGCCTTAGGAAAAACCTATACTACCTATGAAATGATCAGAAAAATTCTAAGAGGTCTTCCCTCTATAGAGGAACCAAAGGCTACAGCTATCACAGAATGTAGAAACCTAAAGACTACCTCTTTAGATAAACTTATAGGTTCACTGTTAGAAAAGGTGTATTCCCAAGAGGGGAGGTGAATTGGAATTTTAAACTTTCTTCCTAGGTTCAACTAATCCTACAATCAGTATTACACAAACCTAGGGTCTTTCCATGCAATTCCAAATGCGCTGATAAATAGAGTATATGGAAATTTTAAATCAGCAGCATCATTCACACAATAACATACATGTGCAGTAAATGTAAAATGCAAAAATATAAACAAGGCACACGATATGTTATCGGGGTTCGGCCAACTGTGCCTACGTCCCCGCCTCAAGCTCGCAAGCTCAAAAATTTCACTAAAGGCTCACTTAAGGGTGGAGCGGCACCGATTACAACCAGGTCAAATTATCATAGGGCTGACCTCAACCTTAACCAGGTCAATTAGTGAAGCTGACCTCAACCTACACACCTTAACAAGATGACCCACCTAGCTTTCCTAACCAGGTCTAAGCCAATCCGGGACTATTCCAGGGCTAGTCTCTCTCTACAAGCCCGTGCCTGAAAATACAACAGATGTGTATTACAATCAAATGGTACAATGATTGTACTTTCGTGTAAAGCAGATATGTACCCAAATGCGTGCAATAACATGCACCACAATATGATTCAATATGTAAGCTCAATGTGGTCTAGATGGTTCAACTCTCAAAAGTATTTTCTATCAGTGTAATGCATACATGAGAGTGTCAAACAAGCAATCTTTGTATCACAAGATATTCAGCCAATAAGTTCACACAAAGATGTGGAGTCTCAAGTATTTCAATCAGCAGGGTATCTCAAGCATGTAAGTATCAATTAAAGTATATGCTTGGATTGCAAAAAGAGTTCAACCTTTGTATTCAACTAGAGATATGAATCAGTGAATATTGCAACAAAGATTTTTCTCATACAAACAAATATCTCTTTAAAATATTTATCAAGATAAAGCATACTAGATATTTGAAGGTATTTTGAAAGTATTTTGCAACCAAAAACAAATACAATCTTCTCAAGATCTTGCAATGAAGGTGCAAGCTTAGAAGATCTATCAAAGTCTTCTTAGGATAGACTTATCACCCAAAGTCCCCTAAGAATCCTTAGGTTTGGCTCTCAAGAAAATAATGTCAAACAAAAAAGAACAAGGAGAGCAAACCTTTCTAAAACAAACACTCAATCCACTTACAAATGATGTAGGCATTAATAGACGATAAGCATGAGTGAATGAGGTTAAAAAATGAGTAGTATAGGCTTTTGAATTTTCAGAGAATTCTCCTCTAATCAAAATAGCTAATCATGTCTAATTTTCACAAATGATCTCATATATATAGACATGGGAGGAAATATAACCGTTGGGGACCTATTGGGTATTATTAAGAAAGTTCAATGATGTTTCAAATATTTTAACCATGTTTAAAAAAATATTTAACTATGGTAAAAATCAGGGCAACCCAAGAGGTCTGCTCGACCAGAAATATTTCGGTCGACCAGGTCTCATATGGTTCGGTCGACCAGGGGGTTTTTGAACTAAAGGCTCGGTTGACCAGGAGAAGGCAAATTTTCAAATCTCCGAGGTTTAGTTAATCGGGCCATTTTGAATTGGCTGGTTCGGTCGACCAAACCATTGGGAATTTTCCCGAAGACCCTCGGTCGACTAGGCAGTTGGAGTACAAAAGTGGCTCGGTTGACAAGATGGCCAAAATGTTGACTAGAGAGTGTTTCGGTCGATCGAGGCTTTTTGAACTACATGGTTCGGTCGACCAGGACCTTGGTTAACAGTTGACCCAGGTCTGGTTTGGTCGACTAGGCCAAAATGAAGTGTGTTGGCCGGTCGACCAAAAGTACACAATGTGTGCATTTCGGTCCTGTTTTGAAACATACAAACCTTATTCAAGTGCCTAACAAACATAGGTGCAAATGTGAGTGTCCTAGGGTCATTTATGTCCAAAACCAAGACACCGAAAAAGTCCGGTGTCAGTCGACCGAAGGGAAAATCCTAAGGTCTTTCTAGGGTCATTTTTCATTTACAGTTTGTTTGAACTTACGTAATAAATCATACATGTGATGTGTGTGAGCTTATTACAAACCAGAGCCCTACTTACTATTACAGACCGATTTTCACAAATGAATTATATTACAATTATGATCGATAATTGGTCTTCATACTTTTACTTGCTTTTGTGCCCATCTTGATCTTAACAATCTTAGTTCCTACACAAAACCTCAAACACCCATTAGATACAATGAGTATTTGTCATAATCAAAACCAGGCATGACCAATAAGGTCAACAATCTCCCCCTTTTTTATGATGACAAATACAACTGGCAAAGAGATGGAGTTAAGCCTAAGAAGGCTCCCTAGAATTAAGCCTAAGAAGGCTCCCCCTCACAATATGCATCCAATGTATTTGTAAACAAAAGTCCTACCCATTTATTTTTGCCTCTTTCCATCTCCCTCTTTTGGCAACAGGAAAAAGGGTTGTTTGAATTAAAATCCTAGGCAATGGGTGAATATTACATTTATGCATGATGAATTTTGGAAATATTTTTGAGAAATTTAGGCAGAGTGCCATTTGTAAATTGGACTTTCCAAAAGACATCCTGTATAAACGTAACCTGTTTGAGTTTAAATTTCTTAGCAATTTATCCATAACTACTCAAACAGTTCAGTATGGTCCAATACACAAGTATATATGTTCAAGATAATCCTGTAATGGACAATTTGTGCATCTCAGATGCAATAGGAGTACAAAGTATGCATACAATCAATAATCAACTTTCACAATGTCTAAAGCAAGAGGATAAGTCAACGGTAGAATTAATTTGCTAAGACTTGGAAAGTTCCCATGAGAGAGCTCCCCCTAAATGTATGCAAGTTATGAAACAATTACTTTGTATATATATATGCGCAATCAATTCCAAGGAAGTAACACTTCAATGTAAATGAATCAATTGTGACATATTTAGATTTTGCACACACAAAAAGTAATGTTTTAATTATTTGGGCAAATGTCTACAGAAAATTTGGCAGCATGCCAGCTGTAAACAAGATATTTCCCAAATTTTACCTGCACAAAAATGATTCTCAAACAAGCAGTATCATAATAGTAAGACATGCGAGATCAGGCAATTCTCAACAACTGCATCCGCCATGCAGTAGGCATTCTACACTATTCATGCATTTCAATAGAATAATCATTTAATCACAAGAACATGCAAGTCAAGGTACTGCTGATATATATCATAATCAAATAAGATAGTGTACCATATCATTATGAGAATACAACATAAAAATAAAAATTGTTTTTAGCACAGACTAGATGAAATAAAATAAATCAACTCTACACAATCTGATCTGCAGACAACTCTGAAGTCTAGAACTCCCCTCCATCATCTCCTCCATCACCACCATCGGTGGCATCAAAGTTGAAGTCCATAGTCATCCGATCTCTCTCATCCTGCATGAAACGCCCCGAACCCTTAAACCCAGGCTCGGTGCATTATACCTGATCATATCCCTGATAAATCATGATCCATAACATATGCAGCGAAAAACATAATCATAATCTCCGTATAAATATACAAGAGTTTACTAATTCTAACTATAATGCATAATAAATCATCAAACACCTGCATTTCCATAAATCTACATAACTCCCAAAACAAATCAGTATTTTCACAATCATTCCTTACTTAATAGTTTTAAAACATAAAGACATAAAACATAAATTTTGTACATCCCAAAATTAACATAGAAATATACCCTTTACTTTTTATATTCCCCAATAATGCTGTAAAAACTTCGAGCTCTCAAAGCTCGATCTCGAGGAAATCCTGAAAAAGAAAAATATATTCATATTAGGGTGAGACACATCTCAGTAAGGGAAGAAACCATATATTAAAACAGTGTGTGGCCAACATGAGTTTATATATGACATATTATTTAACATTTGAAAATTGTTAACATAATTTTTGAAATCATTCCCTGAACCTAATCAAACACATGCAAATGTTTAACCCACAAGATTACCGAAGGATAGAGGTGATTACCCGCCCATACAAGTAGCACCCATCTGCTCTAATATTTTTCACAACCCAAAGGTCGCAGTTAAAGCATACCAGGGCACTCACCTTACTCAGTAAGCCCTTAAGTGTTAAATTAATCTCGTACTCACACTGTTCAACAATAACTTACCAGTAAAGACCCTAAGGATAGGGAAATCTACCCGCCCATACAAGTAAGTTCCCTCTGCCCTAGTACGTTATGCGGCTACTGCCACATCTGTAGCTACTAGTGCACTCGCCTTACTTAGCAAGCCCTCAGGCGAAAGGTACGCATCGCCCAATCGTAACATGTTCTACGTACATACATACTTCTAATATCATAATACATCATTCTTTTCTGTCATTATACATTCATGCACATTCATTCCTGTTCATAACTTAACTTTGCATTCATTTCACTTTAAGTGACTCTTTCCCATTTACATCATTTACCTTTGTCATTTCATTTCATTGCCTTTTCTTCGTCATTTCATTGCATAACATTTCATTTCATTACTTCGTACTACAGCTGGTCTTTAGCCATCATTAGTTAGTCTACGTAGAAACTTGCTAGATCTGCTAACACAGCTCCTTTTAGCTGTCATCAATACGTCTACACAGAAGTGTGCTAGATCTGCTAACATGGCCGTCTTTCAGCTGTCTTACATTTACATGGTTGCATTTAACATACACAGACAACATTGTCCATATCATACTTTATTCTCATTGTTTTACTTACTTAGCCTGCATCTCATACATTTAACATATATTTGCACAGATTCCCATGCCACACAATTTAACAATAAAATTCATACACTGCCTGTAAAATAAGCCAACCAACATTTAATATTTATATACTGAAAATACCTTTCATTTCTTACTTAATTATCCTGAAAATATTTCTCACTTTCATCAGTTCATTTTAGCATATACATATCTAATAAACAACCCTAAACTCGAAGGAAATATAATTTAAACAGTTGGCATTTTACCCATACCGAAACATATACACATACATATAACACAATTTATTTTTTCATTAAATTCATAAAAATTCTGATTTAATATATATATTTTCCCTTACTTGGTTTCTTGAACTATGCCAACAGGGATACTAAAAAATACCTGCGGCGCTCACCCGGACCCTGAAATTAAATTCCTAGTTCCAATAAATTATTCCTGAATAAAATATTATTTAAATATTTCCTAGGGCCATAATTCTTAAATAAATAATAATACTCTTAAATTTAGTCAAATTCTCAAATCCCACTCTCGCTTTGGAGTAGGGTCTAGAAAATCCCAATTGAAAAATTACATACGCCAAAATGACGATAACGATGACTAGGACCCCGTTGTGGTGTCCATTCGTCAATTTAATCACATATTAACACCGAAATTGAGAAAATGAGGAAAGATTACCTTTCCCCAGGAGCAGTACCTAAGCCATTCCCATGAAAAATCTGCTCCAGTAGAAATGTCGGTAGCGGAATCAGGATTCCAACGGCGCCTTCCGTTTCCCGATCTGTCGCAAACTCGCCGAGTAATTGAGAGAAGGAGAGAGATGGAGACGGAGGTGAGCGGGCTGCACGTAGGAAGCAGAAGCAGCAAGAGCAATTGTAGAGAGGGGGGGGGGGATGAATCTGAAATTGAATTGGATTTCAAATTGAAATCCAATTCACTTAATTCTATCTTTATATTATTTTATATCATATATATATATATATATATATATATATATACCCATCATATAAATTACTTAATTAATTTATTTAAATAACGTTTAATTAATTTATTAATTCAATCAAATAATATTCGATTAATTAACTAATTAATAATTAGTCTAATTTCATTTTATTGCATATATATTTTTATTTTTATTTTTTTCCATACTATTCCTTTTATCTGTTTATTTATTATTTTATTTTATTTTTTTAAAATTATTTTAGTCACTTTAATTTTTCGGGTCTTTACACTGCATCTCCTGAATGCGGTCGCTCAGCTCACTAAAGCTGGCTGTCAGGGACCTCTCCAAATCTATAAGGCGACTGGCAGTAGAGATGGAGTGCTACTGGAACTCCTCTCGAACTCCTCTCGAAGTGCAGTGGATGACGATGCCAAGTCCTGCAAGTATGACTGGACTAATCCTCGAAACTGTGTGAACGTGTCATACAAACTGGTGATCGCAGCCATAAGATCCAAGTTTGATAGCTGCGGAGGCTGTGGTGGCTCCTGTGGGGCCTCTACCTGTGCGGCATCCAGACATTCCCAACAAGCTCGTATCCCATCAGCCTTAGGGTCATGCTAGAGAAGATGTCAGACAGTCGTCTCCTCTTTAGTGAAGCCACATTTGTCCGCATGACTCCGATGTTCTTGAATAGCTTGTTCAAAATGCCTCCATATGGCATTATCACTCGGTGGCCAATCGTTTTGGCCATCATCCAACGAATTACTAGATTGGGTAGATCCAACTTCTTCCGAGTGAATAGACACCACATAATAAAGCAGTCCAAAAATGATACATGCACTCTAGATCCCGCCTTGGGAAGGACATTATAGGTGATCAGGTGGTGCACTATCTTAGCCTCTAGGGTGAACTATCTGTACTGTGGAGGGTAGTTATGGCTAGTAGTTCCAGGGTTAGACAGGGTCAGATTTGCAAATATGGCTACTGTAAATTCCTGCTCAAAGATTTAGGAGTTTACCACATCGGGGCACTCAAAGTCTCCACGGTCAATGTCGAGGACATCCGAGATATAATGAGCGTCAAAACACACATCTGTCCTCAAAACACGGGAGAAGTATCCGTTTTCATCATTGCCCAAGTTGGCGTAGAACATCCTAACAAAGGTTGGGTAGTGACCCCCAAGCTGGTAGGAAATGAATGTTTTCCACCCATCATACTCGAACATGTCCAAAATATTTCTAAAATACTGATTCTTGAGGTCTAAATCGAGTATCTTACCTAGTATAGCCTCCTTGGGACGGAACTTCCGTATATATCGAACATTACACCTCTCCGAGAAAAAATACTCATCCTCCACGTGTGCAACATTGTGGGCTTCAATGTGTGCCATGGTAGTGCAGGTATGAAGCTTCGAAACTAGGTTTGCTAGGAAATGGTGAAGGATTTCTTAAGATTTCTCGCGAAAATGAGCTGAAAAAAAGAAAATCATATATATATATATATATATATATATATAATGCAGCTCGGTCGACCAGAAGTCGATACGGTCGACCGACGCTTAAGATTTCCCAAGTACTGACATAGTTTAGTTGACCAAGGCGAAAATGAACTGGGATGGTCGGTCGACTGAAAGGGTGTTTTGTCCAAGATTTGGTTGACCAAGGGAAAACTGAAAATTTTGGTCGACCATGGGGGTATGTTCACTGGGATTCGGTCAACCATAAGGGTCAAAGTTAACACTGTTCTGGTTGATCGGGGAACTTTATAACTGCAATGCTCGGTCGACCGAGCATAATGAATTTGCCCGATTTTGCTTGATTTTGATCCAAAGTTCTCCCTAAGGTCCAGATTTGATATATTATAGTATAGATATGATTCTTAGGGATTCTTAGTGAAGAAATATTGCTCAAATGAAGTGCTTACCAAGAATTGACTTATTGACCTATTTTGGGCTCCGAGAACAAAGGAATATGTGACTTTCCTAAACTTGTGCTCTGTAGTGATTAGAGAGTATCCTATAGAAATGATGACATAGAGGAGCAAGGATGAGAACCAAGAAATGAGTGAAAAGCTCACCGAGTATGATCGTGGTTTGGTGAGGACTTCCTATGGATGGAATAAACCAGGATTAAAGGATTTGCAACTTACATTTAAAGGGACCAATTCCCTAGAAGGCACCTCTAATATGGTTATAGCTATGAGAATCACCCAATATGCATTAGTCATTTATGATCAATGGTGCTTTAAGCCTAGAGTGATATCTTGATTTCGATTTAGGTTTTTCATGTTTAAAAGAGTTTAGGGTATAGTGATGTGAGATATAAGATGGAACCCTAAAACTCAAATTTGTGCAATGGATAATTGCTACTTAACTTTATGTTTTTCATGTTGGCAGCAGTTAAGCAATTAGAACTAAATACCGGGCATACATGCCATGTCCATTTGGAAGTGGATAAATGTTCTTAGTATAACAAGGTAGCTTAGTGAGTGTGTATACTAAGAATTTTGTTTTAATCATCAATCACTTCCTAATCCTACAATCGTCACAACCCCTAAACCTAGGAACAAAGGAAGGATAACAAGAATGCATTTTCAGTTTGAATTTGTTTTTCCCTAAGTCCTACGGGGTTTGCTTTCATGATAATCCACATCATTTCTTTGTCTAAGCCTCTAGCACATCTAAGTAGACAATTAAACCAAATGTGCCCTTTTCTTATACAATATAAGCAAACTTTATATATGTGTGAAAGATTATGCTCATAAATTCTAGTTTTACTCAATGAGGCATTACTATGGGTATGATAAACAGAACATGAACCCTTTATGAAAATATTTTTCTTTTTAGCTTCCAAGGGTTTATCATTGTTATCCTTTTCACAAGTGGGTTTGAAAATCATTTTAGGATAGTCTTTGATTTTTCTTTCTAAGTAGATAATTTTCAAAACCTTCTCAATTTTTCTTCTTTTTAGAGTGGCCTGATATTTTTTAAAATCATTTAAATGCTTTGCCACCTTTTCATTTTCATTTTTCAAAAAGTTTTTTTCTTTGATATCTTAACTAGAACTCTATGCATTTTAAATGAGGTCTTTTCTAGTTTCATATGTGAGAGCATGCTTTCATTGTAAAATTCAATACATGATTCATTACAGAGTTTATCATTATAACATTCATATGAATCAATGCACACAGTATTATCATCAGAGCCAATGGATAACTCATCATACAATATATCACAGGATTTGGCACAAGAGTCATCACATCATGCATCACATGGATTATTACATGAGCTAATAGCATAATTATCACTGAGGCAATCGGATGATTCATTGCATGATATATTCCAGTATTCAACATAAGAATCATAAAGTGCATTAATAACATGACTATCATAATATTCAATAGGTGATTCGGCATTAGATACATCATAGCATTCAACAATAGAATCATCTACGGAGGCTAAGATAGGAACATATACCTCATCGGCTGTTAATGCAATTGCCCTATTATTTACCACTTCTTGAGACGTGGTCTCATTCTCCTGGGACCCTCCATATTTTCTTTCGAGTTCATCCCAGATCTCATGTGCACTACTACATGCCACAATCTCAACAAAAATATTAGTCTTTAAAGCACAGTACAATATATCCATGGCATTATAATTAATCATATTAAAATCATTTTCATTTATTTGTGCACATCTTCCTTTAGCAGTCACAAGCCAGACCCTCCAGTCCATAGATTTCAAAAATATAGTCATTCTAACTTTTCCACTTGGTGTAGTCGATATCACAAAATAATGGAAGACAGGAAAGTGATTGTCCCTCACCGAATGAGGATACACCAATATGAGCGATTGCGATCTTTCTGTAAAAACGTTTAAGTCAAGTGCAACAAGGCTCTCATACCAATTGTTAGAAAAGGTGTATTCCCAAGAGGGGAGGTGAATTGGAATTTTAAACTTTCTTTTTAGGTTCAACTAATCCTACAATCAGTATTACAAAAACCTAGGGTCTTTCCATGCAATTCCAAATGCGCTGATAAATAGAGTATATGGAAATTTTAAATCAGGTGCATCATTCACACAATAACATACATGTGCGGTAAATGTAAAATGTAGAAATATAAACAAGGCACACGATATGTTATCGGGGTTCGGCCAACTGTGCCTATGTCCCCGCCTCAAGCTCGCAAGTTCGAGGATTCCACTAAATGCTCACTTAAGGGTGGAGCGGCACTGATTACAACCAGGTCAAATTATCACAGGGCTGACCTCAACCTTAACCAGGTCAATTAGCGGGGCTGACCTCAACCTACACGCCTTAACAGGACGACGCACCTAGTTTTCCTAACAGGGTCTAAGCCAATCCGAGACTATTTCAGGGCTAGTCTCCCTCTACAAGCCCGTGCCTGGAAATACAACAGATGTGTACTACAATCAAATGGTACAATGATTGTGCTTTCGTGTAAAGCAGATATGTACCCAAATGCACACAATAACATACACCACAATATAATTCAATATGTAAGCTCAATGTGGTCTAGATGGTTCAACTCTCAAAAGTATTTTTTATCAGTGTAATGCATACATAAGAGTGTCAAACAAGCAATCTTTGTATCACAAAATATTCAGCCAATAAGTTCACACAAAGATGTCGAGTCTCAAGTATTTCAATCAGCAGGGTATCTCAAGCATGTAAGTATCAATTAAAGTATATGCTTGGATTGCAAAAAGAGTTCAACCTTTGTATTCAATTAGAGATATGAATCAGTCAATATTGCAGAAAAAAGATTTTTCTCACACAAACAAATATCTCTTTAAAATATTTATCAAGATAAAGCACACTAGATATTTGAAGGTATTTTGAAAGTATTTTGCAACAAAAAACAAATACAATCTTCTCAAGATCTTGCAATGAAGGTACAAGCTTAGAAGATCTATCAAAGTCTTCTTAGGATAGACTTATCACCCAAAGTCCCCTAAGAATCCTTAGGTTTGGCTCTCAAAAAAATAGTTTCAAACAAAAAAGAACAAGGAGAGCAAACCTTTCTAAAACAAACACCCACTTACAAATGAGTAGGCACTAATAAACGATAAGCATGAGTGAATGAGGCTAAAAAATGAGTAGTATAGGCTTTTGAGTTTTTAGAGAATTCTCCCCTAATCAAAATAGCCAATCTTGTCTAATTTTCACAAATGATCTCATATATATAGACATGGGAGGAAATATAACCATTGGGGACCTATTCGGTATTATTAAGAATGCTTAATGATGTTTCAAATATTTTAATCCTGTTTAAAAAAATATTTAACTACGGTAAAAATCAGGGCAACCCGAAAGGTCCGGTCGACTAAAAATGTTTTGGTCGACCTGGTCTCTTATGGTTTGGTCGACCGGGGGGTTTTTGAACTAAAGGTTCGGTTGACCAGGAGAAGGCAAATTTTCAAATCTCCGAGGTTCGGTTGACTGTGCCATTTTGAATTGGCTGGTTCGGTGGACCAGACCATTAGGAATTTTCTCGAGGACCCTCGGTCGACCAGGTAGTTGGAGTACAAAAGTGGCTCGGTCGACGAGATGGTCAAAATGTTGACCAGAGAGTGTTTCGGTCGACCGAGGCTTTTTGAACTACATGGTTCGGTCGACCAGGACCTTGGTCAACAGTTGACCCAGGTCTGGTTTGGTCGACTAGGCCAAAATGAAGTGTGTTGGCCGGTCGACCAAAAGTGCACAATGTGTGCATTTCGGTCCTGTTTTGAAACATACAAACCCTATTCAAGTGCCTAACAAACATAGGTGCAAATGTGAGTGTCCTAGGGTCATTTATGTCCAAAACCAAGACACCGAAAAAGTTTGGTGTCGGTCAACCGAAGGGAAAACCTTAAGGTCTTTCTAGGGTCATTTTTCATTTACGGTTTGTTTGAACTTACGTGATAAATCATACATGTGATGTGTGTGATATTATTACAAACCAGAGCCCTACTTACTATTACAGACCAATTTTTCCAAATGAATTATATTACAATTATGATCGATAATCGGTTTTCAGACTTTTACTTGCTTTTGTGCCTACCTTGATCTTAACAATCTTAGTTCCTGCACAAAACCTCAAACACCCATTAGATATAATGAGTATTTGTCATAATCAAAACCGGGCATGACCAATAAGGTCAACAATCTCTCCCTTTTTTATGATGACAAATACAACTGGCAAAGAGATGGAGTTAAGCCTAAGAAGGCTCCCCCTCACAATATGCATCCAATGTATTTGTAAACAAAAGTCCTACCCATTTATTTTTGCCTCTTTCCATCTCCCTCTTTTGGCAACAGGAAAAAGGGTTATTTGAATTAAAATCCTAGGCAATGGGTGAATATTACATTTATGCATGATGAATTTTGGAAATATTTTTGAGAAATTTAGTAGAGTGCCATTTGTAAATTAGACTTTCCAAAAGACATCTTGTATAAATGTAATCTTTTTGAATTTAAATTTCTTAGAAATTTATCCATAACTACTCAAACAGTACAGTATGGTCCAATACACAAGTATACATGTTCAAGATAATCCTGTAATGGACAATTTGTGCATCTCAGATGATAATCAATATAATCATGCAATAGTAGTACAAAGTATGCATACAATCAAATAAACTTTCACAAAGTCTAAAGCAAGAGGATAAGTCAATAGTAGAATTAATTTGCTAAGACTTGGAAAGTTCCCATGAGAGAGCTCCCCCTAAATGTATTCAAGTTATGAAACAATTACTTTGTATATATATATATGCGCAATCAATTCCAAGGAAGTAACACTTCAATGTAAATGAATCAATTGTGACATATTTAGATTTTGTACACACAAAAGTAATGTTTTAATTATTTGGGCAAATGTCTACAGAAAATTTGGCAGCATGCCGGCTATAAACAGGACATTTCCCAAATTTTACCTGCACAAAAATGATTCTCAAACAACCTCCAGGTTTTGAAATTCTAAAAATCCAAACCATGTATTCAAATTGACAAAAGCTCTTTATGGTTTAAAACAAGCTCCAAGAGCTTGGTATGAGAGGTTAAGTAAATTTCTACTTAAAAATGAATTCACAAGAGGAATGGTTGATAGCACTTTATTCATTAAATCCAAAAACAAAGATATGCTAATAGTTCAAATATATGTGGATGATATTATATTTGGAGCTACAAATGAAGATCTATGCAAGGACTTTGCCATATGTATGCAAAAAGAATTTGAAATGAGTATGATGGGGGAGCTAAATTATTTTCTAGGATTACAAATAAAACAAGCTAAAATGGAACATTCATAAATCAAACTAAGTACATCAAGGATATGCTAAAAAATTTTGATATGAAACAAAGTAAACCCATAGGAACTCCTATGAGTACATCCACAAGCCTTGATAGAGATGAAAAAGGAAAACAAGTAGACATAACACACTATAGAGGAATTATTGGTAGTTTACTATATGTAACTGCTAGTAGGATTGATATTATGTTTAGTGTGTGTATGTGTGCTAGATTTCAATCAGCACCCAAGGAATCTCACCTAACAGCCGTTAAGAGAATTCTTAGGTACTTGGTAGGATCACTTGATCTAAGTTTATGGTATCCAAAGGACACTGATTTTAATATGATAAGTTACTCCAATGCTAATTATGCCAGATGTAAGATTGATAGAAAAAGTACAAGTGGCACATGTCACTTTCTAGGACAATTCTTAGTATCATGGTTCTCAAAGAAACAAAATTCTATAACCTTATCAACCGCCGAAGCTGAATATGTGGCAGCCGGAAGTTGTTGTGCACAAATCTTGTACATGAAACAACAATTAAAAGACTTCAATCTAGAGTATAAAACAATACCAATAAAGTGTGATAATACAAATGCCAAAAATTTATCTAAAAACCCAATTTCATACTCAAGAACTAAACATATAGACATAAGACATCATTTTTTGAGAGATCATGTTCAAAAAGAGGATATAATTCTTGAATTTATAAATACAAGTGATCAATGGTTTGACATATTTACAAAACCCCTAAGTGAAGAAAGATTTATACATATTAGGAGAGAACTTGGGCTAATCCATATCAGAGAAGTATATTAGAAAAGAAATTTCAGCATTCTTCTGCACTTCAGACGTCTGAACTTCACACCCCAAACGACTGAACACTGTAGCAAACAGGTTCAGATGACTGAACCTGGAACTTCAGACATCTGGGAGGCTACTGCCTCTTCAAATTCTGAACTTTAAAATCTTCAAACGACTGAGGTTATCTTCAGTCATCTGAAGTCGTGGGGTTTAAATATAAATAACAGGAAAAACCCTAATTTCAAACTTCTAAAGTTGATTGCTCCACTCATCCAAACGCCTCCCTCTCCATATTTTCTCATCCTCACTTCAATATGAAGCTTCTACTCTTCAAAGATTCATCCCACGAAACCTAGGGTATCCAAAATCGAGTATCTCCATGCCTCGAATCAAGGAAACTACCAACATAGGTTCTTCTTCGGGGAAAGATGCTCAAAATATTGACAGGTGGTTGGTGGCTTCTCGACTCGAATTCGTTATTGTACTTCACTAGGTACAGTAGAACCAATCTTAGGTAAAATTCTGGATGTTTCATTCTTCAATACTGAGTTTCCAAATATCCTTCCATTATTTCATGCCTTTGGTTGGTTTGATTTCATCACTCAACAACCCAAAGGATGTTTTCCCCATCTTGTCAAAATTTTCTATGCTAATATGACAAATAAAAATGGGATTATTTCTTCGGAAGTTAAAGGAAATAAAATTTTGCTAAACTCTGAAATATTGTCTCCTATTTTTAAAATTACTCCAAGTGATTTTAACTGTCCTATGTTTACTCAATCCTGGATTCTAGAACAAGGATTTACTCCTGAAGCTTTTCTCCCAATGATTATAGAAAATGAACCTATCTTTTTTGGGCATTCTCCGTTATATAAACAATTAAACTTAAAAGGCTAGATTCTACACAAACTCATTTCAAACAATATCCTACTTAAACAAGGCTCTTTTGATCATCTTTCCAATATTGAATGTTTTGTTCTTTGGTGTCTTCTTAAAGGAAAGAAACTAGACTTGGCTAGTTTAATCATTAGGTGGATGTGGACCAAATTGGAATCTTCTTGAGTTATTCTTCCTTATGGAGGAATTCTTACTCTTTTCTTTAACCATTTTCATATTACCAATAGTTCTGAATTCTTCATAAAAAGAACCCGATATGATCTTTTCAATGAGACTTCCCTAAAGAAAATGGGGTATAACAAGGGGAGTTCAGGATTGTACTTGAAGTCAGGAAGGACTCAACATGCAACACCTGCCTCAGCAGCAACCTTAGCCTCAGCCTCAGCACCAGTATCAGCAGCAGCTCAATCTTCTTCTGCACAAGACCTTGGTTCATCTCATGACACACCTTCATGGTTCTTATCCTTTCAAAGGGATTTCTCCAAATTTTCATCTGAAGTACACACTAGGCTTCAAAACATTAAAGAAAAAGTCATATCACTTGATAAGCGGGTCACTCATATAGAACAATATCAGGCCAAATCTTCTAAGGGAAGTGATCCCATGGATATTAGCTCAGCTCCTCAAAGTGGAGATGATGATTCTGATAATAATGCTACTGAAAATGAAGGAGATTCTGAAGGAGAAGGTAACTAGGAAGATGAAGCCAATACTGAAGAAGAAGGAACCCAAGAAGAAGAAGAAGAAGAAGAAGAGCAAGGAGATGGCTCTGAAGAAGAAGATTAGGATAGTTAGAAACTACCTAGCTTAGGTCACTATAAAACTTTTTGTTTGTAATAAAGTATCAAAACTTATGTACCTGTGTTTGTAATCATGATGCAATACAGCTTTTTGTGTTACATTTCTGTTTTTGTAAGGGTACACATGAAACTTCTATGTATTGATATTTTGAGGTGATCTACAGATGCTTCTTTGTATTGACTACATCTTGTTATAAGAATTACTTCTTGATGGTTTTTCATAATTTTGTTACTCTTTTTGACTAATGACAAAGGGGGAGAGAGTGCTTAGTAAAGATAAAATAAATAAAGAATAAATGAACTTTCACATGTGAACTGACATGGATATATAATGAATGGATGGATATATGATGAACTTAACATATATGGACACATGTGAACTTAAACTGACATGGATATATGATGAACTTTCTATGGTTTGCTTATTAATGCTTATAGTAAGGGGGAGTACTTCATCTACATGGCTATTTACATGGTTTACTTATTAATGCTTATAGTAAGGGGGAGTACTTCATTTCACATAAAACCTTTATCTTTACTCCTTGTTTGTCATCATCAAAAAGGGGGAGATTGTTGGCCTAACAAGGTCTTTTAGTCAGTTTTGGTGATAACAAACAAAGGAAAATTTAACTTGGAAAGGTTGAGTTTTTGTGTTTCAGGAAATATGGATCAAATATGGATCAAGTGAAGATTAAGTATGAATCAAGTAAAGATCAAGTATGGATCAAGTGTGGGTCATCAAGGAAAATAAACTAACAAATGAACCAAAGAGAAACTAAGACATTTGCAGATAAAGCTAGCTCAAGCAAATATTCAAAGAACTTCAAGAGTAAAGAATAAGAATGATCTCAAGCATGACATATAAAGTCTTAGGAAACATATTGTAAGTATTTCAAAGCTAAATATCATTTGAAATATGCTTTGAAGATTTTCCAAGAGATTATGAGGACCTAAAGACCTATTTAGGATTATTGAAACAAGTCTTGTATAAATCAAAATAAGAGAGCAAATCATTTTTAATGAAAAATAATTTTTTTAAAATAGCTTTTTGTCTATTTAGATGACTGAACTTTTAAGTTTAGATGATTCAAGTGGTAACTTCAGATGGCTGAACTTTATGTTCAGATGTCTTAAGAATTACTTTAGACGTATGAAGAATAAGCTCAGGCGTTTGAATATTTTTTGGGACAAAACTGAAACAGGTAGTAGCTGTTCAGACGTCTGAACTCGACACTTCAGACATCTGAACCTGACACTTCAAATGTCTGAACCCTCTCTTCAGTCATCTGACCCTGTGTCTAGTTCATTTTTTAAAGGGTTTCAAGAACTTCAGATGACTGAAATCGACTCTTCAGACATCTGAACACTATTCAATGGGCAAATTTTTTAAAAATCTAATATTTTAAAATATAACTATTGGGCTCCAAATTTTCTTACAACTTCAAAAACTCTCTAAGGAAACTTTTGCAACAAGGAAACTTGTTTGAAAGTATATAAATACATGGTTTTTATTAATCAAAATACACCAAGCATTGAAAATCTCTCATAAGCTCTCTTGCTCTCAAAGTCTCACTTCGATCAATCTCTTGCAAGCTGAAAGCGCTGTGATTTTGATATTTCTTGTTCATGAATTCCTAAAGTTAGATTACTAATTTCTCATCTGGAGAAAAGGAATTTGGTGAAATCCTTGTTAAGCTTCAAAAGTGTATTTCTTTCTTGATATTTATCTTTTGAAGTACATAATTTCAATTTGTACTAATCTGCTCTTTGTGTGAGCATCTCTTGTACACCAGCTTCTTATTATTTCTCTTGTAGATTTTGGACGCTTTCAAGTCGTTGGATCGTTGACCAAACAAGGGTATATTGTTTGGAGAAGGCGGGCTCTAGCCTTGGCCAAGGAGTGATTGTAAACATGCATTGTTCCACCCAATAACAGAACTGCTATAGTGGAACCCTTCGGTATTTTTCCAAGGACGAGGATGTAGGCTGTGTTGAAGCCGACCCTCGTAAAAACCTTGTGTCTTTCTCTCCTCTTTACTTCCTATTTTGTGTACAAGCTATTGTTATGTGATTTAAAGTGCAGGTTGCAGGTTCTAAAGTTAGAAATAAAGAAAAACTCCTGATATTTAGAAAGTACGTTTTGATTAACCATTTGCGAAAACCCAAAAGGGAGTACGTTGGTTAATCTGCGGAAATCTTGATCAAGAGAACTGCATACGAAGAGGTTATCTAAAGAAAGTTGTGAATATCTACAGGAAAATTGATAAAAGTACTAAGGTTCTTGCTTGAGTGGTTGAATTGTTTAAGTTTAATTGATTGGCTTGTGAATTTAACTTTCAGTATTTTTAAGTGTGATTATTAGTTATTTATTGTGTTTCTCTTGGTGTCATAAGAAAAGCTAAAAAGAATATTAAAATTAAAAAACAATCCAATTCAGCCCCCTCTTGGGAAGCTATTCCTAATTTCAAATCTGCTTTGCCATTGTCGTACTATATACAAAATAACATGCCTCCAAATCATCTAATTCACTCTTCTCGTATCATGTAAGATCTATACCCATATAAGTATAAAAACATAATTTAACGTGAAACTTAATTTGTGATCATAATACCTTGTAATTAATTAGAGGAGCCACCTGCATCATCTGGCCCAGATTGGCGCATCCTTTCCTCTAACCCTGTTTGCCTATCCATCATGGCTTGCATCTGGGCTCGAAAGCTAGAGACCTCCGTTCTCAATTGTGCATTCTCCATTTCCATCATCTGCATCCGTCGAGCCATCTCCTGCTTATCATACTCGGCCTCTCAACGCTGTCGTTCCATCCCTGCACGAGCCGCTGCACCAATGGATGATGATGCTATTGGGGCAATGTATCCAATTCTAAGACCTTTCACCCAGCCCCCCGCTCATTGCCCAAGCACCTGGGAAGTGATCTTGAAATCTGTCATGTGCTGACTCCCTTCTAAAACAGGTGCATCCCTCAGCTCGACCATCCGTGCCTAATTTCAATCATGAAAATGATAAAAAGGAATAAGTAAGACTACAACTTTGATGTTTTGAATAAAGTAATAAACTAAATCTTTTGCTTCACTTACATGTCTATCTTGCGCACCCTCGCACCATTCCCCCGATTGCCGTTGGTGTGTTCTCTGATACAGATCTGGCAGTGGCTCCTCTGCGCTAGTGTCAGGATCACACTATATTATCATATAAGATATCATTAGTATTATGTCATGTAATGGTAAGATAATTTAATATATAGTAATTACCTGGCGATGATTTATGAATAGCCTCGATCCACCATAATGCGTCATAGGGAGTTTGCTGCGGTTCGCAGCATTTGTTTCACATATGGCCTACAAGGAAGATGTAATGACAACTTATTAGCGACATCATTGTGAAAAATTGGTGATTATAATACAAACACATCACTTGATAGCATGGGTCGCGGAAATGGCGACACACCACCTCCCAATCCTCTTGGGATATCTTATCGTACGGCCGCGCTTGTGCTTCATCTCCCATTGCTCGAAAATGGGAGCGCATTTTTGAGCGATGACTTTTAAATTTATTACACAATTGGACATCGACCGCCCTCCTCACATGGTAATCCGTGAGGATGTCCATATCAAACTCCTCCTGAATATATAGGTAATACTATTACAATGTTAGACAGTTGTTAACTGGCTAGTATATCAAAAGTAAAAAAAACATTTAAATTAAAAACATCTTTATAGGGTTTGGGAATTTACCAAAATGTGCATGTAAAGAACCATGCGTTGCTTCTGAGTCACCTGCGGCCAACTAAATGCGGTGACTGGTGCATACTGTCGGCATATAATGTCGAGCTCCCTCGTCCACGTGGTGCACCAATCATTCAGTGGGGCGATGTATCCTGGAGGAATGTCAATCTGAATCCGCTGTTTTTTCCTATTCAGGCGCTTCTTCAGCGACATGTTCTTCATTGCACCATGGCCTAACCTAATCGTGGACGTAGATGCTGAAAGTAGAGCTAATTTAAGAACAATATTATAATCATACACGTGAATAACTATCATCAATAGTTGACATGTAAATAAAGTAATCGTATCCATACCAACACTGCTCATTACGGTCGGCAACTCACCCTGCGTGTCAGTCGCATAAGTGGTATCCATGTCTGGCCAAGGTGTCGATGGCTCAGACAATGGTGCCGCAGCATCAGGACTGATGGGATCCGCCAGTCTGGAGGATGTCGGATCATCCTCATATGATGTACTCGTGTGCCTGAAAGGATTTTTCCAACGTCGGCCTGCTGGTGCCATATCTGCAAAATAATAGACATGTAAATATAAGAAATACGAATATTATATGGATGCAGCATACATCTATTTTTAATTTATTTACACATGTCAGATACATAGTGACAAAAATAACATGCTTACCCACCTACACGTCCTCAATATTGGTATCATCCTCACTTTCTAAAGTGTTTTCCTCTTCACTACAGTGCTCGATCCCTGTTTCATCTTCCCCATTAGTTTCCTCATCATCGATGAAGTGAACGTCTATAGAAGGTTCAATTATAATGTCAGCAGTACCTACGTGTTCTGCCGTGCCACCATCCCTATGCAATGGTATAAGATCGGCGCCTTCTTCGACAACATCTGCAGCAGATTGCGCTACTGCATTGACAGATGGCTCATCTTCTTAATATGCAGTCTCACTGGCACTCATCTCACTATCTGCAACTTCTGCAATAGCGTACAAACTTCAGGGAGGAATCTTTTGGGCCACACGCCATTCACCCTTCAATTTGGTGTCTTTAAGGTAAAACACTTGTTATGCCTGCGTCGTAAGCACAAACCGGTCATTTTGATACCAGGTCTTGCTAAAATTGACACTGGTGAAGTAGGCATCGATGTTTATCCCAGTCTTTTTATTGCCGATGTCCCGCCAGGTACACTTATAGGTGAACGACTCTGTTTGCTTCATAGCTAAGCTCTATAATGTTATCCAACACACCAAAGTAGTCAATTTCTTCATCTTCTTCTGTGCCTAGCACCGCAACCCCACAATTTTGGGTTCTTCTATGTAGTTCGAGGGACTTTGTATGAAATCGTAACCCGTTGACAATGCAACTGCTGTAGAGGTTGACTCATTGATCAGGGCCACATGCCAACGCATACAAATCTTTATTTGCCGTTGGTTCCTTATTGTAATACATGACTTTCATTTATTAAATAAACAGGAGTTTAGAAGAATAAACCGTCAATAGCGAAAACATACATTACTTCTTACTCAAGCAATTTTTGTTACTTACACGACTCCCAAACCAATTGATAAATTCCTTCTTATGTCTTTCGTCAACATTTTGTTCATTTTGGGCCAGGAGTTCAGCTTTATGTTCGCTATATGCAACAATAGTACATGTTAATGTCAAGTAAGTATATAATTATACATATGTAAATACAATGCAAAGTAAGGAGTTTGAAACCACGTACTCAATATATGGAACAATTTCATCACAATTGTTGAGGAAGTAAAAATGAGCCTTTTCTAGGTTGTCCATATCAATGAAATCATAAACTCGTGCACCGAGAGGCCGAAAATTTTCTCTAAATATAGAGCTCCTAGGTTCTTTATCTTCGGCATTAATAGCATGAGTGTCTACATTTCGCTCATCACGAGTGAACATTGTGTCAATATCATGTAGATACATTGAACAAAATGCGAGACATTCGCTGTCAATGTATGTCTCAATGATTGAACCTTCCGGCCGTGCCTTATTGCGCACATACCCCTTCAAAGTGGACAAGAACCTGTGCATTTTTTGTAGCATTATAGACTTGTAGACGCAATTGTCGCGACGTCCCGGGAGCGCATGTGCCCCGAGCGGCGGAATTAAAAATCATTTTAATATTTTCATGGAAAAACATGGATATCGGAGTCGCCACTAACCTTTAGTGCGGTTAGAACACATGATTACTACCCCGTTAGGGGTAGAATCGGTCTACATTACCAGAGTTGGGGCCGGGAGTTCGGTTACGCGAGGGGAAGGTACGAGCACCCCCTACGCGCCCGTTCTTACGAACGGTACCTAATTAATTTGAAATTATCCCTAAGTTAATCTAATAAGTCTCTAAATTAATCCTTTTTGTGAATTTATAAATACCTATGAAAAATAAATAAATAAATAAATATATACATATATTCCCTCAGAGCTTAGGGTACGTGAGACCCAAAGGCTCATATCCCCCGCAATAAAATCATAGGGATTATAAAAATAAAAAAATATTTAATAAAAAAATATATATATAATAAAATAAAATAATAATAATCATTATAATAATGAACATAATAATAACAATAATAATAATAATAATAATAATAATAATAATAATAAATAACAATAGTAAAAATAATAATAATGGTACTAATGATAATAATAATAATGATATTAATATTTATAGTAGTAATCCCATAATGACAATAATAAATAATATTAATACGCACATATTAACAATAAATACATATTCTAAATATCATAATGGTAACATAATAATTTCACACATGATAATAATAATAATACACTAAATAAAAGGTAATAATAATAATCTTCCTAATGGTACACACCCCTAATACTCTATAACTACCTTTACACCCATATGGAAATAATTAATAAAATAAATAAACCAAATTTAAAATTAAAACATGGAAACTAATGCAAAGGTAAAGAAATAATGAAATTATGGAAACAAGGTATTGCTGAAAATAATATATACCAATATGACATTGTTGCCAAAATTAATATACACCCTAAATAATTACGCAAGTAAATGAAATAATCATATTACACATTAAATAATATAGTAATAATAATAAATAAAAAACCCTAAATAATTACACAATCAAATGAGATAAATATATTACCCATTAAATGTCACAATATCAATAAATAAATAAAAACCCGAAATAATTATACAAGCAAGTAAGGTGAACATATTACTCATTAAATATTACAATAAAAACAAAGAACTGTAAATAAACATATAAGCCAATAAGATGAATATATTGCACATTGAATATTATAATGACAACAAAATAAACCCTAAAACACTGACATATTACATATTAAAATCAACAATGATGATAAAAACCCTAAATATAATACAAGCAATAAAAAAAAATGCATATACAATAAAATACCATTTACATAAATATATCGCTCATTAATAATAACACAACTATGTGAAAATATATGCAAACAAACCAATAGCATAAATACACCGCACTGTCATAATAGCATAAATATACGAAACAAAATAAAATAAATGTAGAACACCATCATAATCTCAACCTAGTGAATAATATAAACATGCAATATAAATATAGAACACCATAATAAAAACATTCTGAATATACCATAACATAAACATACACTGCAATAACAATAACATACAAAATAATAATAATAATACAAAAATAACATGAATATACACCAGTGATTTAATACCTGCAAAAATAAATATACAATCCCGCATATATACAAAATATAGCCTAATAAACAATTCTATGTATACAGAGTGGATGTGTGTGTTTGTGGTCTGCGTGCAGATATACAGGCAGAGGGACTTACAGCGAGGGGCGTGGGCTTTTCTGCAACAGGAAGGTGAAGAGGCCGATGGTGACAATGGTTGCTGCGCGTGGCCTCGGATCTGTGGTCTGGCAGCAGCTGTGGAGGACCTGGAGGTGGCCAAGAGTTGCAGAGGGTGGTGGAGAAGGGCAGCAGCAGCAGTTGCAGAAGGGGGGCTCGGATGTGGTTTTGGAGTTGGCCGTGGGAGTTGCGGGGATCGTCGGAGTTGCAGGGGGCCGTCGACGTACCGTGGGGATGTGAACGCTGCTGCTGTTTGTCGAGCCGTGGTCATCACCGGAGATCCTGGAGGCTGGCCGAAATCTTGGAGGTCGTGACGGGTTCTGCTGCTGTGAGTGACTGGTGCGAATGGTGGCTGGCCGGAGCAGAGGGCTGCAATTGCTACTACTGAAGAGCCGCTGGGGCTGGCCGAGCTGGTGCTCGGTGGGCTGGAAATCCTAGGGAGAGATTGATGATGGCCGGAGACGATGAGGGTCTCGGCTGGCGGGTGTGATGGTATGCGAGAGAGTTGAGAGGAATGGTGCGGCGAGGTGTGTATGGGATTGAGGCCGTGGGGAATCAGCGAGAGAAAGGGCCAGAGAATTAGAAGAAAGGCAGGATTTTTCTTTTTTTGCTTTAGCCGGCTATCTGGGGCGGCGCCCCCCCCCCCCCCCCCCCAAGTAGAAGAGAAGCAAAGGGCCTTTTGTAAAAATGATTTGGGAAACCCTAACCCCCTCTTACCTCCACTCTTTCCCTTTTTGGTTTATGGTATTTTGTATTTTGGAAAATAATATATACTACTATTATGTACGATTAACTAAACATAATCATCATCATCCGTCAACCTACTCATGCTCATAATAAAGTGCAATGAAATAATGTTGTCATCATAAAAATAATACTACAACATACAAATACATCACCAAACTCATAATAATAACAATCATAGTGCATACTCAGCCCCTTATCCCTATAGGAGACCTAACACTAAATTCATAATAGTAAATACTCATACATTACACTTATATCCATATAGAACATCAATAATAATAACATAATAATATTAATTAATATTAAATACTTTATATCCATTCTGGAGACTACTTAATAATCATAATAATATTGAAATTACAAATAAGAATACATATAGTTTCATGACAACAATAAAAAATTTCAAAACAAAAAAATACAATAATTATAAAACACGTATAATAATATAATATAATAATAATAATAATACTAACAATAGTGTGGTAATCATTAAATTAACTTATATCAATATAGGAAACTGATTAATAATGATTATGATAAAATAAAAATAATAAAATATTGGGCCGTGGGGGTAAAAATGTGGTTGTCCTACAAAAGCTGCGCCCTCTTGTAGGATTGGTCGCTTCAAAAGTAAAAATGAGGAACTCTCCACGTTAATTTTTAGAACAATCCTGCAAAGATAAAAGACGCTGATTTTGGACCAGCACCCAATTAAAAAAGAGACCAAATGATTTTGTAGGGGAAAACCGATTTGCATGTATGCTTGACAGCACATGAGAATGACTTGGCGTCGGGTAGGAAACGCCGATCTAAGTTCATGGGGTGACTTGCACCGGTGTAGGACTCGAGCTTATTCTGGGGGTGACTTGCATCGGGTGTAGGAACCCGAGCTATATTCACGGACAGGTTACTTGCACTCGGTGTAGGCACCCACTATATTGCACGGAAGGGTGACTTTGCAAAGCACCGGTGTAAGGAACGGCCGACCTATAAGTTTCACGAAAGGTGACTTGCAAGCGCGGGGTTGTAGGGACCCGAGCTATAGTTTCACAAACGGAAGGGTGACTTCACCGGGTGGTAGGAAGACCGACTATAGTTTCACAGGGGTGATCGCACCGGTGTAGGAACCCGAGCTATAGTTCACGGATGGTGACTCGCACCGGTTGTGGAACCCTAGCATAGTTCACGAAGGGTGACTTGCATTGGGTGTATGAACCCGAGCTTAATAGTTCACGGATGGTGACTACGCACCGGTGTGTATAAACCCGAGCTATAGTGTAGCATAATAACTCCAACATAGAGTGATACATAGGTTTTTTGGATACTGATCAAAAGAGATCATGAGCCAGAGGAGTATGACTAGAATGTAGTAATTGCATGTTATACTTTCTACAATGGGTCCAGAACATGGGATATGTTTTGTCTACTGTTTTGGAAAATATGCATGCGTGAAATGTATGGTAATGATTTGAAGGAAATGCTAATCTTTCGCCCTAATGCGTCTGTGATCAATACCTCATCTTTCATCCCAAGCCCTGTTTGATACGTTGCCACATCTGATAACTGATCTTGGCGTCAATTTCTTATTCACCAGTCTTGGAGACGGATTGCTTGGTTAAAAAAATCTTCCCCATTTAATGAATGGATCTACACAAAAGCCAATATTAACCCGGTGTGCTTAAATGCAAATTTGGAGACAGTGAGGCATCAACAGTTTTGACCCACTATTGCCGCATTTGGTCAAATGCAATCAGTAAAGAGCTCTCAGTTTGCATATTAAGCCACACCTCGCTCGGATGTCTGCCGTTCATTCATCGATTGTACACCAACATTTCCTATTTTCCGGAAAGGCTCTCTGTAGCATGGTATCTACCTGAAGTCATATTTTCTTGTGCTTATCATTCTTGAAACATGAAGCATACCTAGCAAACTCTTTTGATTACTTAATCGGTCGGAGACTAATCAAAAAGTGGTTTTTTTTTTTTTTGCTAAAAATATCCAATCCATTGCATTGTGACATCCCCTTTTTTGCTACATCAAATCATAGTGCAAGAATACTAGTTTTACCAGGCTTAATTTCAGTTCAAAAGGGAAAAACTTTATACCAGTATCAAAAGAGTGCTAAGCACATGAAATGTGTTAAGGGGTTTTCAATCTTAAGGTTCTTATTTGACTAGATTTTTTCCCCTTCCGTTGATGACCCCAACAGTTTCTCCCCGCTTCGCCTTAGTCTGTTTGTGAACCTCCTGTACTTCTCGTTTGAATAATTCCTCATTCAGTTCATTTTTGATCTCAAGATGGGTCTTTAAGACTCGGACGAAATGTAGGCTTGGGGAATAGGTTTTTCTGAAGAATAGGGTAAACTGTGGCTTCAAAAATCCCATCCTATAGATGACATTTTCTGCGGCCCAGTTTATGTTGAGAAAGGGCACTTTGTTTTGTCTTTGAACCGAACTTGTCTTTTAACAAGCTGCCGACGTACCTTTCAGGATCGTTCGTTACTATTTCGAGACTCAACTTTGAGTCTGACAAATAATTTGAGACAACAATGTTTATACCGATCTAGTCAGGGGGGACTTTCATTTGGACTGTAATGATAGGCTATGGGGTATAGGTTAAGAAAGAAAGAGTTAAATACGTCCTCAATAATCAGCACTTTTTATCAAGGTTAACTTGGTCAAGAGATACCTGTGTAGCATGTCCCTTACTTTCTTATCGCTTTTTTTCTTCTTTATCTTTTCCATTTGCTGTTTACTGGCTCCCTTTTGTTTTCTTCTTCATGGTGGGTTTCTGTCATTTGTGTTTGGACTTCATTTGTGACTAATCCTTTTGAATTTTCCCCAGTGTGGGGTGTGATCCTTTGAACGGGTTAGTCAAAGTGAATTTTCCAGGCTCAAAAAGGCTTGCAAGGTCATTTTTTTTTTTTTTTTTTCCTTTTGGTTAGCAGAAAGATGGCCTGGCCAATCATTTCGAGTAGCTAATTGTTTTCTCATATGCCTTGCCAGACCCTAAGGACTCAATCTCCAAGTTAATTTTGTGAACTGACTTTTGAAAAAAAATACTTGGTTTATCATTTAGGCTCAACTTGGTTACCAAATGGTAA
This sequence comes from Malania oleifera, assembly GCF_029873635.1. NCBI lineage: Eukaryota > Viridiplantae > Streptophyta > Magnoliopsida > Santalales > Ximeniaceae > Malania > Malania oleifera. The sequence continues at coordinate 33,970,854 of NC_080421.1, forward strand.
ACGTTATTTGGTTCTTTATAGAAATCATATCGGCCAATTATGGCCATCGATCAGTTTGATCAAAACATGAATAATGCAGTCATTAGATTTATGAAGCAAACCTCATCTTATTGAATTTCCTGAGATTTTACAAGGGTTCTAGAGAAATATTTCTTTACCACATCTGAGTTCGTGGGGTGCACCAGATCGCTTCCATCCATGTCTGATAACAATAGGGCACCCGGCCTGAAAAGCTTTCTTTACCACAATACGGCCGCTTCATAATTTTTGGGGTCCCACTTACCTCGGGGGTCCGTGTTTAATGTGGTACAATCTTTTTCAACGACTCAAGGATCTCCTTCTTGAAACTGGTCGAAGTCGCACTTTCCTTTCTTTTTAAAGCTCTCATCATTCTCCTTTGGTACAACCTGCTCATGGGGGGAACGAGCTATAGCTGTCAACCTTTTTTTCCAATTGAATTGACTGGTCTATATCTAGATATTGCACCCCATTCGCTTTCGGTTAACTCAAGCTTCCTTTTAAGACTCGTAACAGGGTGGAATCTCAACTTCCTATCGGAATTTAAACGCCGTACATTCCGTACACAAAAGAACAGGGGTAGCCCCTGGAGAGTTCGAATTTTTGTTCCGATAGGCCCAATAAAGCGAAAGTACTTCTTCATGCCAATCTCTATAGGTCTTCTGTCAATTTTTTTTTCCAAGATGCTCTTTATGTTGCTTATTGGCGTGCTTCCAAACTGCTCCATTTCAATTTTGAGGTCGATAGGGGTCTGAATTGATGATGTTTGACCGTTGTACTCTGACTGCACATTTTTCAGGACCGTCGTTGTTTCAAGTTTTTTGGGGGCATTGTCTGATATTTCCTTTCTGGGATCCCATACCTGCAAATTAATTCTTCCTCTCCTGATAAAACGATTGATTACATTTTGAGTGACATTAGAGTATGATGCTGATATCTACCCTTTTTTGTTAAGTAAGTCGTGCCAGCGAAATGAAATTCGATGCCCAGACTTTACTGGCCCTTCGGTGTTTATCGATCTGATCACATCCATGCCCCATGGCTGCGAAAGGCCAAGTGCAGATAACCTGGAGTTTAAGTGGTGGTAACTTGATAATGCTATCTCCTAGATTTTGACACGTATGGCACGTGCGAACATAGTCGATTCTTATACAATCCCGTTCCATGGTTATCCACTAGAAGCCACGCCTTAGGAATGTGGGTCGGGCCAACGAGGGGTCCTCCCGCTAGGTCCCACAAATGCCGTCGGTTACTTCCGGAGGAGGTGGCGGGCTTCTTGCAACTCCACGCACCGTAGGAGGGTCCAATATCAGGGTTCCGGGTTCGAAATAGCGCCCCCCAGCGTAAGACGAATCCCATAGCTAGCCTCCTAATTGTCCGTCCGGTTCAGGATTAGAGGCGCCGATGGGGATACGGCCTTCCATTGATGTATGTTTTTGAATCAGGAAACCATGCTGTCCAGCAGCTGCGTTCTTCCGTCATGCAGACAATATGCTGGCTCCTATGCATCCGGATGCGAAGGGGTCAATCGCTAGCCGGACGCAACCGGAAATAAAGCCGCCAAGGTGGGCTAGCGCATCAGGGATCAAGTTACTCTCTCACTACGCCTCTCGGTCATGGCGAAACTGATAGTATCAATGCCTGCATCGTTCCCGGAAGGAACTCCTGATATGGGGTCAATTTGGAAGCGCCGGGTTCCTGTTCCCCTTTCCAGTCAACTGATAATTACAAAGCGGATCTCCTTTTAACAATCATTTTTTAATGCCTCGTTCACATACTGCCTAAAGCCCCATTTTTTTTAAAACGCACGCTTCATACTCAGCTATATTATTGGTACATCACACAACACAAAAATCGGAAAGTGGTGAGTTTTGGCTGTGACTATTTAATATTTACCTTTGGTATATGAGTACAGCCCCTATTCCATGCCCCCATAACCGTTGGTTGTCCCCGTCAATAGCATCCTCCACCCAACATTACCCTTCCTTTTTTGATCAATTAATCAATATCTTTGATCCGGAAGTCAAACTCCTGGATTGGGTAATCATTAACGGCCCTATCAGCCAAATATTCTTCTATAATGGCTCCTTTGATGGGCTTTTCCTTTTCCCATTACATAGTATATCATAATTCCAGTCAACAGCATTTGCCAACGAGCCATCCTTCCTGTTACTGCAGGTTTTCTCGAAAACATACTTAATCGGATCCATTTAGAAATTCAGCCATGTGTGTATACATGGTGTATTGCCCTTAATTCTACTACCCCCACCCCCAAAGCGCAACATGGTCCTTCTCCAGGTTGAGTACCTAGATTCGTATTCTGGAACTTTTTGCTTAAATAATAGATGGTCTCACTCTCCTTTCTTTCTTCCAGACTCATCGTGTTGTCCCTAACACACATCACGCCCTGGAAATTTCTCTGATCCTACTAGTACAATTAAGAGGCCTTCCGGTACAATGGGGAACCTAAACTGGAGGGTTCATAGATTATTCTTTTATTTATCCTCAAAAACTTTCTTTCTGACATTCTTCACTACCTTCCATTTTTCAGTTTTATTCCTTCTTCAGCAGCTTAAATATGGGGCTCACAATTCGCAGTCAACTGAGATATAAATCGAGCTATGTAGTTCAATTGGCCTAGGAAAACTCCTGACTTCTTTTTTCGGTTTTGGGCTAGGCATTCCTCGAAATCTTTTTTATTTTTATCTGGGTCTATATACCTCAATCCCTTCCTCTCACTATGATAATCCCAACAATTTTCCTGAAGAAGCTCCGAATTGTACATTTTTTTCTGGATTTAATTTCAGTTACATTTTCCGTACCTTTCAAATAGCTTCCTTAAGTTCATCACGAAGATGGCTATCTCACTGCCCGAGACTTAACAAGCCATGTTCTTCCACATATACTTCTATGCTCCTATGCATCAGGTCGTGGAATAACGTTACCATCTCGCTCCTCGGGCTCTCTGTATAGGTTGCCGCTGCGTTCTTTAAACAAGGGCATAACCTTGTAGTTAAAAGTCCCCCATAAGGTGATAAAATGTGGTCTTTTCGTCTGCCCTCTTTAATCTTTCGGGGCCATCTTAATTTGATATATCCAAAAATAGCCATTCCATGAATGAAAACTAGGGCTTCCCACCGGTATGTCACCAAGCACAATCTGATGTGTGGAAGTGGGAAATTATTTCTTTAGAGGGGCTACTTTTTATTCAATTCTCGATAGTCAACACAGACTCTCCTTTTTCCATTTTGGTCTTGTTTCTTCATTATTTGAATCTCCATTACCATCCACATCTTGGATATTTGCTACTACAAATAAAAAACCAGGCCTCACCGTCCAAACTGCTTCTTGTACCTCTTCTTTTATTTTGATCAACATATCTGGGCGCATTCTCCTCAGTTTCTGTTTTACCGGTTTGCTATCTGGGTAAATGGGTATTTTATGTATTACTAAGTCTGTATCCAAACCCGGCATGTCCTGATATGACCATGCGAAAACATCCTGGTATTCCTTCAGAAGGTTTATCATTTCGCATCTTTCTTTTCCTCCCAACAGTGCCCCGATTTTTACTTCTTTTGGTTCCTCATTAGTCCCCAACTTTACTGTGACCATGGGGTCACTACTGGTTAAAGTTGGTTTTTCATCTGATTTCAACATTCTTTGCATTGCAGGTGATAAGTCAATCTCCTCTTCTATTTCAGCTTCTAGGATTAAGTTTTCAAAGTTAACATCAATTTCTGGCTCCTGAATATTGGTATGATTATTTTCCCTATCCCTGCATAAAACAAAGGTAAACAATTCTTTGACAAATGACCCCATGATGCAATAAATGCGAAAGAAATGCATACTGGTTTTATTGATGAAAAAGACAAACGGTCCGAGGCAATAATGTCTATGGATTACAAAAAGAAAGCAAAATGAGCAAAAGCTATTACATGAAGTGAATTGGGTAATCAAAAGATGTCCAGTTCTGAATTTCTGCTCCTGTAGTCAGTGGGTAGATCCTTCTACATGAGTCATTCATGTGGTCCCCTGATTCCAAGGCCAATATGCTCATCTGTTTCATTTCTTCCTCAAGAGTGACTTGATTGCTCTTTCGAAAGGTCTGATTCATTGGCGGGACTTCTACCCCCCATTTGGTACTTACTCTTCCTGTGCGCCTCTCGATCCGGAGTATTCTTTTCTCTTCCGTCTTCTTCTTATGGTCAGCTAAAGTAGGAGTATATCCGATGCCGTATCTCTCATTCATGCCTTCTGGTAACAATGGCATTGCGATGCCCTGAAGATACTTCCCCAACCCTTTTCCCAGGCAAAACCCTGATTTAATCATTTCTGCAGCCACCATACTTGTGGAAGAAGAGATCCGAGGTTGAGGGATAAAAGATCCCTCCATTACAGTAATGACGTTGATGATCTCAAATGCTCGGAATGAATCTTCATGGGCTTCTTCAGCTGCTTCTACATAGGGAGTGGAAGAAGATTTAGTAACCATTATATCGGTTTCCCCATAAACACATACCAATTTATCCCCTACTACAAATTTCACTCAGCTGATGCAAAGAGGATGGAACTGCCCCAGTATTATGTATCCAAGGCCTTCCCAAGAGACAACTGTATGAAGGTGTAATATCCCATGACTTGAAAAGTGATATTGAGGTTACAGGTCCAATCTGAATAGGGATGTCAAGCGACCCTACTGACTCTCTTCGTGTTCCATCGAAGGCACGCACCACCAAATTGTTTGGTGTCACATAAGAAGGATCAATGGGTAACCTCTGCAGTGTAGTCATTGGCATAACATTGAGGGATGACCCATTATCTATCAAGACTCGAGACATCATATGATCCTTACATTTGGTGGATATATGCAACGCCTTGTTGTGCCCCTGGCCTTCTGGCGGAATTTCTTCATCAGTAAAAGTGATGTAGTTAGAGGCTGCCAGACTTCCGATCACATGATTGAATTTATCAACGCTGATATCTTGGGGAATGTAGGCTTGATTGAGAACTTTAAGTAACGCCTCCCGATGGGTCTCTGAATTTAGTAGAAGTGACAAAACAGATATGTGAGCCGGCATTTTCTTTAGTTGGTCCACAATGTTGTACTCGCTATGCTTTATTATTCTTCAGGAATTCTTCGGCCTCTCCATTGGATATTGGAATTTTCACTGCCTTGTCTGGTTCCCCTGCATTCTGTTGATTTGTTTTAGAAGAATCTGGCATATACACCCTACCACTTCGAGTTATCCCTTTTACCCCTGCTATATTGCTGGTGCTTCCTTCGACATACGATTCACATTCATATTTCCAGGGTACTACTTGGTTACTCTTGTATGGGAATGGCCTGGGAGTAAAGATCACCAAGCGAGCTGGCGCTTCCTGTGTGGGAAGAGCCTTGTTCATGGTAGGTATGAATGGTTGATTAGTGCACTGATGATATACTGGCCTGTTTTCCCCAACGACTGCAATCTCTCCACTTTTGCGGGTACAACCGATCTCTATAAACTTGTTATCCACCATCTTTTGCAAAAACATTCTAAAAGTTACACACTTTTTCACAGATCTTCCTTCTTTACTCTAACATAAACAAAGTGCATTAGTGGGGCAAACAGCCTCCTGCCCTATCCGACCTGCTGCAATAAGTTCATTGAACACCCAATCTAAAGACATTTGTTCAAAATCCACCTCATTCGTCCCTTCTTCTATCATTCCGACATTGTTACCCCCATGATTAGGCAAAGGGTTTCCTTGAATTCCTGGTTGTTTATCATCAAATGCTAGCCATCCGGCTTCTCTTAGTGTTTGAACCTTATTTTTGAATGCCCAACACCGTTCAATAGTGTGCCCGGGAGTGTTAGCGTGATATGCACACTTGGCTTCGGGGTCATACCATTGCGGAAAAGGTGCCGTAATGACCATTCCAAGAATGACTGAAACTAAGTTCCTTTCCATCAATTGTGGGAATAATTCTGAGTATGTCATTGGAATAGGATCTATCCTTCTCGTATTTCTCTGGATGCCTCTATCATGAGTTCGCACATTCGGTTGGGTGGGCATGGTCCCGGAAGGAACAATTTGGGGTCTACCTCCTATATGAACTGTCTGATTGACAGAGGGTTCGAAAACAAAATTCCTCCTAGCCCCTGGGCCATGCTCTCTTTGATATTGTTGTCTTTGAACCATCTGAACCATCTGAACCTCTTCTTCCTTCTTCTTGCTTGTCCACTTCTTGCCTAGACCAGTCTCTGTACTAATACTTTTAGTTCTCCCGACTTTGATGGCCGTCTCAATCCTCTCTCCGGTAGAAACAATGTCCATGAAGTCATGGGGGGTTGCTCCTAAGAGATGCCCGAAGTAAGGATCTTTCAAGGTATTCACAAATAGGGAAATAGCCTCCCTGTCTTCCACCGGAGGATTGACTTGGACAGACATGTCCCTCCACCTGTATGCATATTCTCTAAATGTTTCGGTGGGCTTCATTTGCATACTCTGCAAGGTCAGACGATCGGGTGCCATTTCTATAACATGGCGGTATTGAGCTATGAAAGAATTAGCCAAATCTTTCCATGTGCGGATCCGAGCCTGATCTTGTTGAATATACCACCTGATAGCTGCCCCTGTCAAGCTATCTTGAAAGCAATGCATCATTAGTCTCTCATTATCGGAATGTGCAGCCATTTTTTGGCAATACAGGCGCAGGTGAGTTCGAGGACAATTAGTTCCATTAAATTTTTCAAAATCTGGTACTTTGAATTTCGGTGGCAGGGTGACCTTTGGCACGAGACACAGATCATTGGGATCTACAGAGTCGAATGTATTGGATCCCTCAATAGCTTTTAGACGTTCCTCTAGTATGTCGTATCAACGTTCAGTTTTAGATCTGTTCATCCCCAGATCAGAAGCTACTAATGGGGAAGTCCCCACTACTGGAAACCCCTGTGCTGGTATATTGGGGATGAACGGGGGTATACTTGGCATTGAACCCTCCATGATGCCAGGTAGTGGAGCTGACGTTTGTCCACGCACTGGGGTAAACCCTGGAGGATGAGTAGGGTCCATATCTGTCTCTGGATCATTCTGCACTGCTTTTCCTTTGTTCGTTAACAATTCCAGGATCTTGCTCATTTTTTCATTCAATTCTTCTTGTCCTTGCTCTATGCCCAAGACTCTACCTTCCAATTGTTCACTCATTTCTTTTGCCCTTCTCCTGGTATTGTATTGATGCGTAACAGTCTCAATGTTGCTTGCTCAAACAAATTCTGTGGCTAGGCACTGCAAACCAAAACTTTCCCTTTTTAGAATCGTGAATGCATAGGTATGAATGCATGAAATGCAATGGTCTTTTCAAGACATGTGTAAATTTCACAAATATGAAACATATGTATGCAACCTAATGTACTCCAATCAAGGTTCATGGAAAAGATCATCGTCATTGTAGAAAATAAAATATGCTTTTCATTAATAGAATCCTTTCATACAATTACAAATTCAACCGAATATCAAAATCTGCTCATGATTGCACAATCTCTACATTTTGCTGTGTCGTCTTTTTATGCAAAGCCCGAAACTTGGCCTCCTAGTAGCCCGCTTTTGTTATGCACGGCTCCATCTTTTCCAGTACTTGATTATACTTGCTTCTCTGCTCATCCCCCTGCCTCTCCAACTCTTGTATGTAGAGCGATTTCTTTTTACTTTCGGTATAGGCATCTTCTAACATTTGAGATTTCCGTTCAAGTGCCGCTTGAAGCCTTCGTCTTTCCTTTCTTAAAGCCACGACCTCTTCTTCTGATTGTATATACTGGATCCTCTGTCGCTTGATTTCCTTGCGATAGACAGAGGTTAGTGCCTCCTTTTGCTGATTCTTTATTTCTGCTCTTGCATCTCCCTTTTCTACTGGGCATGGATCCCCTTGTGGCTTCAATTGCATGCATGCGCTTGGTGATTTAATATGCTCAATAACGATTTCTGGGATTCTTTTGAGTTGGGGGTTTACCCGGTTTTCTCGCCATGCTTCATAACTTCCTTGGACTGTGGCAATTCCATCACTCGGGTCTATTAGGTTCACATGTTTCCACGCCACCCTGAATTTTCTAATCTGGTTTTGAGTGTCTCCTGTTTCATATGCGAAATTTGAGTCAGCCAATCTGTGAGTTATAGGCACAAACTGAGATGCCCCCAATTGCCTTCTGACCATCAAAGGGGCATATGCTATCCCTCCCCATGGGCCTAGTAATGGGACCCATGGAAGATTTCCACACCGATATATCATGTTAGAGCGGACCATCCATGGCGCCAGCCAAGTTACCCCTGAGTCGATCAAACCACACATTTTTGTGTTCCATTCAGATTTATCTAACTGCTCCTTTAATTGGGTATCCTCAAATTCAGCCAAAGGCATTCGGATCACTGAGAAAATACTACGGAAGCCCCCTTTGTTGGACGATAAGTGACCTATCATCCAGACATATAACAGTTGCACACAACATTTTAAACGTTCTCGCCTCCTGATTCTGCAGTTGTTGAGTGATCTAAAGGTTTCTTCCAGGATGCCTTGAACGGGGTTAATCCCATTTCGTACTTGTGCCACAAACGAAACAATAGCTTGATCGATCATGTTTAGTTCTTTTGGAAAAATGATCAAACCGTAAATAGCTAATGCCATTATATGTATCTGAACCTCTTCTTTTTCTTCTTTTTTGATTATTTCTTTCAACTGCTTCCAAGAGATTTTCCTTACTTCTGCACCTCCCTCTGAGAATGTTTTCTGGATTTTGACCCCGACAGCATCGTACATCTCCTTCACGAACGAAACACTAGCATCATGCACATAAGGTTTGTATGGTGTCTGTAACTTGACCAGATGCAAAAGCGAAGTATACTCCTCGATGGTTGGTGTCAAGTCGATACCATTCATTGTAAAGCAACGATATGGTGGATTCCAGAACTCGACCAGTGCTTTTATGGCAGGGATATTTACCGATACATGCAACAAGAAACCAATGTGCCCATATGTTTGAGAGAATTTTAAACGGCGTGCCAGGGTCCATTCCTTCCAAATGACTTTTAGCTCATCTAACGGATTGGATCTTATGTTGATGAAAGTCCGAGCTGGTAGTTCGATGATAGATTTCAGAGTAAGACTGTCACCCCACTTGTTCTGTTGACTTTCTGAATATTGTTGTACTATGGACTCAATCTCATGGTAAGTCATTGTGTTCTCCATGAATGATTCAGATCTCCTATAGAACCTTGATGAAGTAGACGGGATGCCTATATGAATGCAGCATGTTAGCAAAGGTATCATACAACTCAAAACAATGCATGCAGTCATGACACCAAACTGAAAATAATGAAACTTATATCCCCCACCCGAGGTAGACTTATATAAAAGATTCTCCAAGGCTCTATTTTATGCATGGGGTGTTTATGCATGTGTGTACCTACTGCACAAATACATAACAATAGGGATATTAACATGTATGCAGCCTATCATGCATGGCTATGCGTGTGAAATTATGCTTGAATGCTTGGATGCCATGAATGTTTGTGCATGGATGTAACTAGTGCAATTACTCATACAAATAGAGATATGAACATGCATGTGACCTATCGTGCATGATTATTATGCATGAATACATGGATGCAATGTAACCTAACTAACTACTTTGTCAGCATTCTAGGAAAAATCCCACTAATGAGGGATTTTAAGACAATCATTGATGTGCCACAATTTCAATTCAATTCTTCCCTCAATCATTATTTTCCTTGATGACGGTCCATGTACCTCAGATTCTATGAAGGGTCAAATTATGATCTGAGGTTGGGGTTGACCCAGGTTAGTCAACCCACTGGATTTGTTCAATACGGGTTTGTGGACTTTAGCATGCCCTTGGACCTCAAGTATATTAAAATATGGGCTTCAATATATTTCATGATGGGATCAGGCCCTAATTTTAAAAGGACTTGGGCTTGGATTTGCTTAAAAAAATGTTGGCCTATATTTTTAGACAATAGGGCCGAAGCCACTTTTTTGAAATTTGGGTTTTTGAAAATCAGGCCTGGGCTAAATTTTTACTTAGGAAGAGGTCGGGCCTAAGTTTGCTTTTAAAGAGTTGGGCCCGAGTTATTTGAAAAAGGTTGGGCCGACCCATATTTTAAAATACTTGGCCCAAGTGCTTTATTTTTATTTTTTTGAAAGGATGGGTCATGGTCTCATTATTGGGCTTTTTCAGAATACTAACTAAGTAGTATGTATGTCTAAATGTATGTCAAATGTATGATATAATACAAAGTATTTCACAACATATATACAATAGACAGCATGGGGATAAGGATGTCCCAACCCAGGGTAGGTATGTATATACAGGGTTCGTCATGACACTATCCTAGTTAGGGAAGATTATAGACAAGTATGTGCGGGTAGGCTCTAACCCTATTGACAAAAGGTTCCCAGTTTGGAATTCCATCCTCCCCCATTGGGGTCCGGATAAAACCCGCACTAAGCGGAGTGGTTCGCGGGTCCCATCAAGCTCTGCCACGAAGGGACTGACGCTATTACACTCCTATCTAGTCCTAGTAAGGAAAGCTCGGGTATAGAGCGTGAGAGTGTGTGAATTTAATTTTTAACCTAATCCCGCTACCCCCACATTTATTCACATGCTATAAACAATATGGAAAGAAGATATCTACAATTAATATATATATTCAAAAGATAAGGAAACACAATATATGCAATTAATATGTTTATTCACAAAAATTTGGAAACAAAAAATAAGGAAACAAAATATCGGTAATTAAGATGCTTATTCAAAATATCTTACAATTAATATGCTTTATTCGGAATATTTGGAAACAAAATATCTACAATTAATATTAATAAAATTAGGAAACAAAATATTTTTACTTAGTTAAGGTTATTTGTGAATTATGGAAGTAAAATATTTACAACTAATCAAAGTTGTTTATAGATTACAACATTCACAAAATAAGGAGTAATTAAAAGATTTAATAAATTTAAACTTGGGATAATTTCTAATTAATTAATGGCTCGACTCTCTAAGGTCCCCAGTAGAGTCGCCAAGCTGTCGCGACGTCCCGGGAGCGCATGTGCCCCGGGCGGCGGAATTAAAAATCATTTTAATATTTTCATGGAAAAACATGGATATCGGAGTCGCCACTAACCTTTAATGCGGTTAGAACACATGATTACTACCCCGTTAGGGGTAGAATCGGTCTACATTACCAGAGTTGGGGCCGGGAGTTCGGTTACGCGAGGGGAAGGTACGAGCACCCCCTACGCGCCCGTTCTTACGAACAGTACCTAATTAATTTGAAATTATCCCTAAGTTAATCTAATAAGTCTCTAAATTAATCTTTTTTGTGAATTTATAAATACCTATGAAAAGTAAATAAATAAATAAATATATACATATATTCCCTCAGACCTTAGGGTACGTGAGGCCCAAAGGCTCATACCCCCCGCAATAAAATCATAGGGATTATAAAAATCAAAAAATATTTAATAAAATAAAAAATATATACATAATAAAATAAAATAATAATAATCATTATAATAATGAACATAATAATAACAATAATAATAATAATAATAATAATAATAATAATAATAATAAATAACAATAGTAAAAATAATAATAATGGTACTAATGATAATAATAATAATGATATTAATATTAATAGTAGTAATCCCATAATGACAATAATAAATAATATTAATACGCACATATTAACAATAAATACATATTCTAAATATCATAATGGTAACATAATAATTTCACACATGATAATAATAATAATACACTCTAAATAAAAGGTAATAATAATAATCTTCCTAATGGTACACACCCCTAATATTCTATAACTACCTTTACACCCATATGGAAATAATTAATAAAATAACTAAACCAAATTTAAAATTAAAACATGGAAACTAATGCAAAGGTAAAGAAATAATGAAATTATGGAAACAAGGTATTGCTGAAAATAATATATACCAATATGACATTGTTGCCAAAATTAATATACACCCTAAATAATTACGCAAGTAAATGAAATAATCATATTACACATTAAATAATATAGTAATAATAATAAAAAAAACCCTAAATAATTACACAATCAAATGAGATAAATATATTACCCATTAAATGTCACAATATCAATAAATAAATAAAAACCCGAAATAATTATACAAGCAAGTAAGGTGAACATATTACTCATTAAATATTACAATAAAAACAAAGAACTGTAAATAAACATATAAGCCAATAAGATGAATATATTACACATTGAATATTATAATGACAACAAAATAAACCCTAAAACACTGACATATTACATATTAAAATCAACAATAATGATAAAAACCCTAAATATAATACAAGCAATAAAAAAAAATGCATATACAATAAAATACCACTAACATAAATATATCGCTCATTAATAATAACACAACTATGTGAAAATATATGCAAACAAACCAATAGCATAAATACACCGCACTGTCATAATAGCATAAATATACGAAACAAAATAACATAAATGTAGAACACCATCATAATCTCAACCTAGTGAATAATATAAACATGCAATATAAATATAGAACACCATAATAAAAACATTCTGAATATACCATAACATAAACATACACTGCAATAACAATAACATACAAAATAATAATAATAATACAAAAATAACATGAATATACACCAGTGATTTAATACCTGCAAAAATAAATATACAATCCCGCATATATACAAAATATAGCCTAATAAACAATTCTATGTATACAGAGTGGATGTGTGTGTTTGTGGTCTGCGTGCAGATATACAGGCAGAGGGACTTACAGCGGGGGGCGTGGGCTTTTCTGCAACAGGAAGGTGAAGAGGCCGATGGTGACAATGGTTGCTGCGCGTGGCCTCGAATCTGTGGTCTGGCAGCAGCTGTGGAGGACCTGGAGGTGGCCAAGAGTTGCAGAGGGTGGTGGAGAAGGGCAGCAGCAGCAGTTGCAGAAGGGGGGCTCGGCTGTGGTTTTGGAGTTGGCCGTGGGAGTTGCGGGGATCGTCGGAGTTGCAGGGGGCCGTCGACGTACCGTGGGGATGTGAACGCTGCTGCTGTTTGTCGAGTCGTGGTCGTCACCAGAGATCCTGGAGGCTGGCCGAAAATCTTGGAGGCCGTGACGGGTTCTGCTGTTGTGAGTGACTGGCGCGAATGGTGGCTGGCCGGAGCAGAGGGCTGCAACTGCTACTGCTGAAGAGCAGCTGGGGCTGGCCGAGCTGGTGCTCGGTGGGCTGGAAATCTTGGGGAGAGATTGATGATGGCTGGAGATGATGAGGGTCTCGGCTGGCGGGTGTGATGGTATGCGAGAGAGTTGAGAGGAATGGTGCGGCGAGGTGTGTATGGGATTGAGGCCGTGGGGAATCAGCGAGAGAAAGGGCCAGAGAATTAGAAGAAAGGCAGGATTTTTCTTTTTTTGCTTCTCCGACTGTGCTGTGCGCAGCGCTCCCCCCCCCCCCCCCCCCCATTAGAAGAGAAGCAAAGGGCCTTTTTATAAAAATTATTTTGAAACCCTAACTCCCTCTTTCCTTTTTGGTTTATGGTATTTTTATTTTTGGAAATAATATATACTACTATTATGGTAATAAGGAAATAATAATAATAATAATAATAAGGTAAAAATAATAATAATAATAATAAAGTGAATATGGAAATAATGTTAATAATAAAAATAATAATAAAAAATAAAAAATAAAACACAAAAATAATAATAATAAAAATAATAGTGATAATAAGCCACTTATAATACTATAGGAAAATAACAATAATATAATAATAAATTACTTATATCCATATAGGAAAATAAATAATAATAACATAATAATAGTAATAATAATAAATTACTTATATCAATATGGAGAAATAATTAATAATAATAATAATAGTGAAAAATAAAAATAAAAATAATAATAGTGTAAATAACAACAATAAAAATCATAACAATAATGATAATAATAATAATAATAATAATAATAATAATAATAATAAATTACTTATATCAATATAGGAAAATGATTAATAATAATTATAATAATTAAAATAATAAAAATATTGGGCCTGGGTAAAAATGTGGTGTCTACAGCAATAAAGAAAAATAAAATAAAAACAAGGAAATCACGTGACCATTGTACAAGGACTTTATAATTTACCTCTCAATAGGATACATCCAACGATATTGAACCAGTCCTCCAATTATGGCATCCCTTGGTAAATGGACAGTTAGGTGGACCATCACATCAAAGAATGCTAGCGAAAAAAATTTCTCCAGCTTGCATAGTATGATCATGATGTCATCCTCTAACCGTTCAAGTACATTTACACTCAATTTTTTTGAGCACAACTGCTGAAAAAAGAATCCCAGCTCAATTAGCATCGAGCAAACATCTTCAGTCAAGTGTCCACGAACGAAAACGAGTAGAAGCCGTTGTAGAAGGACGTGACAGTCATGACTTTTCATTCCTAGCATCTTCCCTTCCTTCGTGTTTATGCATCGAGCTATGTTCGACGCATATCCTTCGGGGAACTTCACTGATTTAAACCATTCGAAGAATTTATTCTTCTCATCCTTCAAAAATGTGTAACAAGCTGATGGCATGGGAATTTTGTCCCCATCACGAAACAGGTGCAACTCAGGTCGTATTCCTATATCTTCCGTATCTCGGCGAGCATTTGCGGTGTCCTTTGTCTTCCCATTTATATCAAGCAATGTACCAATGACATTCTCACAAATGTTCTTTTCAATGTGCATGACATCCAAGTTGTGGTATAGTAGAAGATCTTTCCAGTATGGCAACTTGAAGAAGATGCTTCTCTTTGTCCAATTCAGCTCCCACTCAGAACGTTTTCTTTTTCCACTGGTCGGTGGTTTCCCAAATTTCACATCTTTAATCAACCTTAACTGGTTTAATATCTCTTCCCCACTTAGCAGCTTTGGCGGTGACCTTTGTTCAGGATTTCCATTGAAGCTTTTGACTCCACAAGTCCTCCAAGGATGTCCAGTTCGTAGAAAATGATGATGACACATAAAGCATAACTTGCGGCCATGCTTCAAGGATAAGGACCCAACATCCTTATTACATACTGGGCATGCTAAGTAACCTTTTGCGCTCCAATCTGACAGGTTGCCGTATGCGGGGAAATTATTAATTGTCCACAAGATTGCAGCATGCATCCGAAATATTGTCCCGGTTTCCACATCGAATGTCCCCACTCTTTTTTCCCATAATTCTTTCAACTCTTCAATTAACGGATGCAGGTAAACATCAATATCATTACTAGGTGCTCTCGGTTCGGGAATCAACAAATAGATATAAATGAAAGGTTCTTTCATACATCGCCAAGCGGCATATTGTATGGCTTCATCATAACTGGCCACATGCTATATGGGTTGGTCATGTTACCAAAAGGATTGAACCCATCTTAAGCAAGGCCAAGTCTGATGTTGCAAGGATCACTAGCAAACCACAGATGCATTTTATCAAATTCAGCCCAAGCTTCGGAGTTCGCTGGATGGCTAAGGGAGTTTCCATCTTGAAGGCGTTTCTCTTGATGCCATCTTATATCTGTAGCAGTCTTTTCCCACATATACAATCGTTGCAGCCGCAAGATTAATGGACAATATCGCAAAACTTTTTTGGAGATCTTTTTACCCTTCTTCTGATTAGTTATATACCTTGGTTCATCGCATTCTGGGCACTCGTTCGCATTTTCATGCTCACCATACAAGAGTGCACAATCATACCTACACGCATGTATTAGAGTGTAACCGAGACCCAATCATGCATGTATGTCTTCGCCTCATAAAAAGACTTGAGAAGTGTTTCACTATCAGGCAGTGCTGCCTTAAAGAGACTTAAATGCAAGTTGAATGCGCTTTGAGATAACCTATGCATTGTCCTTGCATGAAGCAACTTTATCAAAAATTCTATTTTTGAGAACTTTTTATAGTTTAGATATAGGGGCACCCATGCATCCCTCATGAGATTAGAAAATGGTTTACCAAGTCGATTTAACGTACTAGGATCGCAAGGTATGGTACCCGCTGAAGTAGTTTCATCACTAGTATGCTACACACTGACATCACCCATGTACACTGCAATCCCCCTTTGCAAGTCACCTAACATTTCGATTAACCCTTCCAAATGTGTATCGCCACCTACTATATTTGCCCCCTCATCTTCATCGTCATCATTATCGCTTTGAACTGCATAATCTTCACCATGGAAGACCCATCTTGTGTACCTTTTCTCCATTCCAAATTCTAACAAATGTGAATGGACCAGATCAATGTGTTTGGATGTTATGTTTTGGCATTTCTTGCAAGGACACCTTATTCTACTAGCTTTGTCTGCACGAGGATGCGCAAACTCTATGAAATCATGTAACCCTTTCACGTATTCTGGCAAAAACCTACCCCGAGCATTCATCCAACTCTTATCCATGTTCATTAATTACCCTAAAATATGTTCAAGTAAATGGTGTTCATTATATTCTCATAATGTTTATCATGCTTGCATCGTGAATCCTATAATCAACCATCACACTCTAAAGGGTACGAATCCTATCCCATTCAGGAATGTTGCATTTACATTGCGATCAATCGCTCAAATTCCTTTGTCATAGTCGTTATAAATTTCAGCAGCATCTCCCCATAACTCTCCAAGTACACAAGATGGGGGAAGTGAAAATTTTGCTACTTTTCCATCACTAACAAATTGTCACAACACCCCACTATGCACCCAGAGAACACAAAAAGAGACGCGCTCGAAATATATAATGACAAGTGACAAAGCGTGAATGATGACAACAATGTAAATACAACTTCCTGAACTGTCCACATTGGACAATTCAAGAATGGTTGAAATACAAACATTACTAATCGTAAGTGAAACAAATAATTAACATGTTCAAGTGATTATTAGTCAACATAGTATGACTAATAATCAATTGAAATATAACAATTGATTTGTCTCACATGTACGATTAGGAATGAATGTATAGTAACCATTCTTGGATAGGTCTAAGCTTCAATGAATACATGAAGTTGAAAAAAAAAAAAAAAAAAAAAACCATGCAAGGGGCCATGATTTCAGGCTTTGGTTTTAAGGAATATAAGACTTATCTATGCATTGCATGTACGCATTTGTTTTTTAATAATATGTGTAAGGACGATCAATTTTATCTAATGTAATGGATGACTTAAAATGACATTTTTTTCAAAGTGGTGTAAACTTGTTTCCTTTTTTAAGGATTTTTGATATAAAATAGTTAGAATGGAGAATAGCTTTCATTTTTACTAAATCCAAAAAGGGAATATCGTACCAAAGTGAAATGCCAAAATACTAAAAACTAATAGAATTGCACAAGAAATATAAATATAAATAGAGGATTAGCAGAATTTCTCAAGCAATAGAACTAAACACAATAAAATAGCATTATTCCATCACCTTGAAGCAAAATACTACAATTAAATACAATGTGAAATATGAAATAAAAGTAATTGTGTGTGTTGGAGAAAGGGAGGAGATCCTATTCATTCGTATTAATACCCACCCACTAGCTCACGTCATGCTTGTTATGGTGATTAGATCAACTACTTAAAAAAGATAAGATAGTATAAATGGAAAGAAAGATAATTCTCAACCATGGGTTGGTTGGACTGATTTGACCTACCTCGTTGAGTCATGCAAATTTCTAGTCAAACTAGTAACCACAATTACAAACATTTATTAATAAACTACTCATTAGTACTAAATCCAAGATAACAAAATAAAATGACAATTTAAGACCACTTGTCTACGCCTAAGTAGATTATATAAGCATATTTATTACTAGAAATAAAAGCTAACTTAATTCGCCTACTTTTTGTTTAGAATCATTGAGATAACTACGCTCTTACTTGGGAACACTTTAAAAAAGTGGTTATAGTAATTGTCACTTAAAATAAATAATTTTACAAAAAGGTAGTGCTTCAGTTGTACTCTCATTGCAAGAAGTGCTCTTTTAGAACTGTTTTTTGAGAGCTATTTAAGCCTCCATTTGTAAGCATTTTAAAAAGTGTTTATAGTATTTATCATTTGAAATGAGCACTTCGTAAATTCACTCCGGCATCAAACCAAAATTTAAAAACTATACTCCACATTTGAATGATAATGTGGAAGATAGTTTACGTTTCTTTATTAGGTCACACGGGCTTTCTCGTATTTGTGGGTTAAACGGTCTATATCACATTATCACCGATCCAATAAATAAATAAAAATTAAAGAAAGAAAAAACACTGTGGGTCATTATCCAAGATTAGAGTGCACTCCAAGTTATTTCCTAAATGTTCATGTACAAAGCATGCGGCTTTAGGAACTTTTTTGGCAGGAAGCAAAGGACGGGGAGCAACAATGAAGGTTCCTCCATTTGTTGCTTCTATTTATTTGTTCATTGTTATTTTGTTTAGTGCTAAAATGAGAGTAGTGAGAATAAGATATTTTTTCTACCTTCATGTACAAAGCATGCTGCTTTGTAAAACTACATACTATTTGTGATGCCAAATGGGAAGATAAAAGGGGAGTGCAGCAAATGCATTTGAATGAGAAGAGAAAGTGGTGTGAAATAAATAAGTTTAAATGATCAATTTCTTTTACCTTGTTTTTGTTTCTTCTTTTGCTTTATTGAGTTTTTGATCTTTTAAGGGGATGGGAGGAGTGAAGGAAGAGAAAATTTTTATTGTGAGGCATAAGCACGAATACTTGGTTACTTTATTTATATAAATGTGGAGGAGGCATGCAATGGACATTGTTAATTTAATATTTTTTGTATCTCACGTCTTTGAGTCATATTTTTATCTTTATTTTTAAGATACAAAAAAAATTTTAATTTGCAAAATAATTAAATAAATCAATTTGATACATAATTTTGATATGGTGAATGCCATTTTATCTAATTTTAATTAATTTTTAGAGGAATAATATTAACTATTTATATTGTGTGTCTATGAGTTGTGCTTTCAATTTATAGAATATTGAAATATGTATGATGTTTGATATGTGAGTGCCATTTGAGCCTTTCGATTTATAGAATATTGAAATGTGTTTAATCTTTAAGTTTTTGTTAACCGATTTTGTGACCTACATAATAACAACTCATTTTGTTTTTAAAATTTTTCTTTTGTTATGAATATTTTGATTCTATTTTGTTGAACTGATTTTCGCTTGGATTTAGTAATTAATGTTAGAGAAAAATTTATATAATTAATCATTTTGGATAGCTTAGATAGGAGATAGGTCTTCTAAAGGTACTTTATTTCCTCACAGTGCAAATCAATGAGACACTTGTAATAGATAAGGTTGCCAATCTATATAAACCTAAAACCTCACCATTTCGAGAACCCAAAACACACTAATAAGGACATTAATCACATTGGATAACATAAATATTAGAAAGGTCTCTTGAAATTTGAAAATCACCGGCCGGCCCATGCATTTTTTTTTTACCTTTGCCACATGAGGTGAAGAAATATCAAATTATGTTTATATGTACCAATGACCTTATATGACCAAAGTTTAGCAACAAGCCGAAGTCCTATACATGTTTTTCTTTTTGGTTGTAAAAGCAAGGGCAATCTTTTTGGAATGAATGAGCAGAATTCGAAATCACCTTGTCTTTAAGTGCTTTGTTTCACCAACATTATTCAATAAAGTCATTTATATTGAAAATAATCTCTTGGCCACCAGAGTTATCAAAATACCACAATACATAGCTCATACTTGAGACACATATGAAAATTTGTCTCTAGTTAGAAAATTAAGGGAGCAACATGTATTTGCAAGTATTTGTCTCCCCTAATTGGATAAAAACCTATTAATTGAATTTTGATTAATTGTTTGAAATGGCAATAATTTTGATCCACATTTTCTACCAAATCAAAATTTGAGTTTTATTAGCGATTTGAGAAGTATGGCTAATCAAAACATGTTTGCCCCTACACACTTGCACTAAATCAACTTCTTTCCACAATCTTATGTTGAGATTTGATAATTAAAAGAAATGCACTTAATAATAACAATAATTTTTTTTTAAGATATGTGATTTTTTTTTTCAAAGTTCTGTTTATACTTGATGTATTAACTAAAATCATATATCTATGAGCATAATTTTTAAATTTTAGCACTAAATCCATAAATTAACAAATGCACAGATACAAAGAAAGAGAAGCTTACAGAGAAGAGCAATGGACTCCAACAACTTGATGGTGGTAGCTTGCGGCTCACAGGCATTGGTTTGTGGTGGAGGGGAGTCAGGCGACAACTTGTGATGGAGGGGAATTGGGCGATGACCTTTGGCGACTCGTAGATGGTCCCTTGCGGCAGAGGGGAACCGAGCGATGGCCTACGACGACTAACAGGCAGTGGCTTGCGGTTGAGAGCAGGGGGAGACTGGGAGAGAGGATCAAGGGAGTAGGAGGGGAAGAGGAGGAGCTAGAGCAGGAGGGAAAGCGTGGGAAAGCAGTGGCTTGCGGCCGAAAGCAGCGGGAGACTGGGAGCTAGAGAGGTTCGCGGGAGCAGAAGGAGGGGAAGAGGCCAGCTAGAGAACGAGGGGAAAGCAGCGTGGGAAAATATCCCGCGGAAAGGAATAAGGGTTTTTGGGCGTTAGTGAGGGTTTCAAAACCGTCACTACTACTCTCCGTCTATTTTTTTTTTCTTATAAATAACAAAGCATTAGTGACGGTTCAAAATTCGTCACTAAAAATGGCCTAGTAGTGACAAATATAAAAATTTGTCACTAATAAGGGACCAATGGTGACGAATTTATAAATTCGTCACTAATATTCTGAACTTAAATTTTTTTTATATATTTTTTTTAAAAAGGAAGTATTAGTGACGAATCTAAAAACTCGTCACTATTAGTCCCTATCAGTGGCAAATTTACAACATCATCACTAATATTCTGAATTGAAATTTTGTTATTTATTTTAAAAAAAGGAATTATTAGTGACGGTTCTCAAATCCATCACTAATAAGGGACAAATAGTGACGAATTCATAAATTCGCCACTAATACTCTAAACTTAAAATTTTTAATTTTTTTAAAACAGGAAGTATTAGTGACTGTTGTCGATCCGTCACTAATAAGTGGCCAATAGACACGAATTTGTAAATTCGTCACTAATACTCTGAACTTATATTTTTTTTATTAGTGACGGTTGTCAAATCCATCACTAATACCCTAAAATAAATTTATTTTATATTTTTTAAATAAAAGAACTATTAGTGATGGTTTCAAAACCGTCACTAATACCCTACTATTAGTGACGGTTCTCCCAAACCGTCACTAATACCCTTAACTAAATTTATTTTATATTTTTTAAATAAAAAAACTAGTAGTGACGGTTTCAAAACCGTCACTAATATCCTCTTATTAGTGACGGATCTCCCAATCCATCACTAATATCCTTAACTTAATTTTTTTTTTTTTATATTTTTAAATAAAAACACTAGTAGTGACGGTTTCAAAACCGTCACTAATACACCATTATTAGTGACGGATTGGGATATCCGTCACTAATACCCTTAACTGAATTTTTTTTTTATATATTCATAAATATTAGTAGTGACGGTTTGTTAATCGTCACTAATAAGTGACTTTTAGTGACAAATTTAATCTGTCACTAATACCATAGAATCGTCGTTAATATTTTTCCCAGTTTCGCGCGAAAATTGTTTACCGCGTAGTTTTTAGTGACGAAAGTATTAGTGACAATTCTAAACCATCACTAGTAGTTTTGTATTAGTGAGGACTGCTAAAACTGTCACTAATGCTTACACTATTAGTGACGGTTATGAAAAACCATGACTAATACAACACTATTAGTGACGGTTTTAAAACCGTCACTAATACTTTCGTCACTAAAAACCTGTTTTTTTTTTTTTGTAGTGATTGGTTTTGACATTCTCTATTGCCTAGAAGAATCTCAATGTGTTTATGGAAAACCTACTTTAGATGCTTGGCAGTAGATAATAGAATTCTGGCAAAAGGAATATCGATGGCTTCGGCTTGTGATTGCTGTGTGTAGAGAAGTCAAGAAAATACTGATCACAGTGAGGTGGCTTTAGAGGTTTGGTGTAGGGCTAGTGTGGTGTTGGGGATTCCTTTTCAATGGTTCCTTCCTTGGAAAAATAGAATTGCAAATTGGTTCCATTATGCTCGAAAAACATCTATTAAAGGTATTTTAATCAGTCTGATTCGGTGTTTGATTATGTGGCGCCTCTAGAATCGAAGATGCAAAGCGAGAATGGAAGGAGTCTACCAAAGTGCGTATTAGACATGGAGAAGTGTTTGATACTGGGTTAGTTCTTTAGCTGAGAGCTTTAATTCTTTTCAAAAATTGAAGATATCGAACATTACAATTTTGAAAGAGTTTTAAATTCAACATCAAGGAGTTTGCGCAAGGCCTAAAAAAATTATCTCGTAGGTTAAACCCCCAGCAGGGTGGATAAAACTTAATTGTAATGGGAGCTGTAGGGGCAATTCGGGTACTTCAAGAGGTAGAGGAATCATTTGGGACTGCCATGGCATGGTGAAAGCGATTTTTTCAAGCTATTTTGGCAATGGTACGAACAATAGTACGGAATTAAAAGCAATCCTAGAAGAAATTTGTTTATGCAAATGACTTCATTATTTTAATGTGATTATTTAAAGTGACTCGAGAATAGTTGTTGATTGGTTTCGGAAAGGTAGATGTACCTTGTGGTATCTTTGGGATTTTTCGGAGGACCTTGTGGCGGAGTTTAAATGTGTGAACTTCATGGTGATCCATCAATATAGGGAAGGCAATAGTGCAGCTGATTTTCTCGCTAGAGAAGGAGAAATGGGAAACAATGTCATCCACGAAAAACAACATCTTTTACCATGTTCTCTAAAAGGTATCCTTTGGATGGATAGGTTGGGTCTCACTTCCCTTCGTCATTAGTTCATCCTCTCGATTTTTGTTTGGTTGGTTTAGACTTTTTAATTTTAGTTTATTTCATTATGTTTGTTTTTCACTAGGTTTGTTTAGATTTGTTTCTTCTTTAGCTTTGTTTGGATTTGTTGTCTTGTTTTGGTTGGTTGTTGGTGTTGTTTTTGGGAGGCCTTCAATGTCTATTTTATCTGTAATCTCCCATTACTTGTCTTGTAACCACGGTATTCATCCGCCAAAAGTGAGGGTATATCAATAAATAATTGGAGGTGCCACCCTCTTTTAGTAAAAAAAAAAAAAAATAGGCTTCAATTGGTTAACCCCTCTAAATATAAGTCATAACTTAATAATCTAGCACTCTTATTGTTATAATACAAATGAGTAGCATGTTGCTCTATGCCATGTTCAGTTTCTAATCCTTTTGACCATATAGCCTCTATAGCCTCTGTTACTACTATGTACTTTACTTCAATGGTAAATAATGCAAAACTGACTGTAACATGGATTTTCAAATAATAGATCTACCTACTATAGTGTATATATAACTTGTGGTGGACCTCCTATCATCCAAATTTCCTATATAATCTACATCAACGAATCCCTATACTAAATTTGAATCTTGTCCTGCACCAAAATCAATGCCAAAATTTGTAGTGTCTTTTAAGTACCCGAGGACCTACTTCAAAGCACTCCAATGCTCCTACCTATATTTACCATGAACTTACGCACTAATATTTTTTTAGGCCAAGGCATTCATAATGAAATCTCAAATAAACTCATTGGTTTTATGGTATATCTCAGTATAGAGGATGATACCAAAGATTTTTATTTATTTATAAACTCTCCTGGCAGATGGGTAATACCCGGAATAGCTATTTATAATACTATACAATTTGTGCCTAACATCCATACGATAAAGGATCATTTTATACATAACTGTTAAGACACCAGGGAGTTTGCAATAAAGAGGCTAAGGCCGTTCTATCCTAATGATGCACGATAGCTCGAAGTAGTGAAATCCTGAGGGGTATCACCAACTCTTCTTGTACTCACGGACATAGTAGTACATCCCTCGTGGGGGCAAAAGCTCTTGTATGGACTACAAAACCAAAAAACCAAGATGTCATGCAATCCAAGTGAACATCATGACTTCAAAACCTCATTCATATTTGCATATATTACTTTGCTTGTTTATATGATTCACTACAAGAAAACTAGTTTTTAGTGATGGAGGTATTAGTGAAGGATGAAATTTCATCACTAAAAGTTCAGTATTAGTGACTGTTTTTCAAAACCGTCACTAATAGTTTAGGTATTAGTGACGAAATTCCATCATTCACTAATACTAAACTTTTAGTGACGAAATTTCATCCTTCACTAATACCTCCGTTACTAAAAACCAGTTTCCCCCGCTCAAACAAGCGCGAAAAATCAATTTTCGAATGAAAACTATCCCAGAAAAATATTAGCGACGATTCTTGAGGTATTAGTGACGATTTCAATGCGTCACTAAAAGGGACTTACTGGTGACGGTTAATAGACCGTCACTATTATTATTGTATTAATAAATTAAAAAAAAATAGAGTATTAGTGATGGTTTTATAGTTTCGTCACTATTAGTCCCTTATTAGTGATGTTTTAGAGAACCGTCATTACTAGTTCTTTTATTTTAAAAAAATAAAAAATTTTATTTCACAACATTAGTGACAGTTTTGTAAATTCGTTACTGTTATTCCCTTATTAGTGATGTTTTAGAGAATCGTCAGTACTAGTTCTTTTATTTAAAAAAATAAAAAAATTTATTTCATAGCATTAGTCATGTTTTTGCACATTCGATACTATTAGTCCCTTATTAGTGACGTTTTAAAGAGTCGTCACTACTAGATCTTTTATTTAAAAAAATAAAAAAATTTATTTCATAGCATTAGTGATAGTTTTGCACATTTGTTACTATTAGTCTCTTATTAGTGATATTTTAGAGAACCGTCACTACTAGTTCTTTTATTTAAAAAAAAAAAAAAAAATTATTTCATAGTAGTAGTGACGGTTTTGGATTTTCGTCACTATTAGTCCCTTATTAGTGATAGTTTAGTGAACCGTCACTACTAGTTCTTTTATTTTTTTAAAAAAAAATTTAGGCTTTCCCCCAACCCTAGCCTCACTTCCCTCCTTTCCCTCCTCCCCTCCCAATCCTCCTATCTCCATCGTAGACCCAGCCCCTCACCCTTCGAAACGTAGCTCCGATGCCTTTGATGCCACCTACGATGGCCTCAGCCACTGCAACCTCCATCTCCACCGAAACATCTCTCTCTCTAGCCTCCGCAGCTCGTTGCCCCAACCGCCCCTCACCTTCGATTTCTTCGAGATTTGCTCTGCCACCAACAACTTGCCAGGTAAGTTTGTTTTGATCTTGAAATAGTGTGAGTCTCAAGCAACATATTATTTTTGTTTATGCACAAAAACTATCAATTTTTTGTCTAATGTGATCCCAAGCACCCGCTTATCCCTATTATCAATAAGTTTGTGAAACATGAGGACCATCCATGCCATGCAAACCTAGCAAGCAGTAAAAAAAAAAAAACGCTTTTATATTCTCTAACAATTTAAGGAAATGGATTATTTTTTGAAAATTTGAAATGATTTGGTAAAATAAAACATTACTTGTTGAAGAACTGCATCTGTTCAAGATCAAATTTCTTCATCTGATCTGCTTCTTTAGCTAGAATTTTGACCATTGATAAGTGCTATTAAAAACTCTCTCTTTTCCCTATGGGACTCATTTTGAGTCTCAAGTTTTCTATGTTTTAGGTAGTATACCTGGAGGTAGGGCTGTTAAAAAATATATGAAAACCAATCCGATCTGAAAATTCGACCCGAACCGAATCATAATTTCAATTAACCGATATGTTGGTTCAATTTCAATTTAGATATTTTTAAAATATTGGATATCAGTTTGGTTTTTATTTGTGTTGATCCCAAATCGATGATTACTCGAACCAAACGTTTGATACTAATAATTATATATGATATATATAATTAAATATACTTATAGTATTATTATATAAATAATTAACTATATTAAGATAATTATATATTATGAATTATATTTCAATATCCCATAAAATACAACACAAAATCTAATGAAACCTGGAATATTGAAACACTATGCAACAACATAATCTCCAATCTATTTTACTAATATATAGTTATTGAAAACTTCATAACTATATCAACACTATTTAGAAAACCTATTTTCATAAACTCATGAACTATTAGATTTCAATTGTTTGGGATAATGGTTCAGTTCAGTTTTAGTTTTGGTTAAACATTTTTTTTTTAGTGAGATGTTTTTAAACTTGCTAAATAAATCCATTAACTTCTTATACATTGAGGTAGCTTGAATTTTAATTTCTTAGCATTTAAAATTTAATTAAAATTTGTATTCTGGTTTTAGTGGAGGAAAAATATTTATTTGCAGTTACTTTAAAATTTTAAATTATATCCAACAATTCTTTGATTTACCTTTAAATATTGGTCTAAAGATTATTTAACTAATCAACCATTTGTAATGGTTCAGTTTCAACTCTTATTTTTTGATGAATCATAAGTTCGACTTGGGTAACAATTTAATGGGTATTATTTGATTAACATGAACCATGTCTAACCTTGTGAAAATTCAATACAAATTAAATGAACCTCACCACACAACCATGCTTAGCCCTGTGACAAATCTATACAAATGAATCAGGCCGATCTTTAACATGTTCAGGAACATGTTTATTGTACTAATATACATTAATGTTTAAGTTTTGATGTCTTACTGTTGATTTGGAAGGTTATTATTTTATTATAATTACCTAGCTAGTTATTTAATTTTGTGAGTCCATGCATGTTTAGAAGCATCGACTCCAAAAGCCTTGGGTGGCTTAAAAGCATGCACATGACTTAGCTTGTCAAATCTTATACGGGACTCGAAAGGGAAGCCGGAATTTATATTCTTATCGTAAACCCCACAATTTTTCTAAATTTGAATAAGGAAAAAAAAGCCAAACATACTTCGATTCATTATTTAAAATTTTTTCAACTAGTTAAAAATTACAGATTAGTAGCATATATCCAATGATAATTCATTATTTAAGTTTATTAAATAAGTAGGCTCATGATTTAATAATAAATTTATCACTTTATGAGTTTGAAATAAGTAAGTACATACAATGGAAACATAGTATAAAAATTCACTTTGTATTTTCTTGTGAATTTTGTAGGATCTGGATGCATTCTCTGTTGCAGTTATCATTAATATTGCCTTCTCCTTTATTCCTACATCATTTGTTGTTTTTATTGCAAAGGTACTTTTTATTGCATTACCTAAAATCTCCTAGACCTATTGCTGCTTGGGTTTAGTAGATTGTCCTCCCTTTTAGTTGGTATGTGAAATCAGATAGCTCTTAAACTTATGATTTGTACTATTGGAACAAGTTATCACCAAACAATGCAGGTAGAACTATGGAAGGCAATTCTTTTCGGCTATTCAAGTGGACAAAGGATTTTTATACCAAAAAAGAATCTACATTGGCTCCTCAATGGATTTTCTTACTGGGGTTACCAATGCATCTTTACTGAATGGATTTTCTTCAAATAATAGTGACTCATTTTGGTTGTTATCTTGGAACTAATAATACAACAATCAACCATACGAGAGCATCGGGGACATGTATTTGTGTGGAAGTTGACCTAACGATGGAGTTGGTAAAGGGATTTCCTCTTGTTTTATCTCCGAAACAATGTATTTGGCAAGACGCAAAATATGAAAAGATGGGTTTTTTCTGCTTTAAATGTTGCAGGCAAGGACATACCTCGATTGCTTGCAAGGTGGGAGAGAAGCGAAGGGAGGATGAAAAATATAAAGAAAAAAAGATATGGAAACCAAAGACTAATGACGGTGTAATAGAAACCGACACCGACGTGGATGAAGGGGCAAAGAAGGTGGTGCAAGAAGCAAGATGCAGTAATGTGCATATGACGAAGCAAATCAATGATATGGGCCCTGAAATAGCGAAAATTCCTGTGGTTCAAGGAAAAGGGGATCATGCAAGGCAAAACTATGATATACTGCAGAGAGGATTGGAAAATAAAGGGAATGAAGGTTCAATATAGAGTAATGAAGGGGAGTGTGAGGAAGTCGGGTGTGATGATGATCCTTGAATTTCAAATGATGAACCTATATCTTAAGAAGAAGTGGATCATGTGGATAGTTTTAAATTGACTGAAGGTGGGGACCAAGGTTTGCATAAGGAGGAATTGGCTCGGGATTATTCGTCTGAGAGGGAGGAAGGTGAAATATCAGTTTTAAAGGGCAAAGAAAAAAATGTAAATGTCTGATACAAGGCAGGGATGAATTTTCGTAAAAAATTCTGTGAGGAAATCTCATAGGATTCTCATACGACCGTATAAATTAAATTTATGACTGATACAATTCTTTTCTAGAATATTAGGGGGTTGGACAAGTCTAGAGGCAGGTTAAAGAAGCTAATTAAAAAGTTTAATGTTGGGTTGTTTGCTATTTCAGAACCTTTCGTAACTGAGGAGCGGATGGTAATGCTGGGTAATTTTCTAAATTATCACCATTTTATATCTAATGAAAATTAGGGCGGTAAATTGTGGCTCTTTTGGAAGGACATAAATGTCTTTGAGGTTTTCAATCACGACTTAGAAGATTTATGGGTGGTTTTTTAAGGACGGACAAAGAATTTTGGTGAGTTTTGTCTATGCCAAATGTTCTTATATTGAAAGAAAAGAGTTATGGCGGCAACTGGAGGAGTGCCAATCAGATTTTCCTTGGTTGGTCCTGGGTGATTTTAATGTTATTCGAACGGATACCGAAAGAATTGGAGGAAATCCAAGACCGCTGTTACCTATGATGGAGTTTAATGACTGCTTACATCATTGTGGTCTCTTTAATTTATCAAACACAGGCTCACAAATGTCATGGTGCAATGGCCATGAAGGGGTAGCTCGTAGTTGGACTAAGCTTGATTGTGTTCTTATTAATAATGTTTTTTCCAACCTATATGGTTTGACTCAATTCAAATATCTAAGTCGGAAATCCTCAGATCATAGCCCGATGGTGGTATATACAAATACATTTTTCTCTTGGTATGACCCTACCATATTTCGATTCTTGAATATGTGGTGCTCATATGATATGTTTTTTTCGTGTGTTAAAGATGCTTGGATCAGGAATGACTCAGCCTCGAGTCTTTTGAAACTTGCTATTTACCTTAAGAGAACTAAAGTTGCATTACGTGAATGGAATGGAAATGTCTTTGGGAGAGTGGGAGAAAATTTAAAAGCTCTTGAGGAAAGGATGGAATATCTAGAAAATTAGCAACAAGCAGGTTTTTCGAAGGACGTCGAAGCTGATTACTTGACTACTAAGTTGGAGATTCAGGTGTAGGAGAATAGGGAAGCATCTCGCTTAGGACAAATTGTAAAAAAATAAAATGGTTGATTAAGGGGGATCAAAACTTTAAATTCTTACATTCAGTTATTAATCATAAGTAGAATAAGAGTCCTATAAACCGTATGGTTTTGAACGACGGGAGGATATTGGAGGGTGTGGAAGAAATTCATAATGAAGCATCTATTTTTTCCAAAATTTTATTTCAGAGTCTTCAGCAGTTGAATCATGCGATCTGTCCGAGTTAATTCAAAAGTGAATCTCAGATGTTGATAATAATTTCCTCTGCGCCGAATCGACAGAAGAAGAAGAAGTTAAAAGAGCGGTGTTCTCTATTCCCAAAGAAAGCAGCCCAGGACCGGATGGATTTGGCTCTAAATTTTATAAATCTTGCTGGACATTGTTAAAAAAGATCTCTTGGATGCGGTAATGGATTTTTTTCAGGGCACTACTCTTTCCAAGTTTTTTTCCTCGTCGTTTATTGTTTTAATTCCGAAGGTGGATAATCCTTCTAGCTTTGATAAATTTCGGCTTATTAGTTTATGCTCTGTGGCTTATAAAATTCTTTCCAAGATTATTGTCTTTAGACTAACCGAGGTTGTTGATAAGTTGGTCTCGCATGAATAAGGCGCTTTTATTCCTGAGTGTAGTATTTTTGAAAATATTACACTTGCTCAAGAAATGGTTCAGTCTTTGCACACAAAAAATGGCGGGCAGCAATGTGATGGTAAAACTTGATATGGCCAAGGCTTATGACAGAGTGAATTGGAATTTTCTTCTGGAGGTTCTTAAGGCTTTTGGTATCTCTGAGAAGTTTTGCAAGCTCATAAAAAATTGTGTGGAGTCCCCATGATTTTCTGTCTTAAAGAACGGAACCTTTAAAGGGTTTTTTCAATCTACGAGAGGCTTGCGACAAGGGGATCCACTCTCTCCTTATTTATTCATCATAATGGAGGAGGTTTTGACAAGATTGCTTAGGAAAAGCTATGAGACTAGTCGAATTGGTCAATTTAATCATCTGATTGGGGCTCCATTGGTTTCACATTTGCTATATGTGGATGATATTCTTATTTTTGCGAATGGTGGGAAGAGGTCTATTAGAAATTTAGTTTACGATCTGAAAATGTATGAGAAATGGTCAGGTCAAAAAATTAGTAAGACAAAGTTAGCGTTATTCCTTTCGAAATACATCATTCCTACTCGGAAGTGTGGTTTATTGAGAATCACGAGTTTCATGGAAGGTAAATTTCTAGTTACATATTTGGGTGCACCTTTGGTGTCTGGAAAACTGCCTTCCAGGACATTGGAACCTCTTATGGAGAAGATTAGGAAGAAAATTGCAAGGTGGAAATCTAAGTTGCTCTTGCAAGGTGAAAGATTGATTTTATTAAGAAATGTGTTGTCTAGCATGCCTATTGTCTGTTATTAAGGTTTCACAAGTCACATATTCTCGCATTATCTCTCTTTTTTCTAATTTTTTATGGGGAGAGGTGAAAGATAGAAGGAAGATTCATTAGCACTCTTGGGGGAAAATTTGTAAACCTACCTCGGAAGGGGGTTTGGGCCTGAGAGATTTGAAGGAAGTTTAGAAATCTCTTCTCATGAAATTTGCCTTCAAATTGCTCACCTCTAACAACCTGTGGGCAAGTTTTTTCAAAGCTAAATATTGTAGAAATGATCATTTATTAATAAGGAAGGGGAGACCAAATGACTCTCGGTTCTGGAAATCAATTATGGCCACCATTCCAGAAGTTATGGATAATGTTAAAATTTTGGTGAGAGGTGGGAACTCTTCTTTTTGGTTCGATAAGTGGCTATCATCAAGCCCGTTATCTGTGAGCACTGAGAATATTTTGAACAAGAATCTGTGTATTAAGGATTGCTGGCTGAATAATAATTGGAACTCTGATTTAGTATTGGAATTGGTTGGTGCCGATAAAATAATGGAAATTTTGCACCAGGTGCCGGCTAGTAAAAGTGGGCAGGATATTTTTGTTTAGAAGCTTGCCCCGGACGGTAGTTTTTCTACAAAAATGACTTGAGAGGTAGTGAGGAGAAAAAGTGATAATTTTGTGTGAAATGACTAGTTTTGGCATTCTTTATTGCCCAGAAGAATCTCAATGTGTTTATGGAGAACCTAGTTTAGATGCTTGACTATAGATGATAGAATTCAGACCAAAGGAATATCGATGGCTTCGGCTTGTGATTGCTGCATTCAGAGAAGTCTGGAAAACATTGATCATATTTTTTCTTTAGGTGAGGTGGCTTCAGAGGTTTGGCGTCGGGCTAGCATGGCGTTGGGGATTCCTTTCCAACGATCCCTTCCTTGGAAAAAAAAATGGTAAATTGGTTCCACTATGCTCAAAAATCGTCTATTAAAGGTATTTTAATTGGGTTGATTCTATGTTTGATTACGTGGTGCCTTTGGAATCGAAGATGTAAAGCGAGAATGGAAGGATTTTATCAAAGTGCATATCAGATGTGGAGAAGTGCTCGATTTTGGATTAGTTTTATTGCCGAGAGTACCAATTCTTGTCAAAAATTGAAGAAGTCGGACATTAAGATTTTGAATGAGTTTCAAACTAAGCATCAGGGAGTTTGCAAGAGGCCTGGAAAAAATATTTTGTGGGTTAAACCTCTAGTAGGGTGGATAAAAATTAATTGTGATGGGAGTTGTAGAGGCAATCTAGGTACTTCAAGAGGTGGAGGAATTATTCGGGATTGTCATGGCATGGTAAAAGCGGCTTTTTCAAGTTATTTTGGCAATGGTACGAATAATAGTTCGGAATTAAAAACAATCAGGGAAGGAATTCATTTGTGCAAATGTTTGCATTATTTTAATGTAATTATTGAAAGTGACTCACGAATTGTAGGTGACTGGCTTCGGAAAGGTAGATGTACTTTGTGGTATCTTTGGGATTTTTGGGAGGAGCTCATGGCAGAGCTAGAAGGGGTGAACGTCATGGTGATGCATCAATACAGGGAAGGCAATAGTGCGGCTGATTTTCTTGCTAAAGAAGGAGAAATGGGATACAATGTAATCTATGAAGAACTACACCTTTTACCACGTTATCTGAAAGGTATTCTTTCGATGGATAGGTGGGGTCTCGTTTCCGTTCGTCATTAGTTCAACTCTAGAGTTTCGTTTGGTGTATTTTGATTTGATTTTGGTTGTGGTTATGTTTTTATCTTCTTTGTTAGATATGTTTAGTTTTGTTATCCTAGTTTGGTTGGTTGTTGGTGTTGTTTTTTTGGGAGGGTTTTTCTATAATCTACCTTTTGCTTATCTTGTACCATGGTATTCCTCCGCCAAAAGTGAGGGTATATTAATAAATAAATGGAGGTGCCGCCCTATTTTAGTTAAAAATAAATAAAATAAATAAATAAAAAGTTATCTTCATTCTTAAGTGATTAAAAGAAAATGTGAACTTTCAAAATTATAACCAATTTCTTTGTATTTCATATTCAAATAATCGATGAAGAATTAAATTTGGGAAGCCCAAATGTTTCTTTTATGCAAACAAGGGACTGAATTTTAGAAATTCTAGAAACAATGGGGAAATGTGATAATGAGTTGGTGGAGTCCCATAAGGGAGGAATGGTGTTAACCCATTTTTGGTGAGAGGGTCATTCAGAGGTATTTGGAAGTCTATTTAAATGACTGAAATGTTTTGCCATTGGCAAACTATAATTGATAAATTATCAAATTTGAAGCAAGATGGAATTCAAGCATTAAAGTGCTTAGAGTGGAGATTGCGTGTAAGAACCTGAACCACGATATATGGGTCAAGTATATAAAAGAAGGGTAAATTGGTAATTGAGCAGCGGTCGTTGACGAAGCCAGAGTTCGTAGATGAAGTCTATGTGCTGCTCGTTGACAAAATTCAGAGGCTTTTCGACGAAGTGTCTTTAATGACTCGTCGACGAGGATGCCAATTCGTCGACGAGGACGGCCGAGTCAAGGGTTATAAATATTAGTTTCCATTGCTTGATCACTAAGAAAACTCAAAATATCCTCTCCATCTCTCTCTAGAACTTGAAGATCACTCACTCTCTCTCTCTCTCTCTCTCTCTCTCTCTCTCTCTCTCTCGATTTCTTCACTGTTCGTCGCCTGATTTGTAAATCCGATGTTACTGTGTAGATCAGGGCAAGATTCTCTTCGTGAATAGTATATCGGAATCTCGTTGTGAGCAATTTTGGGTTTTGGTCCAAAATTGAGGTAAGACTCGATTTTCATTTCTATTTCGAGATATGTGTAGTAGTACGAATTGTAAGGAAGTATTGTTCTACGTTGTTTAGGTTTCAGTGTCTCGGTTCATAGTTTTGGGAGCCGTAGAGTTCGTGGTTCAATTTCGGGTTAAGGTAAGGAGATTCTATTTATATCAGTTTATTTTTGGAATCGAGATCGGTAAACGCGTAGGTTACGATCGTATGTATGTTTTGACTACTTATTTGGGAAAACCTATCAGGTAAAAATGTAGGATTTTCGAATTACAATTTTTGGGAAAATCAAAATTTTTGGGTATAATCTCAACTTTGATTGGAAAACTGTATGTTGCGTTTAAACTGTATTATTGAGGTGACCATATCCATATTTGTATAAAATTGTATGCTTGAATTTGAAAACGATATGATTTATGATATACCAAATAAGTGTGGAATGTATGGCTGTATGTAATTATTCCAGGTATTTTGTAAAATAGCTAGTGGCAGCTAATTACCGTACGTTGATGAGTATAGGAACGTGAGTTCCAAAATGATTCCAGGTTTTGTGAAATCAGCTAGTGGCGGCTAATTACCGTACGCTGAAACAGCTATATGGCGGCTAATTACCGTACGCTGCGCCATGTACCGGTTAATTACCGTGGGCGAGATTGTCCGACTCTATATCCGAGGGTGTGAAATATCACCAGTGTGTTCCGACTGGTTACTGAAGGGTGTGAGCTACACCATATCGGCGACGTACTTCCGTGAGGCTTCGTTATCACAGGGTATCGGCTGCTTTAGTGTGAAGACACTAACCGTATGTTTGGGTATCGTATGTATTGGAATGGATTTGTGAAAATACTAGAATTGTATAGAACTGTATGGAAATATTTCGAAACTGTATCGTATTGTATGGTGTTATGTTTTACGTAAAATAACACTGCTATGCCACACATTGATACAACTGCTTTCTTCCTTACTGAGAGGTGTCTCACTCCGAATGTATATACAAATGTTTTTAGGTCCTTCGGGTAGTCGAAACTGACGTTCTAGCTTCCGGAAGTGGGGGTGTCATTTAGCTACAGTAGTGCCTGGATAGGTATGAGTTTTGTAATCGAGTTGTCATGATGGTTTTTGTAGACACCAGGAGTATGTCTTGTAATTATGGGAACGTATATCCTAGTGTTGTATAGACTTTGGTATGGTATGTTATATGGATAGATTGAACAGTTTCTGCCATGTATTTGATGATTATGGATGTATATGTGTATGTTTTGTAGGGTTTTTGTATACCCCACGGGGTTAGACCCTCTTTCAGTATTGTATCATGTATGTTTAATTGATACAAAGATAGGTTAGGTTACAATTTTCACACTTGCGACCCATCTGTGGGTTCGGGGTGTGACAGCTTGGTATCAGAGCTAACCAAGTTGTTAGGTCTTGTAGACTTGGTTAGGCGTAGTTATGAGTACATACCAAAGTATAGGATGTAGGAAATGGGTAGAGTAGGTCGAGGATTGTGTTGTTGCTAGATGGGGACTTGTTGGCGGTGTTCCGTGTTCTTCCTGGAATAACGATTTCGAAAAGATCACGATAAACCATTGATGAATTCATGTCAGTGTGATAAGACAGACGTAGACCCATTAGAGTTGTAGTTGACATGATTGGTGCTAATAATTGTGTTAACTGTGTACGATATAGGAATTCTAACCAATTCCTATTCTTTTTTCAGAATGGAGCCCAAGGATAACAACTTGGATAGTGGCTCTGAGGGGACTGCGAGTGATGAGTCTCCTTCCGTGCCACGAGGATTGACGAGGCAGGTTTTGTGCAAGATCAGGTGGAGTGTTAGGAGACGTGAAAGCTCTCCTACTGATGCGGGGTGTACCATCGAAAGGTTCACACGTATGCACCCTTCGACATTTGTAGGAGGACCCAATTCGATTATAGTAGAGGACTGGGTTGCGAAGACCGAGAGGATTCTAGAAGTCCTCCACTGCACTGATAGGCAGAGAATCCTTTATGCTACTTTCCAACTATCTAGAGAGGTCAGGCGTTGGTGGACTGCGGTGAGTCTACTTAAGAAGTAGAGAGCTGGTCCATCGGGTATGACATGGGGCGACTTCGAGGAGGTATTCTTCGAAAGATACTTCCCGACTTCCACTCCTGATGCGAAGGTCAATGAGTTCGCGGGCCTGATGCAGGGTACCCTAACGGTGCAGAGATATACAACCAGATATATCAAGTTATCTCAATTCGCACCGTACTTGGTTTCGAACGAGTACGAGAAGGCTCGGAGGTTTGAGAGGGGTCTGAGGAAAGACATCCGCTGACTTGTGGGGATGCTGCAGATCCTTGAGTTCTTTGTTTTGGTGGATAAAGCCATCATAGTTGAGACCGACCTCCAGGGAGATGAGGTGGTGCAGGAATAGAGGAAGAGGCCAATACCTTCTGGTTCTCAGACTGGTCCTCAGTAGGGATAGTGGAGGAAGAAGAAGAATTACAGTTCAGGTTATCGATAGAACACCGAGCGGCAGAATTCTCAGGGGGATCCATCCTCCGCACCGTGCGCCAAGTGCTGTAAATGGCACGATGGCGAATGTCAGTCGTTCTGGGGTAACTGCTACAACTGTGGCATGCCAGTCCACATGTCACGGAGCTGTCAGACACTGAGGAGAGATACCCCTCCATAGAGCCAGAACCGTGTGAGTAATCAGATGCCTTAGGGAAACTACCAAGCAACCACGGCTCCAACGAGGATATATTCACTTACTCCAGCAGATGCGGAACACGCTGGGAATGTGGTGATAGGTAACATGTTACTGCTTTCGAATAGAGCTGTCATTTTATTTGATTCGAGAGCAACCCATTCGTTTATATCTACTAGTTTTGTGAAGTTGGGTGGGGTGGAAACCCAAGTCATGGATGAGAGGTTGTTTATGGCTACACTGACTGGGAGTGTACGATTTGTAGTAAGATGTTAGGAAACTGCCCAGTGGTAATTTAGGGAAGGCTACTACCGGCGAATTTTATAGTATACAACATGTCTTGTTTCAACGTCATACTAGGGATGGATTGGCTATTCTCTAGTTATGCGGTGATTGATTGTCATAGGAAGGTAGTAGTGTTCAGACCTCCTGGGAAGTAGGAGTATGAGTTCGTGGGATCGTGTGTGCGTTCTACGCCACAGGTTCTATTGTCATTACAGGCGAGGAGGCTACTCTTGGATAGATGTCAAGGGTACCTAGCTTGTGTGAGGGAACCACCGCGGGAGGAGTTGAGGCTCGAGGATATTCGAGTGGTCAACAAGTTTGCGGATGTGTTTCTGGAAGATTTACCTAGTTTACTTCCGAATCGTAAGGTGGAGTTTGCGATAGAGTTGCTGCCTGGCAAGGCACCAATCTCTAAAGCTTCGTATCGGATGGCTCCAGCAGAACTTCGGGAGTTGAAGGAGTACTTGCAGGGACTACTAGACCAGGGTTTTATCCGACCTAGTCTATCGCCCTGGGGAGCTCCAGTTTTATTTGTGAAGAAGAAGGATCGGTCGATGCGTATGTGCATTGATTATTGTGAGATTAACAAGGTGACTGTGAAGAACCGTTACCCGTTGCCTCATATTGATCATTTCTTTGACCAGCTACAACGAAAGTAGGTATTTTCGAAGATCGAATTAAGGCCAGGGTATCATTAGGTGAAGGTTCGATCTGAGGATGTTGCAAAGACTGCTTTCTGAACCAGATATGGCCACTACGAGTTCTTAACCATGCCTTTTGGGCTGACAAATGCTTCGGAAGTGTTCATGGATCTGATGAATAGGGTTTTCCATGAGTACCTGGATTAGTTCGTAGTGGTGTTCATCGATGACTTTCTGGTATGCACGAGGAGTCCGGAAGAGCATGAAAACAATTTTAGGTTGGTGCTATAGATTTTGCGAGAGAGGAAGTTGTATGCCAAGTTGAAGAAGTGTGAATTCTGGTTGAATCAGGTTGTGTTCTTAGGCCATGTGGTGTCTAAGGGCAGTATCTCAGTTGATCCTAGCAAGATTGAAGCTGTGGTTGACTGGACAAGACCGAAGAGTGTGCAAGAGGTTCAGAGTTTTTTGAGACTGGCGGGTTATTATCGTCGGTTCGTGGAGGGATTCTCTAAGTTGTCTGGGCCTCTAACACGATTGACCAGGAAGGGTGTGAAGTTTGATTGGACCGAGGATTGCGAGCAGTGTTTCTAAGACCTGAAACAGCGATTAGTTACTACTCCGATCTTGACCATTCTTTCGGGGAATGATGCTTTTGTGATCTATAGTGACGCGTCTTTGAAAGGTTTGGGATGTGTGCTTATGCAACATGGTAAAGTAGTTGCTTATGCTTCTCGACAACTTAAAGAATATGAGAAGAATTACCCTACGCATGATCTGGAATTGGCCGTTGTAGTTTATGCGCCGAAGATCTGGTGATACTACCTATACGATGTTTAGTGTGAGATTTTCACTGACCACAAAATCCTTAGGTACTTTTTCACGCAGGAAGAGTTGAATATGAGGCAGAGGCGGTGGCTGGAGTTGATCAAGGACTACGATTGCATGATCAGTTATCACCCGAGGAAAGCTAATGTGGTAGCTGATGCGTTGAGTTGGAAGTCATAGCATGCGGTCATGTCTGCAATTATAGCTCAACATCATATCATACCGGATCTAGAAAGGCTTGGCGTAGAGTTGGTG
Source organism: Malania oleifera (assembly GCF_029873635.1). Classification (NCBI taxonomy): domain Eukaryota; kingdom Viridiplantae; phylum Streptophyta; class Magnoliopsida; order Santalales; family Ximeniaceae; genus Malania; species Malania oleifera. Next base: position 34,009,275 of record NC_080421.1, read on the forward strand.
GTTGGCGGCCATCCGGTTTTCATTGTTAGCTTGGTGATCCAGGCAACTTTATTTGAGCTTATTAAAGCCACGTAGGCTAGTGATGTCAAGTTAGCTAAGATTGTAGAGAAAGTGCAGTAGGGGTTGGCTGCAAACTTTAACATCTCAAAGGAAGGTGTGTTAAAGTTTGGGACTAAGCTATGTTTTCCAAGTGATGATGGGATCAGAAGAACGATTCTAGAGGAGGCACACCATTCCTTGTATACGGTACATCTGGGTAGCACAAAGATGCATCGGGAATTGTGCGAGTCCTTTTGGTGGAGTGATATGAGGAAGGATATTGCTCGGTTCATGAAGCAATGTCTAACGTGTTAGTAGGTGAAAGCTGACCATCAGAGGCCGATAGGGCCGTTACAGCCCTTAGCTATTTTGGTGTGGAAATGGGAGCACATTTCCATGGACTTTGTTACCGGATTACTGCTAGCGCTTCATGGGCAAAATGCCATCAGGTAATCGTGGACAGGTTGACGAAATCTGCTCACTTTGTACTGGTGAAGGTTAGCTACCATTTGAGTAAGTTAGCAGATTTGTACGTATATGAGATAGTAAGAATGCATGGGGTACTGGTGTCCATTGTTTCAGATCGAGACCCGAGGTTTACTTCTCAATTTTGGAAGAGCTTGTAGGAGGCACTGGCAACAAAACTTACTTTCAGTACAGCGTTCCACCCCCAGACTGATGGACAGTCGGAGAGGACAATACAAATCTTGGAGGATATGTTATGGGCTTTCGTATTAGACTTCGATGGTAGTTGGATGTAGTTTCAGCCACTAGTGGAGTTTGCCTATAACAACAGCTTCCAAGCTAGTATCGGAATGGCACCGTTCGAGGCTTTGTATGGTCGGAGGTGTCAATCTTCTTTTATTTTGGGACGAGGTTGGTGAACGTTAGGTGTTAGGATCGTAAGATGGGTTTGATCTGGGAAAGGATTAAATCGGCTTAGAGTCGGCAGAAGAGCTACGTAGATGTTCGCCGCCATGAATTAGAGTTCGAGATGGGGGGTAAGGTATTTCTAAGAATCGCTCCGATGTGTATTGGTATGTATGTATGTATGTATGTATGTAGTACTTTGTTATCTTATTAGTGTTGTGTGGTTAGTCTCTGGGAGAGTCATGTTTTATTGTGAGCTCACGAGGCCGTGTATGTATGTAACCACGGTATTCCTCCGCCATAAGTGAGGGAATGTATGTATGTATGTATTGTGATGGAGTTGCGTATAAATTGTAATGACCTGAAGAATAATGGTATGTAAATAATAAAAGTAAGGGAAATGGAAACAGGAACAGATCGAGGCAATCGACTTCTGCATTTTGGATGGCATAATCCCAAGGAATTTTTCAGCTCCTCATCGACGACCATAGGTGAGTCGTCGACGAGGGTTGAAGTTTGTCAATGAACTTTCTATAAGACTCGTTGACGAGGTGACATGGCTCGTCGATGAATCCCGTAATATAAATAGGGTAATACAAGAATTTTCAATCATTTTCCTGCGCCGAATCTCTCTCTCTCTCCTCATACGGTTTCTCCTCCTTATCACTAAGATTTTGGGCCGGATTTCCGCCAATTTGACTATCTGAGGCCAACACGACGCTCCTGAGAAAGTTCTCCGCAAGTCTGCTAGAGCGGATTGTCGGTAGGGCTAAGTTGAAAACCATCCCAAATCCAGGGTAAGGCTTTCTACTCAGTATTTGGTTATTTGACAGTTGTAGGAATTGTTACACGCGTAGAAATACTGAACTTTAGTTCTGGGGAATGCTGTTTTTAAGGTGTTGAGTAGGGAACCCTGTGGGTGCAGGACAGATTTTCTTAGGGGCTTTTTAAGAATCAGGTAAGGGGATAAACTAAGCTTATATTTTATGAAAGATATGTATATTGTTATAGCATTTGATTTCAGGAAAATAAATGTAATTATATATGATTTATATTTGAAAAAATGCTATTGAAAGTGATGATATGATAAATATACCGAAAACTTGTTTAGTGTGGCATGAGTAGAAATTAATATGAAATACTGTTTTCTAGGAATGTGTTAATGATACGAATTTTTATAATGGAAAACCAGTGTATGGGCTGAGATTTTGATATATTTGTCGGCGTACGGGCCGAGCTATGTGTATGATTCGCCGGCGTACGGGCCGAACTATGTGTATGATTTTCCAACGTACAAGCTGTGCTATGATTTGCCGACGTACGGGCCGAGCTATGGAAATGATTTCCTAGCGTACGGGCTGTGCTATGATTTGTCGGCGTACGAGCCGAGCTATGGTAAAATGTGAAATACCGGTGTGCGGGCCAATGATTTTTCATGATATACATATATATGCAAAACGATATGATTGATTTGGTAATTACTGATATGAGATATCCATGTATCACAGTTTCAGTATATGTTATATGATATCAGAACCTGGTTGGCTTGGTCTAGGCTAGCACTTGGACGGTACTGTTGCTATGTGTCCATGGTCATCATGATCATGATATTTGTGTTAACGCTGCTGTACAGAGTGGTGTGAGATTGGATGATCGATGTGGTTTTTAAGAAATGTGTGAGCGCCCCTAGTGTACGGACCAGGTCAGGCAGACCCATCACACTTACAGATTGTACTTTTTGACTTGGCAGTGGTCGGCCAACCATTGTCAGGTCCCGCCTTCGGGCCATACAACCCAGTCATGTGGGAGTAATACATGACAACAACCAGCTAACCTACCATAAATGTTTTTGTATTATTATTGTATGAGATGAAATATGTTTATGAAAATGCAGTATGTTCTACCATGTTTTGATGATATATATGTTTTCCCAGATCTGACATAACAGTTTACTGAATATGTTTTGTATGGTATATGTATAACATGAAATACTCATGTTGCCACACACTGGTATTAGTTTATTTCCCTTACTGAGAGGTGTCTCACCCCGAATTTCATAAATATTTCAGGAGCCCCTGATAGGAAAGCGGGTAAAGCCCCATTGATCTAGTACAGTTGGTTTGCCCTTCCAGAAGGGTAAGTTTTTTTATAGGGTCGGATTTATTTTGTGGGATGGTCCTAGATATATTTTGGGTTGTGTATTGTGTACATATATATACAGTGATTGTAGTAATTCTGGTATTGTGATGTATGGTATAATGAGATGTATATGATTGTATGTTTCCTGCTGCTTAGGCTTCTGCTATATGTTCTAATATATCCCTAGTACCCACGGGTCCAGGTGGGCTATGATCTACTGAACTTTGTGATATTGATTTTATTATATTTTGGAAAAAAAAATGGAAATTAAGCAGGTTGTCACATAAATGGCCGCCAACTTTTCTTGAAGTGTGTATGTATTCAATAGTATAAATGAGTTCGTAATGAGAGATAGCAAAGTTCGAGGACAAAATTTTTGTAAGGAGGGGAGGTTGTAAGAACCCGAATCGTGATATATAGGTTAATTATATAAAAGAAGGGTAAATTGGTAATTGAGCAGAGATCGTCGACGAAGCCAGAGTTCATCGACGAAGTCTATGTGCTGCTCATTGATGAGGAGTAGCCGAGGGATTTTGGGAAACCGGGGATCTCAGGCTTGTTGATGAGGTCACCGTCTCGTCGATGAGGTGTCTTTAGTGACTCGTTGATGAGGACACCAATTCGTTAATGAGGATGGCCGAGTCAGGAGCTATAAATATCAGTTTCCGTTGCTTAATCACTAAGAAAACTCAAAATATCCTCTCCCTCTCTCTCTAGAACTTGAAAATCACTCTCTCTCTCTAGATTTCTACGTCGTTCGTCGTCTGATTCGTAAATCCGACGTTATCGCATAGATCAGGGCAAGATTCTCTTCGTGAATAGTAGATTGGAATCTCGTTTTGAGCAATTTCAGGTTTTGGTCCAAAATCAAGGTAAGACTCGGTTTTCATTTCTATTTCGAGATATGTGTAGTAGTACAAATTGTAAGGAAGTATTATTCTGCGTTGTTTAGGTTTTAATGTCTCGGTTCATAGTTTTGGGAGCCGTAGAGTTCGTGATTCTATTTCGGTTTAAGGTAAGGGAATTCTGTTTATATCAGTTTATTTTTGAAATTGAGATCGGTAAACCTGTAGGTTACGATCATATGTATGTTGTGACTACTTATTTGGAAAAAATCTATCGGGTAAAAATGCGGGATTTTCGGATTACAATTTTCAAGAAAATTAGAATTTTCGGGTATCATCTCTACTTTAATTGGAAAACTGTATGTTGCGTTTAAACTGTATTATTGAGGTGACCGTATCCATATTTGTATAAAACTGTATGCTTGAATTTAAAAACGATATGATTTACGATATACCAAATAAGTGTGGAATGTATGGTTGTATGTAATTGTTCCAAGTATTTTGTAAAATAGCTAGTGGCGGCTAGTTATCGTACGCTGATGAGTATAGGAGCGTGAGTTCCAAAATGATTCCTTGTTTTTTGAAATCAGCTAGTGGTGGCTAATTACCGTACACTGAAACAGCTATGTGGCGGCTAATTGCCGTATACTACACCATGTACTGGTTCATTACCATAAGCGAGAGTGTCCGACTCTATATCCAAGGGTGTGAAATATCACCAGTGTGTTTCGGCTGGTCATCGAAGGGTGTAAGCTACACCGTATTGGCGACGTACTGCCGTGAGGCTTCATTTATCACAAGGTATCGGTTGCTTTAGTGTGACTACACTGATCGTATGTTTGGGTATCGTATGTACTGGAATGGATTTGTAAAAATACTGGAACTATATAGAACTGTATGAAACTGTATGGAAATGTTTCGAAACTGTATTGTATTGTGTGGTGTTATGTTTTACGTAAAATAACACTGGTATGCCACATACTGATATGACCTGCTTTCTTCCTTAATAAGAGGTGTCTCACCCCGAATGTATATACAAATGTTTTCAGGTCCTTCGGGTAGCTGAATCTGACGTTCTAGCTTTCAGAAGCGGGGGTGTCGTTTAGCTATAGTAGTGCCTGGATAGGTATGAGTTTTGTAACCGGGTTGTCATGATGGTTTTTGTAGACACTCGGAGTATGTCTTGTAATTATGAGAACGTATATCCTAGTGTTGTATAAACTCTAGTATAGTTTGTTATATGGATAGATTGAACAGTTTCCGCTGTGTATTTGATGAGTATGGATGTATATGTGTATGTTTTGTAGGGTTTCCGTATACCCCATGGGGTCGGACCCTCTTTCAGTATTGTATCATGTGTGTTTAATTGATACAGAGACAGGTTAGGTTACTATTTTCACACCTGGGACCCATCTGCGGGTTCGGGGCATGACATTGCGATCTCGTAGGTAACATTTGTTCTATTAACGTAGATAAATGTGAATATACTTGGATTGTTGGACAAGATTTTGAAGATAAACATCAATATATTTAGTTGGCTGGCAAGTGGATACTTGATCACTGCTAACTAAGATATCTTTTGTTTTAGGGGTCGAAAGTCAATTTATAGAAAATCCCAAACAACCACACTGGGATTAGGGTCTTAAATTTGGATTTCGAGTGAAATTTTGAGGCTACAAAAGTACGAAAATTTTGATGGAAATTTCGATACTGATGTAAATTTGATTTTGGTTTTAAAAAAATAATGGAAATTACTAGTAATGGATGGAATTCTTTTATGAAATTTTAAATATCATTTATTATAAAAGTACCAATAATTCAAGTATGAATGACCAAATAAATTATTTTAGGTAATATCTAACTTTATTTTTCTATGCAATTTCAAAAGTATGAATGCTATCATTTATTTCTGTCATGCAAGATTCTTTTGTTTCAATTGAAAGAAAAGGATTAATTAAGAGAGAAATTTCAAGTTATGTTTTGATAATATTGCGGAAACATAGGACCATGACTGGGATCTTTGTTGGATTTTGCGATACCTCAGGCTCTCCAATGTTGATATTTAAATGTAATAGAAAGTGTGAGATCTTTGATGCAAAGTGAGCTGGATTTGGCGATTATGAAAAATCTACTACTAGATACTGTACATTTGTAGATTAGGCTAATAAGCTGTAGACATTTTAAAACAGTTGAAAACAATGTGAAATAATATTAAGATGACAGGATACGATTTAATTACCATGATAATTTGACATCTTGTGATTCTTGTCTAATCTAATCTAACTATTAAAATATCGTCTACTACAGAAACTTAATAGTACAAGTCTACCAAAACTTCAAAAATTTTGTAGAAATTTCAGTAGTAGACAAGTATGAAATGAAGGTAGCCAAATATTGTAAATATTCAAATATGAAGAAGAGGCATAATATAATTTAAAATCATCAAAGAAGTGGCAGCAAAAAACAAAAGGAGCTAATATTGAGAAAGCTATATTACAAAACAGTGTAACTCAAAATTTGATTCACTATAAAATTGAACCTTAAAATTTTTTCAACTATTCTTTGCAACCAAACAAAGAATTCAAAGAGAAAATACAAACAATATCATCGAAATAAGAAAGAAACCCACAATTGGAAGCTATGGATGCCAATCCATCTGCAGAGCACAAACACACATTTAATTAAACTAATTAAAAACAAAGTATAGAAGTTAAGCATTGCCAATCCATATAAGGTTAGAAGACTTTATGAGGCAATTGTACTTGTAATAATATAATGTAAAAAGTTTAGACAAATGAAAAAAAATACAGCTTTGTGTTTTTTTTTTTTTTTTTGATTAGCAAAAATTGAAAACAAAAACACATATTTTATGCCTTTTATTTTTGTTTATTAACAGAGAGATTAGGTGTTTTATAAATAATTCAAAGCATTTTCACTATATGAACAAATCTGGTCAGAAAAACAAAACAACGTATTACAAAATAAAAATAATAAAATAAATATAAAAAAAAAATAGAGAGTATGACTATACAATGTTTTTTCTCTCGCTCTCAAAAATGACAGCTATGGACTAAGCCCTGAGTAAGAAATCTTTCATTAAAAAACACCCATCATTTTGGGTTAGCACAACAAGGCTCCACAAAAGCCTAACAAGGATTATATATTATTTCTTCTTGACTAATGTGAAGTAGTGATATCAAAGTTGAGGTTAAAAGTTCTATAGTTGAGGTTAAAAGTTCTATAGAAGTATTTTTGGTTATATTATTATTTTAAATTGCAATATTGGAATTTAGTGTCCGCTTTATGGATAGTCATCCATCACCCACTCGCCACTCAAAAAAATTGCCCTAGCCTCTAATTCCACAAACCTCTTCTTCCAAACCTCAACCCTCATCTCGGCTCTCGCCTTCGTGCACTCCAAATCGTTCATCTTATTCTTCAAACAGGCAATAGTCTCCTTCTCACCTTCACGAGAACTCCTTGAAGGCCCCATTAACCTCTTGCATCCCTCCTTCCTCCTTTAGAACCTATTGCTCATTACTCTGTTATCCTCTTGCAAACGGATGATCATCTCTATAGCATCTTCGTACTTTTTCTTCAAGTATTCCAATTGATCTTCAAGTAAGCATTTACTGAGCGCTAGCTCTCCATTCTGATCTCCATTTGTCAGTGATCTTCAAGTGAAGGTCACACTTATGTAGGAGCATTGATCAAGCGCTCGCACTCAATAAATGCAAGCTTGAAGATCAATTGGAAAACTTGAAGAAAAAGTACAAAAACGCTATAGAGACGATCATTCGTTTGCGAGAGGATAATAGAGTAACGAGCGATAGGTTCTAGAGGAGGAAGAAGGGATGTGAGAGGTTATTGGGGCCTTTAAGGAGTTCTTGTGAAGGTGAGAAGGAGACTGTTGCTTATCTAAAGAATAATATGAACAATATTGAGTGCGCGAAAGCGAGAGCCGAGATGAGGGTTGAGGCTTGGAAGAAGCTGTTTGTGGAATTAGAGCCTAGGGCAATTTTTTTGAGTGGCGACTAGCCAGTGGGTGATGGATGACTATCCATAATGCACCAAATGACTAAATCTTTTTTTATGGATGGTATTATGTTATATGAATTGTAGATTGAACTACTGGAATACATACAGATATTGAATGTCAACTGCATGGTTCATGCAGTATATTGTGAATTGCATGCTGGTAATGGATTTAGGTTTTCGTATACTCTAAATGGTATCTGCATTATGCAGATTATTGTGATTTGTTTGCTTAAATCTATCAGGTTTTAATGCATGAATCTTTTAGGAAATGTCCAATTTACAAATGGCATGCTGCTGAAATTTCATTAAAATTTTCTCAAAATAAAATCATGTATAGCGATAAGTATGATAAAATGAATGTTAATTAAAATATTTTTGAAAGGATGAGTGAAAGTTAAATGAATATTAAATTTCATCCTTACATAATAAGTACTGTCATTTCATGTGTTCATTGAAGCTTAGACCTGTTCAAGAATGGTTACTATACATTCATGACTAATCATAGATGTGAGACAAATGAATTGTTAAAATTCAATTGATTATTAGTTATACTATGTAAACTAATAATCAATTGAATATGTTAATTATTTGTTTCACTTACGACTAGTGATCTTTGTATTTCAACCGTTCTTGAAATGTCCAATATGGACAGTTTAAGAAGTTTGTATTTACATTGTTGTCATCGTTTACGCTTTGTTCATTGTCATTTTATATTTCGAACGTGTCTTTACTTGTACATGTTCAAAAAGACTGCTGCAGATATGAGATGACATAAAGAAAAACGTCTTCAAGATGAAAACACCCTTAGCCATCCAGCGGACTCGGAAGCTTGGGCCAAGTTTGATAAAATGCATCCATGGTTTGCTAGTGAACCTTGCAACATCATACTTGGTATTGCTTTAGATAGGTTCAATCCTTTTAGTAACATGAACAACCTGTATAGCATGTGGCTAGTTATGATGATGTCATACAATATGCCGCCATGGTGATGTATGAAAGAACCCTTCATTTATATGTCTCTGCTTATTCCTGGACCGAGGGCACTGGTAATGATATTGATGTTTACCCACGTTCGTTAATTGACGAGTTGAAAGAACTATGGGAAAAAGGAGTGGAGACATTCGATATGGAAACGGGGACAACATTTTGGATGCATGTTGCACTGTTGTGGACAATTAATAATTTCCCCGCTTATGACAACCTATCGGGTTGGAGCACAAAAAGTTACTTAGCATGTCCAGTGTGTAATAAGGATGTTGGGTCCTTATCCTTAACGCATGGACGCAAGTTATGTTATATGTGTCATCATCATTTTCTACGACCTGAACATCCTTGGAGAATTTTTGGTGTTAGAAGCTTTAATGGAAAACCTAAACGAAGGTTTTAGCCAAACCGACTAAGTGGGGAAGATATATCAAACCAACTTAGGTTGATTGGATATGTTAAATTTGGGAAATCATCGAGCAGTAGAAAAAGGAAACGTGTTGAGTGGGAGTTGAATTGGACAAAGGGAAGCATCTTCTTTGAGTTGCCATACTGGAAAGACCTTCCATTATGCCACAACTTGGATGACATGCACATCGAGAAGAACATTTTTGAGAATGTCATTTGTACATTACTAGATATAAATGGGAAGACAAAGGACACCACAAATGCTCGTCGGGATATGAAAAATATGGGAATACAGTAACGACCCAAAGAATAATGGTATTTAAATAATAAAGAGGGAGGGAAATGGAAACAGTAATAGAAGGAAGCAGTCGACTTCGTCGACAAACGCGACGTTGCACTTTGGGATGTAATGACCTAAGAAAATTTATCAGGTCCTCATCGACGAACACAGGGGATTCGTCGATGAGGGTACAAGTGGGCCTCGTTGACGAAGACAAGTTTCATCGACGAGAAGATACTGAGAGGTTATTTCAAATTCTGAATTTCGTCGACGAGGAGATGATGTTCATTGACGAAACTTCTTCTTGGCCTTTTCAACGAGATGACATGGCTCGTCAATGAATTCCACAATATAAATAGTGCTTACCTCAGATTTTAACGCAGAAAAAGTCAGAAAAACTCTCTCTCTCTCCTCCCTTCGATTTCTCCCTCTTCTTTCTTCGATTTCAGCTCCATCGTTTGCCGGATCGATGATTTAAGGTCACCGTGACGCTCATGGAGAAATTCTCTTCAAGTCTGCTAGAGCGGATCGTCTGTGAGACAGAGTTGGATTTCATCCCAAATTCTGGGTAAGGTCTTTTAAGCTAAATTTGGCTTTCTAACATTTGTAGGAAACGCAGTAGACATAAAAATAGTGATATTTTGTTTTGAGATATATGGTTTTAAGGGTGTTGAGTGGAGAACCCTGCGGGTGTAGAACTTATCATAGCAGGGGATTTTTAACAAGAATCAAGTAAGGGAAATAAGCTATGCTAGACAATTCTAGTATGTTTTCAGTATAAATTATATGTTTTTACCAAATTATTACCCACAAAAGAAATTTATACAGTTTATCAAGTATGTTTAATATGTTTTAAATTACTATGTGGCTTGGGAATATAGATTTAGTACAGAAACATGTTTTATAGTATTTTTCAGAGTTATGTTATACAGAATATACGGATAGTAAATATGTTTTACAACATTTTCAGAATACCATGATTATACAGTTTACAGTACCATGACATACAAATTTACAGTTAATCTCAAAAATACAGTTGATATAGATACAGTTTACTACAGCGTCATGGTTAATACGGTTATTGCAGAATCATGGTAAAACAGATAGTTATATATAGAGATGTATTATATAGTATTAGACCTTGATGGACCATTACAGACACAGTTTACAAAGCACGGTACCGTAGCTATATACAGTATAAAGTGCAACCACCTATTCAGATAATATGTGGTAGATAAGTCGATCGTACCCACCTGTGGACAAGCTCCCCATTAGATATGGGTTGAAGAGGGTCGATCGGACTGACGGAGTATAGTGGTTTATCCTGGTAGACCAGCCAGTGATAGATTCCACCTATGGGCCCCACAACCCTGTCATGAGGGGTTAAATCATGACATACAATTATCCATCTAGCGAAGTTTTCAATTATTATTATGTATGTACAGTTTCATAGAAACAAAGAATATACTTATATATATATATATATATATATATATATATATATATATATTAAAAGTATTATTTATAGAAACCTAAAATGCAGATATGTTAAGCAACATGGAAGAAGGTGGTGGTTTATATTACTTGTACTGCATTTACAGATTCAGTTATACATAATTATATAGAAACATATTTTCATAGTACTGTAACTCATTTTCCACACACAAGCAATAACATATTTCGTCTTACTGAGTGTTGTGTCATCTCATTAAATTAATATTTTTCAAGTGATCCAGCCAGGCGAGCAGATCGGGCTTGCAAGTAATGGGGCTTTAGTACTGCCCAGTCAGTAGAGAGAGTATTTTTGGAAGTATTTTTGTATAGTCCTAGCCCAGTTGAGGCTATTTTGGGAAACAATCATATTTGTATAGTTTGGGAACATCGTAGCTCTCTAGTATTGTACATATTTATATATGGTGGTGGTTGTGTGATTTTAGCTTCTTGCTACTTAGGTGGATGACTAATTTTATATAGGAAGGTATTAGAGAAATGGAATTTCACAATCATTATTAAAACCCCCCCCCCTCGGTTAATTTAGTAGGTTGTTACAAATACGACATGAGTTGCATCTAATTCATGATGGGGACAATCTTTTTATGCTATCAACCTGTTACACATTTTCGAAGGATGAGAAAAATAATTTCTTTGAATGGTTGAAATCAGTGAAGTTCCCTAATGGCTATGCAGCGAATATAGCTCGATGCATAAGCATGAAGGAAGGGAAGATGCTAGGAATGAAAAGTCATGTCTATCATATCCTTCTATAATAGGTTCTACCCGTTTTCCTTCGTGAACACTTGACTAAAGATGTTCGCTCAGTGCTAATTGAGCTGCGGATCTTCTTTTGACAGTTGTGCTCCAAAAAATTGAGCGTAAATGTACTTGCACGGTTTAAGGATGACATTGTGATCATACTATGCAAGTTTGAGAAAATATTTTTCCCAGCATTCTTCGATGTGATGGTCCACATAGCCGTCCATTTACCAAGGGAGGCCATAATTGGAAGATCAGTGTAATATCATTGGATGTATCCTATTGAGAAGTAAATTATAAAGTCCTTCTACAATTAACACGTGATTTTGACACTTTCTTTGTATGTATAAGTCACTAATGGTATGTAAAATGCACAGGTTCTTGTCCATTTTTAAGGGGTATTTACGCAATAAGGCACGCCCAAAGGTTCAATTATTGAGGCATACATTGACATTGAATGCCTCGCATTTTGCTCAATGTATCTACATGATATTGAGACAAGGTTCACTTATGAGGAGCGAAATGCAAACGTTCATGCTATTAATGCCATAGATGAAGAACCGAGGAGCTTTATATTTCGAGGAAAAGTTTGGCCGTTCGGTGCACGATTTTACGATTTCATTGATATGGACAACTTATAAAAGACGTATTTTTACTTCCTCAATAATTGTGATGAAATTGTTCCATATATCGAGTACGTGGTTCCCAACTCCTTACTCTGCATTGTATTTACACATGCATATATATATATATACTTAGTGGACATTAACATGTAATATTCTTGCATATAGCAAACATAAAGCTAAACTTCTGGCCCAAAATGAAAGGAATGTTGACGAAAGACATAAGAAGGAATTTGTCAATTAGTTTGGAAGCCGTGTAAGTAACAAATTTTATGTGATTTCTAAGTAATGTACATTTTCAATATTGACGATTTACTCATCTAAACTCATTTTTAATTATTAGATGAAAGTCATGTATTATAATAAAGAACCAACGACAAGTAAAGATTTTTATGCACTGGTATGTGGTCCCGATCAATGAATTAACCGCTACAATGGTTGCATTATCAATGGCTTACCATTTCATACGAAGTCCCTTGAACTGCATAGAAGAACCCAAAATTGTGGGGTTGCGGTGCTAGGCACAGAAGGAGATGAAGAAATTGACTATTTTGGTGTCTTGGATGACATTCTAGAGCTTCACTATGGAGCTAACAGACTTGTCCACAAGTTCAAGTGTACCTGGTGAGACATTAGCAATAAAAAGGGTGGGATAAACACGGATGCCTACTTTACCAGTGTTAATTTTAGCAAAACATGGTATCAAAATGACCCTTTTGTGCTAGCAATGTAGGCAGAACAAATGTTCTACCTTAAGGACACAAAATTGAAAGGTGAATGGCATGTGACACAAAAAATCCCTCCTTGAAGTTCGTATGATATTCAAGAAGTCGCAGAAAGAGAGAAAAGTGTCAGCAATGATGCTTTTCAAGAAGATCAACCATCTATTAGTGCAGCAATGCAATTTGCTTTCAATTTTTCCGAGGAAGGAGCCAATCCTATACCATTGAATAGGGTTGGTTCCATGGCAGAACACGTAGGGACTACTGACATTATAATTGAACCTTCTGTAGACTTTGAATTCATCGAAGATAATGAAACTGATAGGGAAGATGAAACTGTGGTCGAGTACTATAGTGAAGAGGAAGACACTCTAGAAAGTGAGGATGATACCAATATTGATGACGTATAAGGTGCGTAAGCATGTTATGTTGTACATCTGACATGTGTAAATAACTGAAAATATATTTATTTTGCATCCATCTAATATCCAAATTTCATATATTTACTTGTGTAATATTCGGTAGACATGGCACCAAAAGGTCGTCGTGGTGGAGTTCAGCCCAGTGTGTCGACTACATCATCACCTGAGGATGATTCGACGTCCTAGAGACCTGCGGCACCATCACTGTCTCAGCTCTTGCGACCTCGGCCAGACATGGATCCATCAGCTGGCGATCACAGCCAGGGTGAGTTGCCCCCCATCATCAGCAACGTTGGTAAGGTTTTGGGTAATTGATTTAGAATAAAACTATTGATGGCCGTACAACTGTATGATTAAAATATTGTTCTTTAACTCTTCTTTCAGCATCGACCTTGACAACATAGACGACGAGGTCAAGTCGGGGTATAGCAAAGAACATGGAGCTGAAGAAGTACCTGCACGGTATTGGGGAGCGGATCCGGATCGACCTTCCTCCAGGCTTCACCACCCTACATGGCGGTTGTTGGTGCACAGCTTGGACACAGGAACTCGACATTATATGCCGAAAATATGCTCCAGTCACTACCTTCAGCTAGCCGTAGGTGACTGAGGCACAACACATAGTTCTTTACAGAAACATATTGGTAAGTAATCCCAAACCATTTTTTTCACTTTTACTGTTACTATACTAGCCAAATAACTGTCTAACATTCTAAATGTATTTCATATGCAGGAGGAGTTTGATATGGACATTATCGAGGAAGACCATGTTAAAAGGGCAGTCAACGTGCAGTTGTGCAACAAATTTAAGACCTATCGGGCAAAATGCGCGGCCATTTTAGGGCAATGGGAGATCAGGGAGAAGCGCACCCATTCAATAGCATATTCTAAGTAGATTGGGAGGTGGTGTGTCGCCATTTTCGCAACCCACACTATTAGGTGATGTGTATCTATTATAATAACTACTTCTCCATATTGATTTGGCTAAATAAAAGTCATTACATTTTTTTCGTAGAATATATGAGAACAAAATGCTGAAAAGCATAGCAAACCAGAGACGCCTCATTGCGGTGGGTCGAGGTTATTCATCAATCATCGAATGGTAATTGCTATAAAACTATTTGACCATTACCTGACGAGTGTTATTTATGTTTAAACTGCTGAATTAATATTAATGATGTTTTATATGATAATGTAGCAAGATCCCGAGACTGAAGAAGAAGAGCCGATACCAAATCTTTATTAGAAAACACACCAAAAGCGATCAGGAGAGTGGTGCCACAGTGCGCAGAGCAAACATGTAATTCAAATATATTATTTAGTTCATTATTTTATTCAAAACGTCGAAGTTGTATTCTTATTTATTCATTTTTATCATTTTCATTGCTGAAAATAGGCAAAGATGCTTAAGTTGAGTGCTGCACCCGTTCCAGAGGTGAGTTAGCCAATGACGGATTACCATATCTCCACTGAGGTGCTTGGGGATCAAGGGGGTCTAGGTGAAAGGTCTTAGGAGTGGATACATCGCCCCAACAATATCATCTTCAGCAGCCAGAGTGGCATCTCGTGCAAGCTTGACTGAGCGCGTAGGGAAGTCAAGTCTTAAAAGGAGGAGATGGTTCTCCAGATGCGGATGATGGAAATGGAGAACAATCAACTGAAAGAGAAGGTCTCCAACTTTGAGGTCCTAATGGCAGTCATGATGAATGGGCAAAAGCAGCTCGAACAAAGATTAAACCAATTTTGTCCAGATGATGCAGGTGGCTCCTCCTCGCAACAATAAGGTGCTTCTTCTTGTACATTGTCCTGTTAGGATCTTAGTTCAACTGATCTCACAATATTCTTTGTGCTTTGTTTTAGAAACTAGTGGAGCTAGTAAAGATTGAACTTTGGACTATTGTGAATTTCTCAGCTTGATGTGATATTCATGGTTTTGTGAGAGATCTAATCAAATGTGAAGAAATAAAAGGAATTGTAAGTTTTATTATTATGTTTTCTACAATATAAGAGACGATGGTATTAAGTTATATGAATTATAGATTGAACTACTGGAGTATATGCTTTTGTTGAACGCCAACTGCATGACTGATGCAGTATATTGTGAATTGCATGCTGGTAGTGGATTTAGGTTGTTGCATGCTTGAAATGATTTATTTGTTGAAAACAATATTTTGTTGCATGCTTGAAATGATTGGAGCCATTTAGATTAGTTTTAGTACTTTCTTCAATTTTCAAGTTGTAATATACAACAATGGTCTGTTGTTCTCCTTTGGTTCGTGACAAACTTGAGAGTGTTCCTAGATTGCTGCTAAAGTAGTGGTAGTGTAGTTGGGTTCTTACCTGGTTTTTTTGGTTCGTGACAAGCCTAAAGTGCCATTGGAGGCCATTAGAATAGATTTACTGCTTTGTTTCATTCCATTGCAATTTTAATAAAATTCATATTTTTAATTATATCTTTTAATACCCTCTTTTTTCTTTCATGCACCATGAGTGGCTAATTTAGTTTGATTCTCTGGATGTGATGAAACCCTAGGCTAAGAATGACATAGATAGGATTAAGGAAATTGTGCATAATAGGGTTGGTGCTATAAAGTAATCCATGTTCGTTGGATAGGGTATACTTTGTCTCCTGATTGTGCTCCAGACGATTGGTGCAATCTTGCTACCCAATGTCACTCAAGTGGATTACACTAAAAAGGAATTCATGTTCACTGGATAGGGTATGCTCTGTTCTCCCGATCGTGCTCCAAAAGATTGGTGCGAACCTTGCTACCCTATGCCACTCGAGTGAATAACTTATACTTGACACCTTGTTATGGAATAATTAACTGAACCTAGTTATAACTTAGTAAACTACAAGAAAACTGGTTTTTAGTGATGGTTTAAATTTCGTCACTAAAAGTGCCCTATTAGTGATGGTTCTGAAAATATAAAAATAATTTATTTAACAATTATTAGTGATGGTTTGTAAATTCATCGCTCATAGTCTATTATTAGTGATGGCTTAAGAAAATCGTCACTAATAGTGTTTTTATTTTAAAAATATAAAAATATTTATTTAACCATATTTGTGACGGTCTGGAAATTCGTCACTAATAGTCTATTATTAGTGACAATTCATGAAAATCGTCACTAATAGTGTTTTTCTTTAAAAAATATTAATTTATTTAACAATTATTAGTGATGATTTATAAATTTGTCGCTAATAGTCTATTATTAGTGAAAGTTTATGAAAATCGTCACTAATAGTGTTTTTATTTTAAAAAATATAAAAAACGTCATTCACTCCTGTCGCTCTAATCGTCCTTCCTTTCCCTCCAATCCTCCTCCTTTCCCTCCTTCACTCCCTAGTGACACCCTCTTGCCATGACTCGATCGTTCTCCTCTCGATGACTCGCAGCCCCTCATTCTTTAAGATAGTTTCCTCCCTCGTTCTCTAAATCAACATGAAGCCCTTGCTCACTAACCCTTGCTTGCGACACTAACTGTGGTTGAGTTAGGTTCTTCACCGGATTCTGAGTGATTGTGGTCGAGTTGAGTTCTTCAAGCTTCAGGTATAGGGTTCTTTGATTGGGTTTTGACCACCAATCGTTGGACTATTTGAGCTCTTAACTCAGATATCTAAGTCTGCTCAAGTGTTGTTCTTTCAACTTTGGTATGATATTCTTCACGCACCCTCGCCGACTAGCAGCCCCTATTTTATGGTTAATACTTCTTCTTTTTTCTTTTGCAATTATTTTCTTTTTCTACAGCGTCATTTTTTTTTTAAAAGCTGTTAGACATTTTGCTAAAACTTAGTTAAAAAATTGTATATTGCTGCCTTGAATAATGTCAAATGTGTAAATGCATAAATATATATATATATATACACATATATATTCTTGCGTACTCTTTGAAGGAGTTGACATGGCTACTCTAGGAATTCAAGACACTCTTTTGAATATTTTTCATGCTATGTTGTGTGCCTTGTGGTTACTAGAAAACAATTCAATTAAACTGTATATGAGCCATCCTAACACATTGACCATTGTGTATGCGTATGTGCATCCTAAACATTGACCATTGTCATTTAGAATTGATTTTGGAAATATGTACTTAATCTTGCAACTCAATTTGAATATCAAATCTCAATTCATCTTAAATGTCAATTCCCAAAACAAAGATTAGATTCACATATTGGAAATCTTGATTTGAGAACTATGCGGTGCAGTGTGTATGAAATTAGTGGAACTTTTAGCAAGAATATAGTGTGCGCCATAATTGTTATATAGGCAGATAAGGGGATGAAAGCCAACCATGGAATACATCACTCCTGCTCAGAAATTTAGTTTACACTCTGGAAATGTATGAGAAGTGGTCGGGTCAAAAAATCAGTAAGACAAAGTTAGCGTTATTCCTTTCGAAATACATCACTCCTGCTCGGAAGCGTGGTTTATTGAGAATCACGAGTTTCATGGAAGGTAAATTATCAGTTACATATTTGGGTGCGCCTTTGGTGTCTGGAAAATTGTCTTCCAGGACATTGAAGCCTCTTGTGGAGAAGATTAGAAAGAGAATTGTAGGGTAGAAATCTAAATTGCTCTCCAAGGTGGAAGATTGATTTTATTAAGACATGTGTTGTCTAGCATGCCTATTCATTTTATGTCTATTATTAAGGTTTCGCAGGTCACATATTCTCGCATTAAATCTTTTCTTTTTAATTTTTTTATGGGGAGAGGTGAAAGATAAAAGGAAGATTCATTGGTGCTCTTGGGGGAAAATTTGTAAACCTACCTCGGAAGAGGGTCTAGGCCTGAGAGATCTTAAGGAAGTTCAGAAATCTCTTCTCATGAAATTTGCCTTCAGATTGCTCACCTCTAACAATTTGTGGGCAGGTTTTTTTAGGACTAAATATTGCAGAAATGAGCATTTATTAATAAGGAAGGCAAGACCAAATGACTCTCGGTTCTGAAAATCAGTTATAACCACCATTCCAGAAGTTATGGATAATGTTAAAATTTTGGTGAGAGGTGGGAACTCTTCTTTTTGGTTCGATAGGTGGCTAGCATCAGGCCTGTTATCTGTGAGCACTAAGGATATTTTGAACAAGAAACTATATTAAAAATTGCTAGCTAAATAATAATTGGAACTCTGATTTAGTATTGGAATTAGTTGGTGCTGATAAAACAAAGGAAATTTCGCACCAGGTGCCAGAAGGTAAAAGTGGACAGAATATTTTTATCTAGAAACCTGCCCCTGACGGTAATTTCTATACAAAAACAGCTTGGGAGGCAGTGAGGAGCAGAAGTGATAATTTTGAGTGGAATGACTGGTTAGGCATTATTTATTGCCAAGAAGAATCTCAATGTGTTTATGGAGAGCTTGGTTTAGATGTTTGGCTGTAGATGATAGAATTTAAGCCAAAGGAATATCGATGACTTCGGCTTGTGATTGCTACGTTCAGAGAAGTCAGGAAAACATTGATCATATTCTTTCTTTAGGTGAGATGGCTTCAGAGGTTTGGCGTCGGTCTAGTGTAGTGTTGGAGATTCCTTTCCAACGATCACTTCCCTGGAAAAAGAAAATGGCAAATTGGTTCCACTATGCTAAAAAATAGTCTATTAAAGGTATTTTAATCGGGCTAATTCCGTCTTTGATTACGTGGTGCCTCTGGAATCGAAGATGTAAAGCAAGAATGGAAAGAATTTATCAAAGTGCAGATCAGATGTGGAGAAATGTTCGATTCTGGGTTAGTTTTATTGCTGAGAGCAATAATTCTTTTCAAAAATTGAAGAAGTCGGACATTAAGATTTTGAATGAGTTTCAAATTAAGCATGAGGGAGTTTGCGACAAGCCTGGAAAAATTATTTCATGGGTTAAACCTCCAGTAGGGTGGATAAAACTTAATTGTGAAGGAATTTGTAGGGGCAATCCAGGTACTTCAGGAGGTGGAGGAATTATTCGGGATTGCCATGGCATGGTAAAGTCGGCTTTTTCAAGTTATTTTAGCAATGGTGCGAATAATAGTGTGGAATTAAAAGCAATCAAGGAAGAGATTCGTTTGTGCAAACGGTTGCATTATTTTAATGTGATTATTGAAAGTGACTCGTGAATTGTAGTTGATTGGCTTCGAAAAGGTAGATGTACTTTGTGTTATCTTTGGGAATTTTGGGAGGAGCACGTGGTAGAGTTAGAAGGAGTGAATGTCTTGGTGATGCATCAATATAAGGAAGGCAATAGTGCGGTTGATTTTCTTGCTAAAGAAAGAGAAATAGGAAACAATGTAATATACGAAGAACAACACCTTCTACCACGTTA
Organism: Malania oleifera; assembly: GCF_029873635.1. NCBI lineage: Eukaryota > Viridiplantae > Streptophyta > Magnoliopsida > Santalales > Ximeniaceae > Malania > Malania oleifera. The sequence continues at coordinate 34,029,195 of NC_080421.1, forward strand.
TCTAAAAGGTATTATTTGGATGGATAGGTGGGGTCTCGTTTTCGTTCGTTGCTAGTTAAAGTCTAGAGTTTCGTTTGGTGTATTTTTTATTTTTTTTTGGCTATTGTTTTGTGTTTATCTTTTTTGTTAGTTATGTTTAGTTTTGTTGTCCTAATTTGGTTGGTTACTGGTGTTGGTTTTTTTTAGAAGGATTTTTCTGTTCTCTCACTTTTGCTTTATCTTGTAACCACGGTATTCTTCTGTCAAAAGTGAGGGTATATTAATAAATAAATGGAGGTGCCATAGTCTTTAAAAAAAAAAAAAAAAAAAAGCCAACCATGGAATAGCTAAAAGAGGCAATAATGGCCAAATTTCAAACTTAAATTCAACATCTCACTTTGTCCCAAGAACTAAAATTTCGATTCCTACAGAAATTCCAAGGGTCTCAATTTACAGAAATTCTGATTTCAAAAGAACTTTATATTTAAAGAAGTATTGGAAACTTATAATAAATTAAGGAAATTATCAATGAAACTTGGAAATGTTAAAATAGACTATGCTGATAATTTAGAAACAAAATGGAAAACCTAAAAAAATTATTTCCAAAATTACTTCAAATAATATATTTAAAAATTGTTTTATATTTGTTAATTTGAGAATGTAATTAATTGGTTCATTTTTTTCTTTAAAATATGCAAAATTGAATTAATTGTTGTCCTCAGTTCTTTCGTATCTTTATAAAAAATAATCATATGGAGTGTTCACAGTGGAATGATGGCAACTCATGGATCACATTTTTTATAGCCATGCGATCCTGCGATGAAACATACAATACTATATTTACAAATTCAAGATAAAATTATTCTTGATTTTAAATCATGTTGCTTTTCTCTTATGCCATCTTCTGTTCATAATAATCTTAGTGGTACCCATTCTGATCATGCACAGTGGCTTCATGATTACACATCAAAATTACATAATTAGGCATTTGAAATTTACGCATTAAAGATCCTAATTTTAATTAAATGTCTGATTATGTATAATATTTTGATCATCAAATTCAATTGTTCATTTTAAGATAATTATCCCAATACTATCGTGAATTTACGGATCTTCATGTTTTATTATTTCAAAATGCCTTTTGGATCTTAGAGCCGAACTAACAATGATAGAGAGTCGTGTGTGAAGTTCAATTGGTGAGTTGGGCCTCAAGAAATAGCAAGCTGGCAACTGTGTAGTTTGGCATGCATGCATGCAATATTGAAGTTGGGCATTGAATTAAAGTGTAAGCTGGGATTTATTAAAGAAGTCGTGTGTGGAGAGTTAATGGACCTTGTACATGCAGCATGAGAATTAGGGCGTCTTCATGGGGTTGTCGTGTATGTGCATGGCACATGCAGTCGTGGTTTGGCTGGAGATTGCACGTGCAAGCCAGGCTTTGAGTAGCCCATGGATGCATGCAACGTGGACTGGGTTCTCTCGGGTGCAAGCTGGGCTTCTCATAAAGACACACACGGCCAGCAAAGGGGAGTTGGTGGCACTCAGAAAATTAAAATATTTTAAGAATCGAAAGGCAATGAACAACGGTGGTGTTGGGAGTGTTCGCGGCTTGCGACGACGATGCTGTGGGTGTTAATTTTTCTTCTACTCTCCAAATAAAAGAACGCATGGTGAAATTTTAAATGTTTGATTTAATTTTCGAAATGAACTAATTTTTGTATTCTAGGAAAACGGTGTATCCCAGTTTTGAACTATGTTTGCTCTTCAATGTTAATCTGAAATAGTTTTCTTTAATGTTTGTCTGAGTTATTTTATGCTTAATGCTTTAAATTAACAGGCCATTAATTTAATGATGTTGGTCTTGTGATTTGCTACCAAAAGGGGGAATTATAGGATAGATTTGGGATAATTCAGCGTAGGTGAATATAGAGATCGAAAGACTTGTATGAGCTTACGTAGCATTAAAAAATTGACGGTCTTATTGCATTCTTGCGTTATAAATTTGCATATTCTTATGTTAAATAATAAACAAGAATAGGTTCTGATTAACTATTAAAATAAGCTTTTGGAAAAATTGGAGATTTGCTAACAAAGAGAGAAAATAAAGTTGAATTAGCTAGATGAGCAAAACATAGTGAGAAATTAGGTGAAATCGGTTTCTTAAAAGTTTTCACTCTCAATAATTTGATACGTAGTAGCCAGTTTTATTTTCTCTTGAATAGTTTATTTAAAGTAGCCTTATTTCAATTTCGCAATTTAAAATTATTAATCTTTCTAAATAAAATCAAGGTTAGTATAATTTCAGTACTTGGTAAAATTAAAACATCAATCCTTGAGGATGATACTCTACACATCATTATATTATAAAACTACAATACTGTGCACTTGCAGTTTTGCACCGATCACTTCATCTCCTATTAAACAAATTAAATGCTCTCTCAATATCTTTTTATGCCCATATGCCTTCATAAGAACAACAATGTAGCATACTATCCATATATTGCTAATTGATTAAATTCATTTGATGGATAGTTAGCTTTTAATCACTACACTGAACTCTTACTATCCAATTTTTGCTTAATGCTTATATTGTCTGATGGATAATCATTTTTGTTTAAATGCTTTTGAGCAACTAGATTGCATGCTATTTTTTGTGGAATGTCAACTGCATGGCTGATGCAGTATTGTGTATTGTATGTTGGTAATGGATCTAGGGGTGCATGCTATTTTATCTAAATGCCACCTGCATGGCTGATGCAGTGTCTTGTGAATTGTATGTTGTAGAAACTCTTAGGATATCTGGTGTGTAACGACTTGTCTAATTTACCATATATATATATATATATATATATATAATTTTTTTATAATAACATTTAATATAGTAAGCCTGATATCCTGTTCAACTAAATATCATAATCAACCTGGACCCATGTGTACTAGGGATATACCGAAAATGCAACTCTGATACCTAAACAGCAGAAAACGTAATCACATACATATCATCCAACCAAACACAATACTAGAGTTCCGCTAAACCTTTTATATATAAAATCATCCACAAAAGCCAAAAGTACTCTAGGGTCTCAACCCAAAAGTAAACCTGACCTTAACTCAACAACTCACTCTTCAGACAATGTAGCCCCACTAGTCTCTACTGTTGCGGAGCTCTATCCGTTCCTCTACCTAGATTTCCTAAAATGTTTATATAGTTGGGGTGAGATACCTCTCAGTAAGGGAAATAAACTAATATCAATGTGTGGCATTATGAGCATTTTCGTGTTATACATATAAACAGTATAATAAGCATATTCGGTAAAATCTATCTACAACAAAACTGAGTAAAACATGATTTTCATATCACAATAAAGCGTACTAGATTTATATACATGAAAATCATCTTATATAACTGTATAATATTGAGATACACTTAGGATGGATAGCTAGCTGATGTCATGTCGTACCCCCACATGACTAGGTTGTGCAGCCCGAACATGACACCTAGTAATAGCTAACCGACCATGCTAGATCAAACATAAGTTTGTAAGTACGATAGACCTATCCCTCTTGGTCCCGGACTGCCAAGGGGACTACTCCACTCTACAATGAAGCCACATCGACTGCCATCTCTCACACTACTGGTCGTGTGGTAGCACTATTATAATTTTGAACATATAACTACTGTATCGTGCTCCTGAAACTATACTAAACCATGTCATCCGGGTTCTGATATCATATAATAAGTTCCATATACTGAACATAGCTATTTCGTATTTCATAATAATAACTGTCATATACATATTTCTAAAATTCTGTCTAATCATACTTGATTATAGCATCTACGCCAACACTCGGCATCTGTGTCGGCATAACATAACATGAAACACGACATCTGCGCTAGCATAACATAACATGAATCATGACATCTGCGCTGACATAACATATATACTAAACATAATTTTTCTGTATTGTTTAAATATGTAAAATCATGATTCCTGTACTATTTTATAATTGCTATAAAAACTATTATATCACGCTTGAATTGGGAAAAACATTCTATTCTAATATACACATTGTATGGAAATTAAACTCATGCCATATAGAAATAGGGTAACCTCTTGAATGTCAAATCTGTTCCAAAATCATATTTTTTGATTAAACACATTTAAATTATATTCCTATTCATAACAGTATTTCCCAAACATAATTATATAATATACATACTTTCTTGAAATTTAATGCTATAAAATAATAAATAATTTCATGGAAGATTCTGACTTAGTTTATCCCCTTACCTGGCTTACCGAGAAGTCCACAAAACACGCAATCCTACACTTGCAGTGTTCCCAGCACAACACCTTGAAATCAACATTTTTCCCAACAAAACTTCAGTATTTCTTTTCCTAACATATTCTCCTCAGTCCAGAAACTCCAAATACCAAATAAAACTGAAATTAATTAACTTATCCAAATTTCGGGATGGTTCCCAAGTTAGCCTAACTAACAAATCACTCCAGCAGATGTGAAGAGAATCTTCCCAGGAGTGACGTGGTAGCTTTCGATCATCGAACAGGTAAAGAATCGGGCCATAAAGTTAGAGAGAGGGTGGGGAGGGTGAAATTCTAGAGAGAGAAGCTCCCTATGCAAATTTCCCTCACCAAAAATCTGGGCTCCACATATTTAAAAAATGCAAACTCGTTGATGAGCCACGTCATCTCGTCGACGAGCGCAAGCAGGAGGTTCGTTGTCGAGCACTTATTCTTCATTGACAAATTTCAGGCCCTGAAACACCCCTCACAGTAATTTCTTATTGACGAGACACGTGTCCACATCAACGATCCCTACAGAAACCCTTAAGAAAATTCCTTTTTCTTCCTCTTTTATTACTTAATTCCTATAGTTTTTCAGGTCTCTATATTCTTACCTTCTTATATCGTCCTCAAAATTTACTATTTGAGCGATTCACCATCCCTACCCTCACTTATGGTGGAGGAATACCGTGGTTACATTCAAGGTTCTTGGAGATTATGTATATACATAAAATAAAATTCTCCCACAACCAAAAACTATCTACTACCAAAAAGAATATAACATGCATTGACTAACCTGCAAAAGAAACATTACATATCTACTTGTATCTCAAACTGATTACTGTTATTCCCTACTAAACAGATGCGTGTATTTCTATTGTATCTCTTTCTCAAGCTCTCATGAAACTTCCTCTATCGCATGATTTCTCCATAAGACTTTTACTAAAGGAATTCTCGTACTGTGCAATTCTCGATCCTTCTTATCCAAAATCCGTACTGGAGTTTCTTCATAAGCCAAAGTATCATTGAGTTCTAAGTCGGCATAACTGATGACATGGGAGGGATCTGGGACGTATTTTCTTAATATGGAAATATAAAATACGTCGTGAATTCTAAATAAAGCCGGTGGTAAAGCCAACCAGTAGGCAACTGACCCTACTCTTTCAAGAATCTCGAAAGGGCCAATAAACCTAGGGCTCAGCTTACCCTTCCTCCCAAACCTTATAACTCTTTTCAATGGCACTATCTTTAGAAATACATAATTCCTAACTTCAAATTCCAATTCCTTGCGGCGCGTATCGGCATAGATTTTCTGCCAACTCTAAGCTGCACTGATCCTACCTCTGATGAGTAGAACTTTATCATATGCCTGCTGCATAATTTCTAGTCCCAAAACTCGCCTTTCACCAATCTCATGCCAGTAAAGAGGAGATCGACATATCCTACCATAGAGCGCCTCATAAGGTGTCATTCCAATGCTAGCCTGATAGTTGTTATTGTATGCTAACTCTACTAGCAGCATATACTGGGTCCAACTACCCCCAAAATCAGCACGCAAGCCTGCAACATATCCTCTAATTTCTGAATCACCCTCTCAGTCTGGTCATCCGTCTAAGGATGAAACACCATGTTGAAAGATAACTGAGACCTAAGAGCCTCTTGAAAGCTCCTCCAAAATCGTGATATGAATCGTGGGTCTCAGTCTGATACAATAGACACTGGCACTCCATGTGATTGTACAATCTCCTGAATATGTTATTCTGTCAGTATGTCCATAGAGTAGTTGACTTTAATAGGAATGAAGTGAGCAGTCTTCGTCAATTTATCAACGACCACCCAAATAACATTCTGACCATGTGGTGTCGGTAGCAAACCCGTCACAAAGTCCATAGATACATGATCCCACTTCCACTTTGGGATGTAAAATGGCTGCAACTGGCCCTCCAGCCTCTAGTGCTCAGCTTTTACCTGTTGGCATGTTAGATACTGCGTAAAACTCAGCAATTTCCCTGCTCATGCCGCTTCACTAGAAAGACTCCCAAAGATCCCTATACATTTTAGTATTGCCTAAATGAATCGTGTACAAGGATTTGTGAGCCTCCTCTAAAATCGTCCTCCTAATATCAGCATCTACAGGCACACATAATCTGGTGTGGAACCGCAGAGCTCCATCATATGAAATACTGAACTCTTCCCCCTGTCCATCCTGCACCTTCTGGATCAACTCCATCAACTCTGTGTCATTCCTCTAGGCTGTTTTAATCCTTTCCTGTAAAGTAGGCTGCACTACCAGACTGGCAATAAATGCCTGAGGGTCACACTCTACCAACTCTACACCGAGTCTCTCCAAATCCATCTAGATCAAATGCTGAACGTCCATAGTTTCCAGTGTTAGTCCCACCAATTTCCTACTCAGAGCATCAACTACCACGTTTGCCTTCCCTGAGTGGTAACTAATAGTGCAGTCATAATCTTTAAAAAGTTCTAACCACCTTCTTTGTCTCATGTTCACCTCCTTTTGAGTGAAGAAGTACTTTAAACTTTTGTGATCGGAGATTATCTCGCATCTCTCACCGTACAAGCAATGCCTTCGAATATTTAACGCGTGCACCACTGCAGCTAATTCCAGATCGTGGGTAGGGTAGTTCTTTTCATGCTCTTTCAATTATTGGAAGGCATAAGCTACAACGTACCATGCTACATCAATACACAACCAAGCCCTTTCAAAGACGCGTCACTGTAAACAACATAACCATCACCCCCTGATGGAATGATCAACACTGGTGCAGTGACAAACCTCTGTTTCAGTTCCTAAAAGCTCTATTCACAATTAACATCCCATTCAAACTTGACATTCTTCCTGGTCAAATGCGTTAGAGGCCCTGATAATGTTGAGAATCCCTCAACAAACCGACGGTAATAACCTGGCAGTCCCAAGAAATTCTTGATTTCCTGAACATTCTTCAGCCTTTCCCAATTCAACACTATCTCAATCTTGATGGGATCCACTAAAATACCATCACCTGAAATAACATGCCCTAGGAATGCCATTTTCTCCAACCAAAATTCACATTTACTAAACTTGGCATACAATCTATTTTCTCTGAGCATCTGAAGTACCAGCCATAAATGTGCCTCATGCTCCTCAAAACTGCTCGAATAGACTAATATATCATCAATGAAAATCACAACAAACCGGTCTAAATATCAATGAAAGATTCTATTCATTAAATCCGTGAATACTATAGGAGCATTCGTCAAACCAAAAAGCATAACAAGGATTTCATAATGCGCATACCTTGTCCTAAAGGCTGTCTTCGAGATGTCTTCTACTTTTACTTTCACCTGGTGGTAGCCTAATCTGAGGTCAATCTTGGAATAGACTCGTGTACCCTAAAGCTGGTCAAATAGATCGTCTATACGGGGTAGAGGATACTTGTTCTTGATTGTTACCTTATTAATTTCCCTGTAATCTATACACATCCTCATAGACCAGTCCTTCTTCTTTACAAATAACACTGGAGCTCCCCATGGTGATTCACTGGTCCGAATAAAACCCTTATCTAGCAAGTCTTGCAACTAATCCTTTAACTCTCCCAACTCTGCTGGAGCCATTCTGTAAGGAGCTTTAGAAATCTGTGTCTTCTAGTGGAGTAGATCAATAGCAAAATTTACCTCGCGGTCGGGAGGTAACCTAGGTAGATCTTTTGGAAAAACGTCTGGAAATTCTTTAACCACTGGTGTATTGCCCAACTTCAATTCATTCTCTGAAACCTCCTTTACAAAAGCCATAAACCCTTGACAACCATCTATGAGTAATCTCCTAGCATGTATAGCTGATACTAACTAAGGCGAGGATTGTACACTCGACCCTATAAACCTGAATTTTGATCTTCCTGAAGGTCTGAATATTACCTCTTTCAAACAACAGTATACACTAGCATAATTGGTTGCCAACTAGTCCATACCAAAAATTACATCAAACCCATGTATGTCCAATGCTATCAAGTTAGCTGGCAAGACTTTTCCCCTGAATATCAACTAGACAACCTCGAAGCACTCTATTACACCTCACTACTGACCCTGTCGGTGTAGTTACTAACAGTTCGGTGTCTAACAACTGTGTTTCTGCCCCCACATAATCTAATACACCCCATAGACACAAACAAATGTGTGGCTCTTGAATCAAATAATATAATAACTTTAAATGAAAGCATGTTAATCATACCTGTCACCACATCGCCGGTTGTCTCAGCATCTTCAGGCGTCAAAGCATAAACCCTCACTAGGGCCACATTCCTCTGCTAACCTCCACGAGGCGCCTGGTAAACTCCCTTGAACTTCCTGGGAGCAAGAGCAGTACCAATAGGTGTAGGACAATCTTATGCTTGATGTCCCTATCCTCCATAGCGGAAACATATACCTCTTCTTACTCAGCACTCCCTCTGATGCCTCTTTCTACAAATTTGACATATTGTAGGTTTGAGCAGCCTGAACCTCACGACCCCCAGTCTCTTGTCTCTGACCTCTGCCGTAGTTTCCTCTCCTCCATTGACCTCAACCAATAGAAACACAACCCGATAATAGTTTACTATGACTTTCCTGAAATCGTCACCCCAGGAAAGACACAGAAACCACCACAGAAGTCCTACCTCTAAACTGCGAAAGAAAACCTCAAATCTTCTTCCTATGCTCTAGTATTGTTTCCACTGCATTCTAAAGTCTACAAAACCTAGCAACCTAGGCTCTGATACCAAACTGTAACGACCTGCCTAATTCACCATATATATATATATATATATATATATTATTTTTTTATAATAACATTTAATATAATAAGTTTGATATCCTGTTCAACTGGATATCATAATTCACCTGGACCCATGAGTGCCAGGGATATATCAGAAATGCAACTCTAATACCTAAACAGTAGGAAACGTAATCACATACATATCATCCAACCAAACACAATGCCAGAGTTCCGCTAAACCTATTATATATACAATCATACACAAAAGCCAAAAGTACTCTAGGGTCTCAACCCAAAAGTAAACCTGGCCCTAACTTAACAACTCACCCTTCAAACAGGGTAGCCCCACCAGTCTCTATTGTCGCGGAGCTCTTTCCACTCCTCTACCTGGATTTCATGAAATGTTTATACAGCTGGGGTGAGACACCTCTCGGTAAGGGAAATAAACTAATATCAGTGTGTGGCGTTATGAGCATTTTCTATTATACATATAAACAATATAATAAGCATATTCAGTAAAATCTATCTATAGCAAAACTGAGTAAAACATGATTGTCATGTCATAATAAAGCGTACTAGATTTATATACATGAAAATCATCTTATATAACTATACAATATTGAAATACACCTTGGATGTATAGTTAGCTGATGTCATGTCTTTCCCCCACATGACTAGGTTGTGCAGCCCGAAGGCAGAACCTAGTAATGGTTGGCCAACCATGCTTGATCAAACATAAGTCTATAAGTACGATAGGCTTGTCCCTCCTAGTCCCGGACTGCCAGAGGGACTACTCCACTCTACACTGAAGCCACATCGACTGTCAACTCCCACACTACTGGTCGTGTGGTAACACTATTATAATTCTGAACAAATAGCTACGGTACTGTACTCTTGAAACTGTACTAAACCATGTCATCCACGTTTTGATATCATATAATAAGTTCTATATACTGAACATAGTTGTTTAGTACTTCATAAAAATAACTGTCATGTACATATTTCATAAATTTTGTCTGATCATACATGATTATGGCATCTGCGCCAACATGAACCTCGACATCTGTGCCTACATAACATAACATGAAACATGAAATCTATGCTGGCATAACATAACATGAATCACGGCATCTACGCTAGCATAACATAATATACTAAACATAATTTTTTTGTACTATTTAAATATGTAAAATCATGATTCCTGTACTGTTTTATAATTGTCATGAAAACTATCATATCATGCTTGAACTAGGAAAAACATTATATTCTGATATATGCATTATATGGAAATTAAACTCATGCCACACAAAAATAGGGTGACCTCCTGAATGTAAAATCTATTCCAAAATCATATTTTCTGATTGACACGTTTAAATCATATTCCTATTCATAACAATATTTCCAAAACATAATTATATAATACACATAATTTCCTAAAATTTAATGCTGTAAAATAATAAATAATTTCATGGAAGATTCTTACTTAATTTATCCCCTTACCTGGCTTACTAAGAAGCCCACAAAACACTTAATCCTACACTTGTAGTGTTCCCAATACAACACGCTAAAATTAAAAAAAAAAAGGCTTATATAGTAAAATAATAAGAGTACCTGACACAATGTCTCTGACAGCCTTAGCGTCTCTTAGTGCCGACGAGTAAACCCACACCTACTCAGTATTTCACTGCTGACCTCTACGAGGCTCCTGAGTATTACCCCAAAGTTGTCTAAGAACGGATGCTATAATATGTTGCGCACGACATACTCATGCTCTATGACCCTCTCTACCACATTGGTAGCAAACGCTCTTCCCTGCACGACATTCTCCCCTATGTGTTTTCCAACATGTCAGGAAAACAAGATATGTCTGCCCACCCTAAACCTCACAGCTCCATGTCTCCTGCCTTTAACCACCGCTAAGTCCACCTCTCATCCTTGGACCTCGGCTGGGCTCCGCCTAAAACCTAGGAGACGTAGGCCTCTTCCTCTAATTCAATTCCATGAACTCCTCCGCCCAAGTATCCCAATTAGAAGGGAAAATGTATTGCTCATAGAAAATTTCTTTAAAAAGATTCCACATCAGGGTCACTGATATCAGCTTTTTCTACTCAAGTATCTTCACCAACATCCACCAACGCTTGGCCTCCCTAGTCATCTTAAAAACAGCATACAACACATTTTGTTCATTTGCACAGCAAAGAGTTGCCAATATACCCTCCATCTCTTGGATCCACTCCTTCGCATTAATTGCATCAGCTCTTCCTATAAAAGTGGAGGGATTCATACAGGTAAATTGTTCGATAAAGCAGCTCGGATCAACTAATGACCAGTTATGTCCCCTAAATTTTCTTACATTATCTGCCATGACCTATTGACCTGCACTATGCAACATCTGTTCAGAGTAACTGCCACCAATGCTGAAAGCCCCTACGTTGCCACTACCTCCAGCATTTATGTTGCAACAACCAAGATCCATTATGAAAAAGAGATAAACATAGTCCGAGGATCCTATCTGCATAACATATCTAACATATTTATCTAATCAAAATTTCATACTATAAATTAATTTATTATCCTTATTCTAAATTTAAGATCCAGTCTAGTAATTGAGAAATACAACCCAACAATAGTTTACTATGACTTTCCTGAAATCATCACCCCAAAAAAGACACAGAAACCACCATAGAAGTTATGCTTCCCAATCACAGAACAAAACCCTAAATACTCTTCTTCATTCCCCAATAATGACTCACTAAATTCCCGATCTATTCTTATACTCTGGTATTGTTTTCCACTGCACTCTAGAGTCTACAAAACCTAATAACCTAGGCTATGATACCAAATTGTAACGACCTGCCTATTTTTCCATATATATAGCAACATACATAATAACCCTATAAACCTGCTTATAAACTGGACTAATCATGATCAAATCGGATACATGGGCACTGAGGAAATACCTGTCATGCATCTCTGATACCTATGCAGTCGAAAATATAAATTACATACATACCATCCAACTAGTCACAATACCAGAGTTACTAAATTTGCCATATATGTACAAATATCCCAAAAAGGACCAAAAAGACAACCTAGGATCATAACCTAAAAATAATCTGACCCTAGTTCACCTACTTACCTTTCAGATAGGGTAGTTCCATCAATTTCTATTGCTAAGGAGCACGGTATGCCTGCCTATCTGGATTTCCTAAAATGTTTGAAATGTTGGGGTGAGATACCTCTCAGTAAGGGAGATAAACTAATATCAGTGTGTGGCAACATGAGTATTTTTCATGATATACATATAAACAGTACATAATTCATATTTGGTAAAAAGAGTTTGTATTATATTTAAATAAAACATGATTTAACATAACATAGTTTAACGTACTAAATTTCTATACTTGGAAAATCATCTTCTATAACCAAATCATACTTGAATTATTACCCAGGATAGATAGATAGTTAACTATTGTCATGTCTTACCCCCCCCCCTCCCACATGATAGGATTGTACGGCCCGAAGGCAGGACCTATCAATGGTTCGCCGACCATGCTAAGTCAAACATAGGTGTGTAAGTACAATGGGCCTGTTCCACCTATGCCGGACTACCAGGGGAACTATGACACTTCCATAAAGCCATATCGACTGTCATCTCCCACACTCTACATAAGATGTGTGGTAGCACTAACGTAAACATGAACATACAACTATAGTACCGTGTTTCGTGAAACTAAACTAAACTATCCGGGTTGTGATAACATATTATACATTTCATGATATTAAACATAGCAGTTTCATATTTCATAGTAAAACATGACATGGTAATATTTTCTTGAATCTTGACATAACATGCATAATTATGGCATTTTATGTCGTCATACCATAACGTAAAAATCATGACACCGGCACCGGCATAACATGACGTACTTGTACATGAAATTCTTTCACTTGTTAACATAATATTCTTAAAACCATAGTTTTTGTACTGTTTTTATGGTTTTCCTGAAAACTGCTATAACATGTTTATCTTGGAAAAATCATAATATTTCAATAAAACATAATTTTCATAAAAATATTATACTCATGCCACACAAATGTAAGTAGCCTTAAAACTCATAATTTATTCTAAAATCATATTACCTTATAAAATGTGTTAAAATCATTTCCCTATTTACCAGCAGTATTCCCAAGCATAGTTCTATAACATACATATTTTTCTGAAAATAAATGTTACATAATAACAATAATTTCATGAAAAAGTCTGACTTAATTTATCCCCTTACTTGACTTACTGCAAAGTCTACAAACTTAACCAAACCTACTCTTGTGGTGTTCCAGTTCAACACCCTAAAATTATATTTTTGCCCCAATAAACTTCAGTATTATTTTATCTAAAGCATTTTCCTCAGTTCAGAAATACCAAATACCTTATAAAACTTAAAATATCCAACTTACCCAGATTTTGGGATGGTGCCCAAGTTGGCCTAACCAACGAATTACTCCAGCAGACTTGAAGAGAATCTTCCCAAGAGTAGCATGGCGGCTCCCGATCATCAAACCAACGAAGGATGAAATCAGAAATGAAGAGATAAGGTAGAGGAGATGAGGTTTAGAGAGAGAGAGCGAGAGAGGATTATTTTGCAAAATTTCACACTGAAATCCTGAGGTTAGAGTATTTGTAAAACACAGATTCGTCAAAAAGACACGTCACCTCGTCGACAAGTCCATGAAGGGAGTTCGTCGATGAACACTTACCCCTCGTCGACGAGTTTCAGACCTTGAAATTAGCCCTCTCAGTAAATTCTCGTCAATGAGACACGCGTCCACGTCGACAAGCCCAAGAAGCCTATTTGTCGACGAGCACTTTGCACTCGTCAACGAGACCCTGCTGAATCCCCTTTTTGAAAAATCATTTTCTCTCCTTTCTTTATTTACTTAATTTCTAGAATTTTTTGGCTCTCTACATCTTGAGATTGGTTTTCATAATTCCAAAGCTGACTCCTCCTTGTTTATCTACAAATGAGGCTCTATCACTTGTTATTTCTTGGTCTGTGTTGATGATTTTCAGATTACAAGAAATAATTTTAATTTTGTGGCCTCCACTATTAAGTAATTGGGTGATAGGTTTTCTTTCATAGACATGGGCCTTCTTCATTTCTTCCTAGGAGTAGAGGTTATACCTACTCTGATAAGTCTCTTTTTATCATAAGATAAATATGTTTGTGAGATATTGACTAGCACCAATACGCTTGGTGCAAAGGATGTCTGCACTCCTCTTTCCAGTAGCATTTCTCTTCAACTAGTTGATGGCACAGCTCATGTGGATAGTTCATAATTTTGCCTTATTATTGGTAGCCTTCATTATCTTTCTTTGACATGCCCAAATATTCATTTTATGTCAACAAGTTGTCCTAATTTATGCACAAGCCAACCAACACTTAGTGAATAGCAATAAAAAGGCTCCTACGTTATTTAAAGCAGACCATTTTCCATGGTATACAATTTACTAAAGCTAGAGCTCCTAGTTCAACCACTTATTCTAATGTGGATTGGGCTAGAAATATGGATGATCGTACGTCTTACTCGGCTTACATTAGCTTTCTCGAATCCAATCCTATCTCCTAGATTTCCAAGAAACAATGTGCGGTTGCACAATCCTCTACTGAAGCTGAATACCGAGCCCTTGCAAATGCACCATATGAGACCGTGTGGCTTCTTGCCCTCTTTACTAAGCTTGGTTTTCCACTTAAGGCACCACCTCTACTCTTGTGTGATAATCTTAGAGCCACTCATCTCAGTTTCAATCCGATTCAACATTCTCGAATTAAACATATTCAAATTAATTTATCTTCATTTTTTGCGCGACCTTGTTCAACGTGGGAATCTCCATGTTCGACATGTTCACACTCAAGATCAGCTTGCTAATTTATTGACCAAGCCCCTATCAAGACAATGCACATAAATTTTATGTCACAAGATTGGTCTTTCTGATGGAAGCTCAATCTTGCGGGGATGTACAAAGGTAGATCGCATAAATCAAGGCCAAGTTAACAAAGAAAATATCTAGCATACAATCATGCTAAATCATGACGTCATTTGTAACCATTGAAAATTTATAATCTTAACAGTTGTGTGTTTCTTAAAATAGACTTGTAGTGTTGTGTATACAACTCTTATTATACATCAATGAAAAGTGTGGGAAAATATTCATTGAAACCGTGTAGTGTTAATTTCTTATAAGGCCTTGTTTAGAACTTGGAGAACATTTGGGAAGGAAAGGTAATTACAAAGGAATCAATTTCATTATATTCGATTATCAAAGAAAATAAGGAAGAAAATAAAATATATAGTAGTCTATGAACAAAAAAATGTTTTCATATATTATTAACAATTGAATTTTTAAGAATTTTAAAATTGTATTAAAATATTTTATTTTAAAATGGTATTTGATGTACAAAGAAAATATAATGAAAATTGGATTTCCTTAGTTCCCTTAAACAAAATCTTGATCTAAATGAAGCGTAGATAAATAGGGAAAGCCCCAAACCTCCTCGAACCATTTTGGATCACCTTAAACCTCCACAAATAGGTTAAAAAAAGGTTTAAAAGCATGAAAATTATAGAAAAAAAAAATAAAGATAGGGAAAAATATGAAAATGGCTCATTGGCCCAGTCTAATCTATTGTATAGTGTTAAAAGTTAAGTCCAAGAAAAATTAGTACTGACAATTATCATTATTATAATTGTTATCATTCTTATACATACTACTACCATCTCCACCATTGTCATTATAGTTGTTGTTGTCGTTACTACTATTAATGTATATTATTGTCCTTATTCTCTTGTTATCATCACCTCATTATTATTATTATTATCATTATCATTATCAATATAATTGTTGTTGTTATTATTATAAAAATAAAAAAGATTATTTCCCTCTTTGTGAAAAATTTTATTATTATAATTACTTGCCACAATAATTATACTGTTATGATTATCATTACTATACTACCATTATCATAATATACAAGATTTTATTATTATAATTTCTAAAAATATAATATTGCTATGATATTACTGCTAAATTTATTGTTTTACTATTATCATTGTTATTATTATTGATACGCCCAAAATAGCCCCGCAACAATTATTATTATTATTATTATTATTATTGTTACTATCACGATTGTAGACACCAAATTTTGTCCAAATGGAAATTTCTCAATAAATTAATGAAGGATAAAGGATAATAATTGGTCATGAAACAATTAAGGGTGAAAGACATTGACATCATTGAGGTTTGGACAAAAGACAAGGACCTTCCCCAAGGTTTCAAAAATCCAATAGGTTTCAAAAACACTGGAGACCTCCCTTGACATTTAATTTTTGGGACATTTACACCTCTTAAAAGACTTATCTTTTTTCAAATTACAAGAGAAGGTTTGTGTCTTTTTGGGAAACCTTAAGAAAGACTTATGAAATTCGTGAAACCTCAAAGGAGGTTCTTGGAATTTTTGAAACCTCAAAGGAGGTCAGTGTCTTTTTCCAACAATTAATTGGGATTTTTCCACCACTCTTTAAGCCATTGCTAGTGCAATTCAATTTCAAGTTAAGAAGAGGACTTCAATTTCATATTTTTAGGGGTTAATTGTCTTTGCCTTAATAAATAGGAATTTATCCTTAATTTGATGGAATACTTGTCCCTAAGTTTAGGTTGGGTTAACTTCCAAATACCTTTTTGGGACAAGGAAGAGAGTTCCTTGTCTCTAAAGGGTGTTTCTGGAAATAGAGGTTTAGAGCAACACCCTAACTTTCAAAAAATTTATACAAAGGAAGTTAGGGATCCTTGTGCATGCACACCCAATTAATTGGAGAATATGTTTAGTATAAGAGAAGAGAGAAGAGAAGAAGGGGAAGTTATGTTGAAGTTTCCGGAGAAGCTTCCACAATTCTTGATTTATTGTGGAAAATTCTATTAAAGATTGAAGTCTGTTGGTTTTCTCTAGGGTTTCTTGGATTATTAGGTCTTATTGATATTCAAATCTCTATAGGAGCAAGGTATGTCTCCCACTCTCATGTGTGTTCGAATCTTTTTGAAGATACATTTTTTTTTTTTTAAGTTGGCAGCATGTTAGAGTAGAACTACTTCAAAGTTGTTTGAATTTGTGATTAGAGAAGATACTTTTTTTCCATGTGTGTGTTGAAGTCTCCATCAATATTGCATATTTTACTAAAATTTTGAGCTTTAGTTATTGATTGCACAAAAAAATAGGATTTTCATGCTGTAGTTTATTAATATTATAATTTTTTATGCATGTTGTGTGAAGTTGTCTAGCTATCTGGCAATGTCAGATAACTTCTATAGCTTTGGCCGTCGAAGGATGAATAGCTTTCCTTCAACTTCTCTGATAGGATGATGCAAAAGGCATCACCACCAGAGTTGGAGTTGTCAAATGAAGACAAGACAATTTGGGATGTCATTAACATCAAAAGAGGAGGTTGGCAAGGGCTGCATAATCATTTTAATAGGTCGTGTGGGGAAGCAAGTTCACGAGCATTGCACATTATTTTTTAATGACATGGACTGGTCGACCAGTCCAGCTAAATCGATTAACCAGTTTTTCCTTTTTTAATTTTATTCTTATTTTTTAAAAAATTTAAAAATTGATTTTAAATTGTTTTATTGTGCAATAAATTCCCAAAAAAATATGAAAAAAATAGAAATTTTTATTTTTATTTTAAAATAATTTTCATATATTTTCTTTTTTATTTTATTTATTTATCTTTATTTGATTCTTTTTATTAAAAAATACATTTTCATAAATATAAAATTATTTTTTTTTTAAGAATAAAAAAGGGATTGTGTTTTCTTTTTTAGAATTTAAGTCCCTGTATTATTTTTAGTTTTTTTTATTTGATTTGATTTATTTATAAGATTGTGGCTTGTTTTTCCTTTTATTAACTAATGGAAAAATTCAAAAATATTTGCAAAATGGTAAATAAAAATCCTAAATTCTTGTTTTTTTTTTTCAGTCTTTTGCATGGCTTTTGGGTGTGTTTCTGTTGAGAATTTCTCAGGAGTTTGTCCCACATTGGAAAATTTGAGTAGATGATGGGTGTTTATATACATGGTTGGGCCCAAAATCCAATAGGCTTAAACCTTTGGGTCAAAGTTGGTGTTCACCCATGTGTATCAAGCCCACCCATGGGCTCCTCCGGTCCTAACAAGTGGTATCAGAGTTGACGGTTCGTAACACTGGGTGAGCAACATTGTAAAACGTCGAGACATAAAGCTAATTCTCCTGACGTGCTAACAGTTGGAAGACCAAGTGTGTGGCCGAGACCAATAAGGATCATCTAGGCTGGGGATGGATCCGAATAAGGTCAAGACGTGAGAGGTAGGATTGGTTCGAAGGCACGTGGAATGCAATCCGACGCACGTAAGGCGCTAGTGGTAAGGCCCACTTGAGCAATTGTTGAGGAATTGGGCTTGCTCCCATATGGAGATTGTTTCCGTTCAAGGGGGAGTAGTTGGAACTCACAAGTGAGGGGGAGATTGTTGATAATTCCTCTTATGAGTTTGTCCCACATTGGAAAATTTGAATGGATGATGGGTGCTTATATACATGGTTGGGCTCAAGATCCAATAGGCTTAAGCTTTTGGGTAAAAGTTGGTGTTCACCCATGTGTATCAAGCTCACCCATGGGCTCCTCCGGTCCTAACAGTTTCACCCTAGATTTGAATTTCTCATATGTTCAAAAACCCAAAAAAAAAAACCCAACAACAACAACAACAAAAAGTTCAAAATTAAATAGGGGCCTTTCCCTTTGTCTATAAAACTTTTTTTGGTCTCTTTGGTGGGTTGGATGGATTAGGGTTTCTCACTTGCTCCATTTGGTCCATATAAGATGATATTGACCTATGATTTGGCTTATCTATTGGCTCAATTTTGCTCATTTCATGCCTATTTGATATATTTTTTCATGTGCCGAATGATATGCTTGAAATGCTTGAACTTTGAGATATGTTGATGAATAGTATGCTTGAAGGATCCTTTGAACAAGTTATTGTGTGATATAGTTTTGAGGTGCTTTTGAGAATTATGAATGAATTGATTAGTTGAATGAAATACAAGTAAGCCCTAATTTAACTAATTCGATGGCCGAACCCAAAAATAATGTGATAACAATCTTCTGAGAATCTTGAAGTGGGGAAGCATTATGATTCTGATGGGATATCTGATGATTGTAGGATAAAATAATACTTAAAGGAAGGCAACCTAATAAAAAATAAAGAGTTGAAGTCTTTGCTTGATTAACATTTGAATATCTCAAATTTATCATGGTACCATTCAAAGGACGGGTTTGTAGGGGGTGTAGTACTTTCCCCTCATACAACCATACTCCTAAACTTGACTTTGGTATGCAAACCGTAGACTATCGATTCTTTGAACCCTAGGAGAGGCTACTAAACCTAAAATTAGTAGTTATTAAATTAAGTATTCTAACCTAACCTAGGATTAAGTAGGTTAGTGGTGACTATGTTGATATGATTTGACCCATATCTCATTCCCCATTCATAAATTCACATATCGAATTTTTCATCCACGTTGAGTTAGTTCGGAGATTCACCCCAATCAAGGTTAATCTTCAGAACATGTTGAGACTAATCATTATTGAAGAATAAAAATAACTTTATATTAGAAAAACTAGTTTAACGACATTTTACAAAAGCTGTAAAATCACATTTTACGATGCTTTTAAATGTTGTAGGTTGTGATGTTGCTAAAATAAACAAAATTTATTAAACGTCGGGTGCTATATAAAGATTTTGTTACAACATTTTAGAATCACCATTATTATCCAATAAAATGTCATAAACAAATTAATCATAACATGTTGAAAGCATTTTAAAAACCTTTTTAATGTTGTTGTAATACCTATTTTCGAATGACCTATTTTACCAATTAATTTATGTTCTTCTTACACTCCAACACTATGTACATGTACATAAGTGTCACCAATACACAAGACAAATATTTGTCACATTACAAATACATTTAACCTTAGGCCAATAAAGAACTTTAAGTCTTTAAAACCACACTAGGTTTCTCATCAGGAAAATGAAAGGTCTATTTCACTAATCCATAAAAGTTTCCATTTGTTATGTGACATATCCTAAATTTTGGACTATTCCTGGAATTGAATAATGTTGACATATTGAAACCTTCCCACAACAACCAAGTATAAAATTAGAAATACCAAAGAGAGAGGATGGCCAAAACGAACCAAAAAGGGAATAGGGACTCACTTTGGTTATATTTTCAACTACTTCAATGTCATGAGTTTTTTATCAGAAAACTTGCACTTTTGGATAGCAAGGGATGACTAGTCTAGAGCCAAAAGTTCTACTAAATGTTTCTTAGGCTCTAGTTGATTTGGATAAAGTCTCAAGTCTTTTAAAGGCAATCTTAAAGAAAGGGGCCTTAATTAGCAAATATACTATCTTCACTTGAAGATGTCACAAAACGAGATCAAATGTACATTAATGTTAATCATCTTATCACCACCACCATTATTAGGCTAGGTGCCATTATCATAACAAGATGCATAAAGCAAGACTCTTAGACTAGGCCTTGTTTAGGCTATACCCCTCAAATTATCAACTTAATTAATAAAATAAAATTTGGTTCATATGCAATTATGCCTTGTTAGATGAAACCAAATCGCTACAACTCCAACCTTTTAAACCAAATACAATAAAGTTAAATATGTATTTTTTTTTCCCTAAGATGACTAGATTTTGAAGTTTCCTAAAAATTTTTATATTAGCAAAAATATTTGAACTAAGAAATATGAACATGGTGCCCCCATGGGCATGGAGTAGTAGTAAAGCACAAAGGGTTCATATGGAGCATCGTGGGTTCAAATCCTGCGGAGGCAAAGTCATAGTGCGCTTTTCTTGCCCCTTCGAGGGTCTTCTACGCATGACATAAAGGGGGGTTCAAGGAGGAGAGCTACATCCCGAACGTCTAGCCTTGAGTGGGAATAAGTTGCTACCTCATCCGGTTGAATGACGAGTGGCGCGCTTTGTGGGGGGGGGGGGGGGACGTCACTCTGGGAGGTTGGTGTCACACCAGGGGGTCCAAAGGGATTGTCAGTGGCTGGAGTCCCCACGTTATAAAAAAAATAAATAAATATGAATATGGTCTACATCATCGCCAACTACTCAATCGAAACAAGCCATAATTGAGGAAATTATTAGTAACTAGTTATGGGCAACTCCTAAATAGAACTGTAATGGTTCCAACCATAAGTAGATCCATTACTATTAGAAAATCAAAGGACATAACACATTCTCACCTATTTTTAAATTGTTAACGGCAAATGAGAACCTAATAAGGATATTGAAATTAAAAAAGGGGAAAAGAAAGGTTGCCAACACTCTTCCTGTATCTTACTATGTGTAGTAGTTGTGCATATTTATATTTCTTCATGGCTAAAAATGCAAAAATATTATATGATTTGTCAAATTCAATGGGAGCCAATGAAATTTAAAAATATAGAAATTACATATGTTCACTTTCCATGGTTCATAGCGTGGCACATCTATGTGCCACAACAAGTCCCAAAGCCCCTCTTTCCTTTATGGAAATCCTTACACAAAAAAGCTACTTGCAAAATTTTGGAGAATTATGTTATTATCAATTCCTTATTCTACTATAGTTCTATCTATATAATATTTTCAATTGTAATCTAAAGGAAAAATAGAAGAACATATAGAAGATTTCCAATAAATGTGATCATTATGAGAACCATCATTCACATGCATCTAGAAGAACAATAACACCTTAGATATGCATGGGTGTTACAAGACATGCATAAACAATGCTTCATAATAACATGAAATAGACATAAGATTTTCCAATTTAGTTAGCCTTAACAACAAGTGAAAGCCTTAACTAAGGCAGTCATGCCAATGAGTTTATGATAGAATTCATGTATTTGAGTAGACATTTCAATTGCTAGTATCTCATATTATTGAATCAACTTTAAAACCCAAGAGGTACCAAAAGAACATGAAACCTTACCAATTCTCTCTCTGCATCAATGGATGCCCAAAATTGGCAAGGGCCAATTCTTTACCTCTTGTGATTTGAGGTAAGATAAGCCAAGTCGTTATGATTGTGAAAGAACCAAATTTATAAGACAACAAATTAATTGGTAGTGTGTTGTAATCTTTACAAATATTTCTTAGTTCTCATTATTTGTTGGTGATAATGCCCTTGCTGACATGCAACATTTGCTAGTAAATAATGGGTGTGTGTTCTTTGAGGGTTGTAATATTGCATTTTGTTTGGAGGATTTGTTGAGGGATTTTATAGAAGTATAGGGAAAGGGGATATTTAGGATGACATATAAGGCTACTTTAAAGGATTCAATCACGGTGGTGAAGAGATGGAAGGATGTGAGCATGACTATAAGTAAACAACATCTCCCATCACAATACACACATAAAGATGCAGAAAACTATATATGAAGTTATAAGTATTGGTGTGCATAACCATATGGCCATAAAAATATACGTTGAGAAGCTAGAAGCAAGAGATATTTTTCTACACAAGTAAGAAACACTCCTAGTTAATGAAGGTGTAGTTCTCTATGATATGAGCCATAAAAACTGCCAATTGACCATCCAAGAAGAACTACTCAACATGGAGTCCACCACTTAATACATTTTTTAATCCAATCATTGGCAAGTGTGTCAATATTTGTAAGAGTGTGGAGAATTCAGGGAAAAAAAATTCATGGCTTTTATTGTACACAATCATTTCTTGATTGTCTAAGTTTATTGGCAGAAACAACCTTAGAATCCTAGAACCTCTAAATGAAGCTATGGATTTTCCAATATATATCTACAAATTCATTTCATTCAACAAAATTCAAAACATAAACCAATTAAATGAATTGCCACAACCAACAATCGAAATCACATATAGAGTTACACAATCACTTGGGGAGCAGCAATTGTGAAACTTAGCATTTAAATTTGTGCATACAATATTCCTCTCAAAAACCATAATTACCAAAAAAAAAAATCTGACATTATTTCTTAACCAAAAAAAAAAGAGTAAATTGAAAACCCTAATTGAAAATTAAACCATCAAGGAAGGAACGAAGAAGAAATGGGGATGGCGAGCAAGGTTGGTGCCTCAAATCAATCTTGATTCAAGATGATGAAATGTTATCATGAGTTTTATTTTTTTTCTTGGATAGAGAATCATGTGCATTAGAGTGAAGGTTCCACTTTCCCTTCCTCTAGTGAGATAATTGGTGATCTTGAATAACATCTCTTGAACATCAACAGTATCCTTCAACATTATTTCTAAGTTAAAGAGCTCGAGAGCTAAGCATGGATCTTATCAAGTTCTTCACAAAGAAATATGGGAGAGGTATGGATTTGGGTGCAATAATAAAATATTTTATAATGAAGAAAGATGGATACAACTCTATAGAGAGTTAGAAGTCAAAAGAGAGTAATAGGAGAGTCAGGGTTCATCTTTGTTTAAAGCAAATGAAAAGAATCAAATGACATATATTTTTATGTCACGTGGGAGGCTCATTAATAAAATGTTTTCCCTCCAAAGCAAGTTTCATGAACAACATTCTAAAAACACTGTTAATTTTGAAGAAATGGCAGTTAAATGGTATCCCTACAACACTTATAAAATGCTATAAATGACAAAAACATAGGTTTGTAATGATTTCTGTCTCACAGTATGTACAAAATGTCATAATACATTCAAAATCAAATATTACTCCATGCTAAATAAAATGTTTTAACTTGAAAAATTTTGTAAATGAATAAAATTTATCACATTTTTATTTAAACAATATAATGAAAAGTAATAAAAAATAACATTTCTTATAGTAGCTTCCTTTACCCTTATCATTATCACCATTGCTGTCCTTATTAGTAACAACAACAAAAATAAACTCAGAAAAACATCAGTATTATCACACTATCATACTTTTTATTTTTGTGGATGTTGTTTTTGTTCTTATTGTTATTTTAGTTAGAAGACCAAAAGCCCAAAAAGATACCAAGTTTATTTCTTCAACAATATCATTAGTGTTACCTATATAATATTTTCATTATCATCATTACAACTATTATTTGTTGTGCAAATGAATGCCCAGCGGAAACAAACAATCTTACAACATGGCAACCAACAGTGAAATATACAGGAAAACACAATCACACAAATTATATGAAAGCAATAAAATAATAACACAAAGATTTACATGGTTCGGCAATGCCTACATCCATAAGAGCAAACTGCAGTGGTTTTTTCATAATCTTCTATCAAAAGACATATGGATTACAACATACAACATGTATATATAACCCTCTCGAACGTTTTCCCCCCAAAACCCAACCTATACAACTTCCCAATTCTACATTCAAAAATCAATGTTGATTAATCGAGTAAAACCGTCGACAATTTAATGCTGAGACCAAACAGTAGATGTAACACAGCATAACAATCGACTGTTTCTTCTGAACTGAAAAAATTGTTCACGGTTACAGGAAAACCATTGACAGTTTGGTCCTACAAACCAACATCTCTTTTTTCCACCATGTTTTCTCTTGGTGCATATGTTCCACTTAATATGTGAACCACATATGACAACAATCTCCACCTTGGCAAATATGCACCTGTTACGAGAAAATCGAAAACATAACTCGTTGCTCCACCTGGAACAATAGGTTGGGACCTCCTCCCATCTAGCAACTGGAGACATTAAACAAGTGCAAGCAATGCTTGAACTTGTCTATGGCAGCTTCAGCTATAGCCATATACCCTGACTCAAGAGTAGATAGTGCAACCAGAGACTATACCCTGAACTTACAACAAATAGGTCTTCCCACAATAGTAAATACATCTCCTATTGTAGACATTCTGTCATCCAAGTCCCCTACATAGTCTGCATCCACAAATCACACAATTGATGGATCACTTTATTGCCTACCAAACATGATGCCATAGTCTGAAGTACCCACACTAACAGCTTGTGCCAGACCCAATCTTGTACTAACCATAGCACACATTAAACACCCCACTACACTAGCATAGGGGACCTTTGACATGTCACGAATGTCATCATCCATCCTTGGGCACTAAGTAGTATACAATTTAAAATGATTCACTAATGGTGTACATACCAATTTTGCATTGACCATGCTAAACCTCTCCAACACCTTCTCCACAAAACCATCCTAAGATAACCATAATCTCCCTATAGCTCTGTCCCTGCAAATCTTGAACCCAAGAATCATCTTGGCCGCACCCAAAACCTTCATGTCAAATTCTTTTCTCAACATAGTTTCTGACTGATTAACCTCAGTCACAGTCTTCCTAGCAATTAACATGTCATTCCCATAAAGCAATAGAGAAATCACTCACTTGCATCTTATCGCCCTCTTCCCTTCTGGAAGCTCCACTAATTCCCACGTTTGATTCTTATGCAATGACTTAATTTCCTCCACCATAACAACCATCCATCTACTTTTCCTTTGACTGTGCACCGCCTCTTGAAAAATAATAGGAACCTTACTACTAGTAATGAACCAAATCATGAAATTCATACCTGGACGGTGGCCTGATAATACATCTGGAGCCATTCTAATCCTGCTGATCTCCCGAGCTAGAAATCCTTACCTAATGAACAATGTCATCTATGCACTGAGTCTATAACTTCACCTACATCACAATCTCGTTTCTGCTGCAATTTATACTGTGATACAACTAGTCTCCTAACCTAGAACTCCCCGCATTATAAACAATATTCCCTGAGTTTCCAACTCCACCTGCATCACATGATCATTGCTGCTGTATTTTTCTGGAACCTATTTCTCTACATCTACCTGAGTACGCTGCACCATGGCTATCTCATCAAAAACCATGTCTCCATTGATCACCACCTTGTTTTTCATTAGATCTCATAGCTTGAACCTACCTTTCTGATACCCTAGAAATATGTACCGTCCAGACTTTGCATCAATCTTACATCTCACCTCACTTGAAACGTGCACGGCTAGACATCCAAACACTCTCAAACCAGAGTAGACTACCGCATTACCTATCCCCACCTCCCCTCCAACTTTCCCATCTAGTGATACCCTTGGCGATCGATTAATCAAGAAACATATCATAGTCACTTACTTTACCAAGAAGTTCCTTTTAAGCCTTGTATACAACCTGAGACATCAAGCCACGCCTTTCTATTGTGGTGTCCTGTGTACTGTGAAGTGTCTCCCTATGCCATGTTGCTAAAAAAAATCCTTGAACAACACTGTACTCAGTTATATTATCTAACCCAAGGATCTTTTCTTCTGGTCTGATTTTCCACCTTAGCCACAAGTTAAACCTGGTAAACATTTCTGACTTGTGTAGTATGAAGTACACCAAGACCTTTTGTGAGTAATCATCGATAAAACTCACTAAGTACATATGTCCATCCCATGATGCTACTCTCACCGGCCCCCAAACATATATATGAATGTAGTTAAGAATACCCTTTATCTTGTGTGTGCCTATCATGAACTGCACCCTATTCTGTTTCCTAAGAACACAATACCTGCAGAACATCTCACTTTCACCCAAATGCCCTAACCGCATATACTTCAAGAGAGTATTATCTGACTCAAAATCTACACCTGCAGCTCCACCTACAACTGTGGTACCCAACAATGCATAAATATTTCCCACTAACTTTAGTCCCTTCATTACCTTTAAGATGCCCTTACACACCTTTATTACCCCACTTTAAGGCTTAAAAATGAACCCATTACAATCTAAAGTGCCTAATGAATCACATTCTTTCGTAAATCTTCTACATGTCTTACATCACATTATGTTCTCACTACACCATCAAACATTTTAATTCTGATAAAGCATCATTTCTCATTAGAACATAACTACAATTTACTAACCTATAGGATCCAAGAATCCATAAGGCGATCTGAACCAGATGAAATAGCAAACATATAACCATCACCACTCCTTGAGTCTCCTTCTTCCACTACATTCACAAATTTTGACAAACCCTTTTGATTTTTTACATTCCCCTTCTTCCATTTCGAATAATCCGATTTTATGTGCCCAATTTTCTCGCACTTGAAACACCATATGTCCTTCTTATTCCTAGTATGCAATAGAGATTTATTATTACTCAATCCACTCAGCATTTTTTTCTCCTACGTTCTTGGTTACTCATCACCACAAGCCCTTCACCTTGTGAAATCTGAAAAACAAGGTGTAGTCCCAAAAGGGGGGGTGGGGTGAATTGGACTTTCAAAAATTTTCTCTTAATTCCTTTTAAGACTTCTTTGTATTTCTTTTAACCAATTATAGACATGTTTGTTCAATTTACCAATCACACAAGAGCTTAGCTCTTTTAATCCACAATACTATTGTTTAAACAAACAAATAATCAATTAATCAACCAAACCAATTATCCAATCAAACACAATATTCAAACCAAGATATATAAGATACAAGATTTCAACTTTTGTTTGTTTGTAGCCCTGTTGTCAATGCAATCCCTTTGATAACGAAATAGCTTTCTCAAAAATGATTTTCTATCAAAACATTCACACTCTTCCCAAAATTCAAAATTCAAATAAACTCTTAGTTAATTTATCTTTGGGATGTTAACCAAGTAACATACTCTCGTATGGTTTATGCAAAATATGGTTTAACCAACTTACTCCTTTTCGGTTTCCGCAACCCAAATCAAAATTAGACTTTAAGTTTACTTGATTTCCAAATATACATAGTATATATGATTACCAATTAAACCATCCGCGCAATTTAAATGTGCTAAAAAATAAAGAGTAAGGGAAAGAGAGAGTGAGACCGGGATTTTTATGAGGTTCGGCTTATACCCAGCCTACGTCCTCACCTTTGGCAAACCACCAAAGGATTACTAAAATCAGTTCCTTTCTCGGGCAGAACAACACTGATTACAACACTCCTTTGTTAAGGCTAGAGCCCGTCTTCTCCAAACGATGTACCCTCGTTCAGTCACTCCTTTAATTAGGTTAGAGCTCGCCTCTCTAAGCAATATCCCCTTACTTAGCCAACAATCCAAACAATCCTTAGAATCGTCAATTTACAAGATACAAATCAAATAGATGTATAAAGAATGCTCTCACAAAGAGCTCATTAATACACTTTGAAAAACTAATATACTTCAATTCAAAAATACCAAAAAAATGAAACAAGAAGTTCAATGTAAATATCACCGGTTTACTTCTCTTTGATAAGGATCAAGAACCTAAATCATATGCTTCAGAGAAGATGTAAAAAGCACAGAGTTTTCTCAAGAAATTCGCAGCAATTTAGAGCTTAGAGTAGGTAGCAAGATGGCTTTGTGGGAAAAGGATTTTGAAAGAATGTTCAATGCTTGGTTGGTTTTATTTTCATAAACCATGTATATAGGCTTTAAATACATTCACATTCATGATGCCCAAGTTTACTTGGAGTGCCCCCCAAGTTTCTAGAAAGATTAGGACACAAGTCAATTAAATTTAAAAATAAGAAGTTTAAAATATCTGCTTGTTGCCGTACTTCGATTGCCTGAAGTGCAACCTCGGTCACCTGAAGTACGTTCAGGAGCCTAAAGATACAGGCTTAGGTTCCTAAAGACACACTGCCTATTTTAAATTGATTCAGCAAAATCTTCGATCGCCTGAAGTTGTCTTTCTATGATTTTTCTTTCCTTTTCAAAAATATTTGACTTCCTTGCTTTCTTGCTTTTTAAAAATATTTTTCGGGGTTTTTAAAATAAAGTTTTAAATTCAATCCCCTAATGAGCTTCTTTTCATTCACAATGATATTTTTACCTTTGAAGTGCTTACATGAAGATTTCCTAATCAATTTAAACACTTCTTGTTCTTTGAAAACTTCATGG
The DNA here is from genome assembly GCF_029873635.1 of Malania oleifera. NCBI lineage: Eukaryota > Viridiplantae > Streptophyta > Magnoliopsida > Santalales > Ximeniaceae > Malania > Malania oleifera. The sequence goes on from NC_080421.1 coordinate 34,058,214, forward strand.
TTATCTTTGAGCTTTGAGTTCATTCCATCTTTGGCCGTCTTTCAGCTTCCCATTTTGATCACTTCATGATACATCATACACCTCTGAGCTTGTTGGTGATCTTTTGAAGTTTTGTTGATTTTGGCTTTTTAAGATTCCTGAAAACAACATTACTTGAACACACATTGATGTTAAACCTTTCCTTCATTTGTTACCATCAAAACAATAGGTGAAAGCCTTGTTAGGCTAACAATCCCCCCCTTTTTTATGATGACAAATAAGGAGCAAAAATTTAGAAACACTTGTAGAACACTCCCCCTTACAATAAGAATAGATTCAAGTAATGTTTTATAAAGTAATCCAAAACTCAACAGGGTATTTGAAAATCCTTATAATATTTCACAATATTGTATATTTATCAATATGTTTATCAAGGCATTTGCATAGCTCATTTATATAGTCAACATTCATATTGCATTTTTCAACATTCAGCTACATGCATATTGCATTTTTCAACATTCAACTCAACATTTCTCTAAACCATTTCATATATTCAGTTTAGCATTTTTCTAAACCATTTCATATATTGTATATATTCAGTTCAGCATTTCTTTTCAACATTCAGCTCAGCATTTCTCTAAACCATTTCATATAGTCAACATATAGCATTTTCAACAATCAGCTTAAATATTCAATTCAGCTCAAATATTCATGACATATTTTTGCTCTCTAAACCATCTCTCCCCCTTTGACATCATACAAAAAGGGATACAAAATTTTAATACAAAGAGCAAAGAACCATATAGATATGCATCAAGATAAAAAAGTCATAAGTAGTACAAGCCAAAACACATCACTAAGATGTGACCTACAACAATACAATGCATCACAAAAAGAGTTGTTTTTAAGTTTACATTTTAAAAGCTAAGAAAACTTAATCATCATGTCCTTCATCACCATCAGAGGCATCATTATCTTCTTCCTCTTCTTCTTCATCTTCATTCTCATCATCACCATCACCTTCAGTTTCTTCATTACTAGCATCAGCTTCTTCTTCTTCATCTCCTTCCTTATCTTCTTCAGATGCTTCTATTGATGAGTCATCACTACGGGGTATGGAGCTAGTGTCCATAGGATCACCATGTGAGGAACTACCCTGTATCTACTCAATACGCATAAGATGCTAATCTAGGGAAGAGTAGTTATCCTGTAGATAGTTAAGACCATCGCGCATATCTCGGCTAAAGGATGTGAATTCATTATAGAATGGTATGAACCATGAAGGAGCTTCAATTGCTGATCCTTGAGCCTGAGCTTGAGGTGGAGGAGGAGGTGCAGTTGTCGCTCTTCATTGACCAACTCTTTTGGAACACCAATTTTGATCTCATTTTATTTGTTTGAGGGTAGTTGAGGTAAAGAGTTCATACCTAGTCCTTTTGATGAATAAGTCTGTTGGTGAGGCAATATTTAGTTTTAAAAAAATAAGACTGAGAGTTCCACTGTAATGAAGAGTAATTCAAGATGCATAAAGCTTAGCCCACATCCATTTTATAATAAGGCTAGCTAAGTCAAGTTTCTTCTCCTTTAACAAACACCACATAACGAAACAATCGGCATAGGAAATATGGCCATAGGATCCAGCTTGTGGTAGAATGTTATTGGTGATAATCTTTTGGAGGATTTGAGCATTCAGGCTAAAATGCTTTTACAGTGGTGGATGCCCAAAGTAAGTTGGTTGATGCTCCATGACTAATGGAAAAATTCTTCAGGTGTAAAGTCTTGTTGGAGTATCCATGATTGTTCTTATGTAGGGCATTCAAAATTTTTGGGAGAGATATTTAGGATGGATGCTAAGGTTTGAGGTGAAAGAACTATTCTCTTGCCCTTTACATCAGTTGATAAGGAATTTTCCCCAAGGGTCATATTTGCATAGAAGATTTTTATCAAGTTTGGAAAGATCCCTTTGGCTTGATACTTGATAAAATTTTTCCATCCAATGTTTCTGAACAAGAATAAAATATCAGGGAATTCAGTATTTAAGAACTGGATATCAAGTACCTTACCAAATATTGGTTAACTTGTGAGGAGTCGAGTCCTATAAAGATTCTTAGATTGAGAGGATACCAACCATCGCTCAATATTTGGATAATCTCTACTAGAGGATGAACCACGATTTTTTGTTTGCTTTGTTCGAGGCATTGTGAAGGTTCTTGGAGCAAACTGATGGCTTCTTTCAAACCCTAGAATAGGTATGATCATGCTAAGAGGCTTGGATTTGAAGGTTATAATGTAGGAGATTGAAGAAAATTTGGTGTTGGAACTTTAGGTGAGCAATAGACTACAGTTCAGGAGCCTAGAAATTAGAAAAGAATAGGGTTTTGCACGTTTAATATATAAAGGATCCGTTACTTCAAGTGCCTAAAGAATAAGTGCAGGCGCCTGAGGATTTTTTTAGGATCAAATTCAATAAGCAGTAGTTGTTCGGTCGCCTGAGGTCTAAAGCTCAGGCGCCTGAAGTATATGTATGAGCCTGAATTTTTCAGCTCATTCAACCGAAGTTTTTCAATTTCTGAATTTTCTTATTTCCTTGTTTTGAACCTTTCTAACTTGCTTCCCTTAATGCATTATGGTTCAAGTTTCTCTTTTTATAGACACAACCTTTCTTTTAAAAGCACTTATGTAATAAGTTTTTAGATTTTATTTTTATTTCATTTGAACATCCAACCTTCATGTATCCTGCTACTTTTTATTTTATATTTGTATGAAGTTATTATTTCATTTTTGGTACCCATATTTTCTTGGGTCTGGTAGGTTTCATAAGGGATGTTTCTTTTACTCTTTATATATGTTTTGTTCTCACACCTTTCCTCTTAAATGGACATTCAAACTTTATATGCCTTTTTTTCTTACATTGATAGCATATAGTGTTAGTGTAGGCATTAGAGGATGTGCTAGCATTATCTTTGGATGCTTTCGAAAAATAACCCATGTCAAGATTCTTTTTCTTTTTATTTTCAACCTCATTAAATCCAATACCTTCTTTGTTTAAAGTCACCTTTTGTGAGCCTATCATTTTGTCAAAGTTTGTCTTTCCTTTCGTGAAGTTATAAATGATCTTTTTCTTTATCTTCAATTTGATTTTTGAGATCATTTATCTTGATGTTTTTCTTGTTATCAGCCTTCTTTAGTGATTTCTCTTATTCTTGAGATAATTTACTTATTTTATCCTCTAATTCAGAAATATATGTCTTTCTTATACTTTATAGAGGATAGGGATCGAAGGTTTTCTATTATTTTTTCATTCTTGCTTTCTAATTCTTTGATTTTCAAGTCTTTTTCTTTTTCAATAAGATTTTTAGCTTCTAATTCTTTTATTGTTCCATCATTCTTGTTTTTCAATGACGTGTTTTGTTTATTTACTTTGATCAACATCTTATGAACTTTGAATAAATCATTTTGTAATTCATCATAGGATGGCATACACTCACCATTGGATTCATTTGAAGAATTACTACAAGAATTATTTAAAGATTTAGATGAGGAGCCTTCCTCATCATCCCAAGCCATAAAGCAAGTATAAGCAACCCCTTAGTCACTTGATTTGTAACGTCCTCGAAATTTACACCATTTTCTTTCCTTTATATATATATATATATATATATATATATATATATATATATATAAAACCATACCTACACAGTGGAAACATAAGTCATATAACCATATATACTAAACAATATCAGAATTCAGTACATTCAGACCATAGCCATAAACAATAACTCTCTCCAGTATCTTCTACCCCAAAAATACAAAATCCTGTCACAAACTTACCCTACAACCAGGGTAACCAAGTCAACTTTCTATCCACGAGCCTGATTTGCTCGCCTAGCTAGCTCACTTGAAAAGTGGTAAAGCAATGGGGTGAGATGACGCTCAGTAAGTGGAAATATGCTATTACTAGTGTGTGGCGACCAAGTCATAAAACTATAATAATAGTATTTAAAACTGCATGATCTGGAAAATCTGTAAAATACATGTATAGTAGCTTAAATTATTTGTATCATCTGAAATTTCTATCATTCATACTGTTATATCATACTACATACGACAAAAGCTGTAAAATTGTATACATATACATATACATAACTGTGCTCTTTCCCTGGGACTCTGTATGTCATGATTTGACCCCTCATGATGGGGTTATGCGGCCCATAAGCGGGACTTAACTCTGGTCGGCCCTCCAGGTAAGTCATCATACTCTACATTACCTTAGCCTGGCCAAACTGCATCCACTCCTAAGCTCAGAACTAGCTACTACCTCGTCAAACTGGCCCCCTCAACCTAGTGAATTGGGGAAGTGCATCCTCTCTGAGCATAGTTTGACAGTACCCACACACTTTCTGAGATATGTGGTTGCACTCTATTCTGTATATAGCAACGGTACTGCGCTCTATAACTGTATCTGTCTATAATCTTTCCACAAGGATCTAATACTATATACATATATACTATACTATTTTTACTATTTTTATTATGTTTCCAAAATAACCATAAAACAATTAATCTAAACTATAAATACTATAATATCTGTAGCATCTTGATGCTATAACTGTATAATCTGTCTATACTTTCTATCTGTGTAATCTATCTATATACTTTGAGTGTTATGGAATTTAGGAAAACATTACATTCTGTAAATACTATGCATACTAATCTGAATAAATATATGTGTACGTATATATATATATATATATATATATATATATGTGAAACTATTTGAATAAAAACTGTATATGTACTTATATCTGTATGTATAATATCATATACTAAAAAAATTATATAAAATTCTACATTAAATAATATCTACTCAGGCCACACATACTTTAGAATCTCTTATTCTGTAAAAGCTACATAATAACTGGTATACATGCACATATGTAAAATTCCTATTAATATAATTAAATCTCCTAGCATAGCATATTTTCCTTACCTAGTTTTTGAAAAGCCCTCACTGAACTCTGGCCCTACATCTACATGGTTCTCCACTCAACACCCTGAAGACGACATCCCCCAAAACAAAACATCAGTATTTTCCTATATACAACATTTCCTATAACTTCAGGGAAAACAGATTCTAAATAAAACACCTTACCCTAAATTTGGGATGAATTCTAAACCAATTCCACCAACAATCAGCTCCAGCAGTCTTGCAAGGAACTCCACCAGGAGCGTCGTGGTGGTCTCATATTTTCGATCCGGCCAGAAACGGGGCTAAAATCGAAGAGAGAAGAAGGGAGAGGCGTTTAGAGAGAGAGAGAGAGGGGAAGATTTACACCATTTTTTTACAAATTAACCCAGGTTTTCACTATTTATAGGCCCGGATTCGTCGACGAAACATGTCATCTTGTCAACAAGTTCTTAAGAGATTTCGTCGACGAACCTTACTTCCTCGTCAACGAATTTTAGATTGCCCAAAACCCCTCTTGGTATCTTCTTGTCGACGAGACATGATTTCATCGACGAGGTCTCCTTATGAGCTCGTCGACAAACTCCATGTGTTCGTCGACGAGGCCTTGTGTAAATCTTCTGGGTTATTACATCCAAAGTGCAACATCGTCAACGAACGCTCCTTCTGTTTTTGTTTCCATTTCCCTCCCTCTTTATTATTTAAATACCATTATTCTTCGAGTCATTACATGATTCATATTCCGAATTACTTGTACTATCTTAAGTAGTGGCTTTCATAGCCTTTATGTTTTTCTTCTTAGACTATTTCTTTAGTAATGGAGATTCTGGTTTTTTATGTCCAACTTTGTTACAATTATAACACGTAGGAGTTTTATTTTTAGATTTATTTTTGCTAATATCTTCTTCTTCTTATTCGGAGTCTTGGTTTCTTCTTTTGAATTTTTTTTTTCCTTCTAAGGATTTTTGCAAGTTTCTTAGATATGAAGGCTAGTTCATCTTCATCCATTTCTTCTTCACTACTAGTATAGTGACCCAAAGAATAATAGTATTTAAATAATAAAGAGGGAGAGAAATGGAATTAGTAACAGAAGGAGGCAGTAAACTTTGTCGACGAACACGACATTGCATTTTGGAGAATATAATAATTTCAAGAAAATTTCCAGGCTTCATCGAAGAATACAGGGATTCGCCAATGAAGGTCTTCAGGATCTCGTCGATGAGAAAATACCGAGTGAAGAATTGGGCTACTCTGAATTTCATCAACGAAGGGTAAGGTTCGTCGACGAATTTAATGAAGGACTCATCAACGAGGTGACCGTATAGTCGACAAACCTGGCACTATAAATAGGAAAAACTCATATTTTAATCACAAATTTCAGTGCTCTCTCTCTCCTCTCTCTCTCTCTCTCTCTCTCTAACGGACCCTTTCACTTCTCTCTTTGATTTCGGCCCCGCCAGTCGCCAGATCGACAATCTGAAGCCACCACGACGCTCCTAACGAAGTTCTCTGCAAGTCTTCTGGAGCAGATCGTTGGTGAAACAAAGTTGGATTTCATCCCAAATTCAGGGTAATGCCTTTTAGTCTATTTTTAGCCTTACGATAGTTATAGGAAATGATGTAGGTAAAGAAATACTGATATTCTGTTCTTGCAAATGTTGTTTTCAGGGTGTTATGTAGGAGGCCCTGCGGGTGTTAGGCTAGTAAACCATAGGGGATTTTAAGTAGTCAGGTAAAGGAAATATGTTATGCTAGGAAATTTTGAAATATTATACAGTTTATTAAATTATGAAAATTATGTATTAAAGTATGGTGTGGCTTGAGAATATGAATATAGTACGGACATATGTTTTATGGATTTCAGTATTACGATTTTATGAATTTCAGTACCATGATTATACGAATTCTACTACCATGATTATACAAATCTCAGTACCATGATTATATGAATTACAGTACTATGATTATGCAATTATCAGTATTATGATCATACAGTTCTCAGTATTATGACGTATGAATTACAGTTACAATTTATGCAGTATCATGATTATTACAGTTATTTCAGAATCATGGTAAATCAGATAGTGGTATATAGAGATATACTATATAATATCATACCCTGTTGGACTATATAGTTATAGAGCACGGTACCGTTGCTACAGATATTATGTTATGTTATGAGTGCAACCACCTATTTAGATAATACGTGGTAGTAGGTCGATCACCTAGGCCCTTGACGTGGACAGACTCCCCATCAGATATAGGTTAAGGTGGGAAAATCAGACCGATGGAGTATAGTGATTTACCCTGGTCGGCCAGACAGTGTAGATCCTGCCTACGGGCCGCACAACCCTGTTATGAGGGGTTAAATCATGACACACAGTTATCCACAGGGAAAGTTTTCAATTACTATTTCGTATATACAGATTTACAGAACAGGGAACATACGTATGTACAGTAGAAGTATTTTGGATAGTAACCTACGCTACTGTTATGTTAAGCAACGTGGAAAGGGTGGTGGATTTTATTACTTAAACTGTATTTACATATTCAATTATACATGATTATATAAAATTATATTTTCATAATATTGTAGCTCATTTGCCACACACTAGTGATAGCATATTTCGTCTTACTGAGCGTATCTCCCTTTGGAGAGGGACAATCCTCAACTAGGCCTCCTATCTTTTGTGGACATAACTATACCTTTTGGAAAAAACGAATGCAAATCTATCTTCAAACTATGAATTGGAAAGCTTGGGAGGTTGTCATAAATGGTGATCTAATTCCCCTTAAACTAGCAGATGGAAAACAAGTTCCCAAGGAAAAAAATGATACGACATACTTAGATCATATGATGTTGCAAGTTAATTCTAGTGCTATGAATGCTTTATATTGTGTTTTAGATGCTAATGAATTTAATAGTGTAATGACTTGCAAATCGGCTAAGAAAATATGGGACAAGTTATTAAACCTTTCCTTCATTTGTTACCATCAAAACAAGAGGTGAAAGCCTTGTTAGGCTAACAAAATCTCATCGTTGGCTTTCAATTTTTGATGAAAACCCATCAGAGCGCTTGTAACCTCTTCCAAATTCAGAGTTTCTTTTCCCTATGTTTGAGTTGTAACTAGATTTTCATATGCATAAGATGTAGGTCGATAATTTAATAGCATCAAAGCCTTGAATTCTTCCTCAAACTTCATATCAACCTACATCAAACTTACAATTTGATTGAATACATTGATGTGTTGGTTCAAATCCAAACCTTCTATCATCTTAAGCCAATACAATCTTTGCTTAAGATACAACTTTTTCAATAAATACTTGGACATATACTGACTTTCCCATTTCTACCAAACTTCCGTCATGAATTCCACATCCACGACGTGATACAACACATCATCAGTAAGACAAAGCCTGATAGTTGACACAGCCTTTGCTTCCAATTCCTTCCAACTTGTTTCATCCATGCCTTCTGATTGACCTCCATGTAATGCCTTCACCATACCTTGCTGCACTAAGAGTTCTTTAACCCTTCTTTGCCATAGCTCAAAATTTTCCGCTCCATCAAAATTTGTAGAAGAAATTCCATAAGTCATTGTAACCTAATGCTCTAATACCAATCTATTGTGCAAATAATTGCACAGCGGAAACAAAAAATCTTATAATGCAGCAACCAACAGTGAAATATACAAAAAAAAAAAACCACAATCACAAGGATTATATGAAAGCAATAAAACAATGACATGAAGAATAGTCAATGTAACACTGCATGACAGTCGACTGTCTCTTCTGAACCTGATAAAATCACCGACAATTTGGTCCTGCAAACCAACAACTATGTTTTCCACCTTGTTTTCTCTTTGTATATGTGTTCTACTCAACATATGAGCCACACATTACAACAATATTATTATTATTATTATTATTATTATTATTATTATTATTATTATTATTATTATTATTATTATTATTATTATTATTATTATTATTATTATTATTATTATTATTATTATTTGTTGCATAACTATCAATGCTATTATTACAATTACTTTTGTTGTTGTTGTTGTTGTTGTTGTGTTTGTTGTTTCTGTTATTGTTGTTATTTTTGTCTTTTTTGTCATTATCATATTAAAAAGTAAAAAGAAATGCTAGTATAAATATTGATTATTATTGTTTCTTGTTATCATCATTAATAATATATAGTCACTAAGATTTAATTCCATGTGTTATCATTGTTATTAACCATTATTACTATTATTTGTTACATATCTATCAATGCTTTTACCATAACTTTTATTGTTATTGTTGTTGTTGTTGTTGTTGTTGTCGTCGTTGTTATTGTTGCTATTTTTATTTTCATCATTTTTATCATTGCCACATTAGAAAGTAAAAGAAATTATAGCATAAGTATTGTTTATTTGTTGTTGCTTATAATCGTCATTAGTAATACATCACTAAGATTTAATTTCATTGTGTCATCATTGTTATTATCAACCATATTATATAGTCATCATTCATCATTATTACAATGATTTATGATAATATTACTATCACTCTACGCAAGCAACCACACTTAAGAAATAATTGGTTAATAGCGACTCTGTTGAATTTTAAAAGATCTATTATCTTAACCATATTCTTTCGCTTACTATCCAAGTCGAAATAGTTCAAGCTGGCCCCAAATTGGGATGTATCACAAGGGGAATTCCTTCCTCGTCTTTAATCATTATATAATGTTACCAAGGTTGTTAAAGCCCTCAACGTCAAAAGGTTATGGTCTTCCCCTTGAGGGTCTTGGCGAAGATCTACAATATTTTGTCATAGAGCCTAAGTAGGAGATAAAGGTTGCACTTCTAGATGTTATCCCGAAGGGTCCTACTTTCCTTGAGTTGCCTTCTAGCAAAGATTAGATGTTGTTGATCTAAATGTCAAGGATGAACAAAAAGGAAAGGTAGAAAAGAAGACCATGTAATTTGTCCTGGTTTTGACCAAATAAAGAGAAATTAAGAAAGGGAGGGTGAGATTTTGTTAGGAAAAGGGCACAAATCATACATCATATCTAGCAATGTTCGAGAGATAGAAAGAAAGTGAAAGAGACTAAATATGTAGTGTCAAACATTTGAGCCAATAGCAATTGAAAATCTAAAACAACAACAAATCAAAACATAATCATTAATTGAGAAATTCAAAAATATAAGAAAATTAGAAAAGGACTTTGGATGCGTAGGATTCATATCATAGTGATCTAACAAATTTTACGCTGGCTGTCAGCTACCTAACGCAACCCTCCTCCTTTACTCGAGCTTGGGACTAGCTGTGTATGTTGTTTGCAGATGATATTGTATTAATTGATGAAACAACGGATGGAGTAGAGGCCGAGTTAGAATTATGGAGAGAAGCTTTGGAATCTAAATGCTTTAAGCTAAGTAGAAATAAAACATAATATATGAAATGTAATTTTAGTAATGATAGGGGGAATATTGGAGATGAAGTTAAACTTGATGATGAAGAAATAAATAGCACTTGTAGATTTCGATACCTTGGATCTATTATGCAAGCTGAAGGAGAAATTGAAGATGATGTAATGCATAGGGTTATAGTTGATTGGGTAAAATGTAGAAGTGCTTCAGGTGTGCTATGTGAATATAGAATACCCTTAAAATTGAAAGGGAAGTTTTATAGGACAGCTATAGGACCAGCTATGCTATATGGGTCAGAATGTTGGGCACCAAAGAAACATAATATCCAAAAAGTAAAAGTTGCCGAGATGAGAATGCTTAGATGGATGAGTGGTATAACATTGAAAGATAAATTAAGGAATGAACATATTCATGGTAAGTTAGGTGTAGCTCCTATAGAAAATAAGATAAGTGAGGGACGACACAGATGGTATGGACACTTGCAACGTAGGCCACTTAGTGCACTTTTGAGGAAGAGTGACTTAGTTACTGTAGGGGGTAGTAGAAGGGGTAGGGGTAGACCTAAAATAACCTGGGAGGAGATAGTGAGTAAGGATTTAATATCCTTGAATCTATCAAAAGAAATGGTCCATGATCGCACAAATTGGCGGAAAAGGATTCATATAGCCGACCCCACTTAGTGGGACTAAGACTTGGTTTTGTTGTTTTGTTGTTTACTTTGGACGCATATAAAGGCAAAGAGACGTGTTTAATATATCAGTGTAGATTTTATTTTCATTCCACTTGATTTCGAAAATATTATTTTTCTAGGCCAAGTAGTTCTTTAGATTGATCAAATTATATCATCAAAACTACATTAATAATATTAAATTATTAGCAATAGAGGAAAGAATTCAAATTTAAATTATTTATCAGTTTCTTTCCTAAAGATATTGTTAGTCCCAAAAGGAGCACAAGAGGGGGTGAACTAAGCAAAAAAAATTATTTTAGTTGTTCAAACAATTATGCTTCAAGGAAATCAAAGCTCACAGTTTTATTTTATTTTTTTGAAAACCCCAATTTTATTAATAGCACTCACTTATGGCGAAGGAATACCATGGTTACAAGTAAGACACATGGGATTTACAAATAAACTATCAAAACCATCTTAGTCATCAAAACCAATACCAACAAAACATGTATCATTATCCAATTAAAATAATCTAAACATGCCTATATGTAATCAAAAACAAACAAACACGAATATAACAAGAGGAAAACAGAAGAAAACCAAATTATGACAATTAAAGACAAAGGCTTGGAATACTCATCTTATTCATACGAATGAGACCTATCATTTTACTCGGTAGCACATCACCTACAAAATATCTTCTCGTGTTGCGTCCCTCACCTTGATGAGCCAATAAATTCACAACCTGATTACCTTCTTTAAATTGGTGTTTTATAGAGAACTGAAGTCCTTATAACTCCTTCACTAGCAATTCTCAAAACTCCCATAAGTACCAGGAGGAACAAATTCCATATGTGAGTCATCCCACCACCAATCATGAGTCACTTTCAATACAAATATTATGATATCCCAACTCTTTACAGAGCAAAACACCACTAGTAACAACCTACAACTCTGCTCCACTATTAGTACCTGGCTCAAATTTTTCAAAGAAAGCGGCCTTAATATTACCCGACGAGTCACGGATGATACCACCACCACCACAAGAACTCGGATTTCCTCTACAAGAGTTATCTATATTTAGCTTCAACCAACCTACTAGAGGCTTTTCCCTAACTACTTTTCAAGGAGTTCTAACCTTCAGTGTTATCGTTTTCACCTGGAACTCTTCTAATAAATTTTTATCTTTAGAAATTAGAGAACCCTTCACACGTTCTACAATTTTTGCGAGCCAAAACCTCACAGATAACCAAACTGCATTCCCCGACTCATACTTATCTTCCATGTAAGATGTACAACATCTGAGTCAAAGTCTCCAAGAAATTATAGTTGGTATCAAACCGATGATCGTTCCTTTTTCGGTTGATTTTTTGGCACTACTAATTTTCACCCTCCATAGTTCAACATCAAAATTTAGAATTCCGAAGACAAATGTTGCTCTCTTCCATACCACACTTGTGATGGATCCCGTACTCAAAACATGATTAAGAAACTCCTTTTTTTATCCACGTAGTAGCTGCAACATGAGACCAAATCAAATTTCATATTCCGCACTCTCTCATCTATAGGAAGACATTGGAACATGGCTTTGCACATACACAGCGATACTTTCTTACGGAGTAGTTTATGCCAGACCCACTCCATCCACAAGTACTGCTCCCCTTTAATTATTATCACCTCCTAAGCCGAGGCGATTGAAAATTTTTCATTTATAGAAGGCTTCCAAATAAACACATCAGGCCCCGCTTTGTGCTTTATAGATTCATTTAGGGACCCCTACCAATTCTTTCAGCATATCAGTATCTCAATTCTCAGACTCCCAGTAATCTTAAATCTTGTTGGCCTAACAAGGCTTACGAATCTTGTTTTGATGATAAGAAAGCAAAGGATCTTAACATGTTTTATTAGGATATGTTTCAGGACTCAAAAGCTTTCATAAAAAGAGATCAAGCTCAAAAGTTTTTATAACAGATCAAGTCTCTAAAGGATCAAGTTTAAGTATTTGTAAAGAAGACCCTAAAAATTCTAAAACCCTAGAAAAAAAAATAACCTAAAAAATTTAAACAATCCTCCTTCATTTATATATATATATATATATATATATATATATATATATATATATATATATTATTTTTAAATTATTAATAAATAATTAAAATAGTTATGATTTTTATGAATTTTAAAATAATGAAAATAAGGAAAACAAGGTATGTATCATGTTACCATGATATATAAAAAGGGACAATTACATAAAGTCAAAATACAAGTTTCCTAAATCTCAAGATTCTAATCTTACTAAAATAAGAATGAAAGAAAGAAAGGAAATATACTAAAATCAACTCTGTGTACAAAAGGAAACCTTTCCTTCTTAATTTTTTCTTATTTCTTTTATTGGTCAAATAGAAAATCCTAATAGGTTAAAACACAAAAGAAAACCCTAAAACCTATCAATCAACCATAGAATTTGTAAGAATTTCTTAAATTTTCTTTTTATTTTTCTTTTTTTTTTTCAAAAATAAGACATAGAAACCATAATAATAATAATAATAATAATAATAATAATAATAATAATAATAATAATAATAATAATAATAATAATAATAATAATAGTACAATATTTTATTTTATTTTTTTGCTATTTTTTGAATTTTTACGACCCCAACCTATCCCCATGACATAAAAGACCAAACTTAAGATAATTTTCATGCTAACACTAGGTTGACTTACCCTTGAATCATAAGCAACCTTGAACATGTTCTAGTGGAAGGAGTTGGAAGTGAAGGTTGTGGCTACTATCAGGCTTTGTCCGGCCGATGACATGATGTATCACATCATGGATAAGGAATCCACAACGGCAATTTGGCTAAAACTAGAGATTCGGTATATGTCCAAGTCATTGACAAACAAGTTATATCTTAAGCAAAAACTTTACGAGCTTAAGATGGCAGAGGGTTCAGATCTAAATCAACACATCAACATATTCAATCATATCATTAGCGAGTTGAAGCAAGTTGACACGAAGTTCGAGGATGAAGACAAGGTGCTGATGCTGCTAAATTCCTAACCTATGTCTCCTATGTATGAGAATCTGGTTATGACTCTGACATGGGGAAAAGAAACCCTAGAGTTTGAGGATATCATGAGTGCATTGTTGGGGTTTCATTAGAGGAAGAAGGGCTACAATAAGACTTCACAAGGGGAAGGGCTCGCGGGAAAGGTAATCAAGATCGTCGGAGAGGCAAGTTTTGGAGCGGGTCGAGTAATAATAAAACTCAATCACAATCCAGGAAGAGGAATGACATTCGGTGTTTTAAGTGTGAAAAAATTGGGCATATTAAATCGGAGTTTCTGAAATGGAAGAAGGGGAATGCAGAAACTCAATAGGGTTCATCAAAATCTACGAATGTAGCGAAAGAAAGATATTCGGGGAGTAGTGATGGTGACATGTTTTTTGTTTCATCAGGTTTAGAATGTCTTATGGATTCTTGGATCCAAGACTAGAGATGTTCTTATCACATGACACCTAACAAGGACTAGCTCACCACTTATAGATTGGTGAGTTCTGGTTCCATTCTGATGGGAAACGATGCTACCTCCAAAGTTGTCTAAACAAGGAATATCATAATCAAGATATATGATAGTGTGGTAAGGACGTTATGTGATGTAAGGCATGTACTGGATCTACAGAAGAATGTGATTTCATTAGGCACTTTAGATTGTAATGGGTATAGTTACAAGTTTGAAAGTGGGATAATGAAAGTGTGTAAAGGCATCTTGATGGTGATGAAGAACAGAAGTTAGTTGGGAATATCTATGCACTGCTGGGTACCATAGTTGTAGGTGGAGCTGTAGCTACAAGTTCTGAGTCAGATAATACTATTTTATGTAAAATAGTTATTAAAAAATGAAGGGTATTCTTAACTACATTTATTTGGATGTTTGGGTACCGGTCAGCGTATCATCACGGGTTATACATATGTACCTCATGAGTTTATCCCAAAAGGTCTAGGCATACTTCGTGTGACACAAGTTAAAGATGTTTGTCAGGTTTAACTTGTGGCAAAGGTGGAAAACCAGATTGGCAGAAAGATTCTCAGGTCAGACATTAGAACTGAGTACATTGGTGTTCAAGGAGTTTTGCAAGTAGCATCTTTGGTTGTATACAAAGCTTGCAAGGAACTTCTTAGTAAATTCTTTCTTGATTAAGCAATCACCAAGCGTATTACTAGATGGGAAAGTTACAGGAGAGGTTTGGACAGGTTATGCAGTAGACTACTTTGGTTTGAGAGTGTTTGGAGGTCCAGTTATGCATGTTTCTAGTGAGGTGTGATCTAAGCTTATTGTAAAGTCTAGACAGTACATCTTTTTTGGAGTGTTAGAAAGGGGAATTCAAGCTGTGGGATCCAACGACAAAAAAGAGACATGGTTTTTTATATTAAAGCCATGGCGTAGCATACTTATGTAGATAAAGACAAACATTTGTCAGAAAACTGCAGCAGCAATAAGCATGTGATGCAGGTGGAGTTGGAGACTCAGGGCAGAGATGACATTGTTCATATTGTAGGGAGTTATAGCTCGGGAGACCAGCGAGATCACAATGGGCCTAGATGCACTATTAAGCCATCACCCAGGTATGAATTTGATGATTTGATGTCTTATGCATTCATTACTACTAGTAAGGTTCCTACTATTTTTCAAGCTGCGGTGCACAGTAAAGGAAAAAATATATGGATGAATGCTATGGTGGAAAAGATGGAGATACAGCATAAGAGTCAGATGTGGGAGTTGGTGGAGCTTCCAGAGAGGAAGAGGGCGTTAGGATGCAAGTGGGTAATTTTTCTGTTGTTTTATGTTGATGACATGTTACTTAATAGGAAGATTTTAACTGAGGTTAATCAATTGGAAACTTTGTTGAGAAAAGAATTTGACAAGAAGGTTTTGGGTGCAACTAAGAAGATTCTTGGGTTGGAGATTCGCAAGGACATAGCTGTAAGGAGATTGTGATTATCTTAGGGTGGCCTTGTGAACATAACTTCAGAGAGATTGTGGTTATCTTAGGGTGGTTTTGTGGAGAATATGTTGGATATGTTTAGCATAGTTAATGCAAAGCCGGTCACCAGTAAATCAATGTAAACTATCTATCACTTAGTGCCCAAGGACAGACGCTAATGTTCGGGGCATGTCAAAGGTCTCCTACACCAGTGCAGTGGGGTGTTTTAGCAGGCAACAGAGTGATCCTTCAATTGTGAGACTCGTGGATCCAGACTACGCACTAGACTTGAATGACAAGAGGTCCACAACAAGGTATGTGTTTACTATTAAAGAAAGGCCAATTGTTGGAAGTTCAGGGTACAGTCTTTGGTTGCATTTTCAACAACTGAGTCAGGGTACATGGCAGTGGCTGAGCCTACCAAGGAAGCATTGTGGTATATAGGATTGGTCAAGGAGTTGGGTATTCAGATAGGTAGAGTTCATGTTACCATGAACAAGTTCAAGCATTGCTTGGACTTGATTTATGTCTCCAGTTGTTAGACAAGATGTGGTCTCAATCTACTATCTAAGGTGGAGCAGCAGGTTATGCTTTCATAATTCTCCTAAGTGGTGAATATTCACCAAGGTGGAGATTTTTTGGATATGTGGCTCATATTGAGTGAAATGCATACACTGGAAAAGTATGGTGAAGCAAAGAACAAGGAAGGAGACTACAGGAAGAAACCATCAATGGTTAGGTCGACTATTGCATCAACGGTTTGCTCTTAGTATTGAATCCTTGATGGTTTCAATATTTAGTATTGGCCTCAGTATTAAACCGTCAACAATTTTCCTGAAACCTTCAACGATATTGTTCGAAACAGATCACGAATTTTAAATCGAGAGATTAGTAAATTGGGAGATTCGAAGGATTTTCCTCTAGGGATTGCTACATGAGTGTTTTAGATACATTCTAAGTCTTTTGTACGTATAAAGTTGATATATAAACTATATTTGTAACCCTTGATGCAAACTTTGATAAATGGATAGTGAAAATCAACCGCTTACTCATGTGGACATAGGCACATTGTCGAACCATGTAAATTCTTGTGTCTTTGATTATTTTCTTCTCTTTATTCTCTTTGTGATTGCTTGTTTTCGTATTACTTATCGCTGGTTGCTGCATTGCTTGTTCCGATTCAATTTTTGGTTTCCGCTGTGCATTGGCATTTAGAACTTTGCATCAACAATAGTGGTTTGTTCACCAAACGTACATCCACCCCGGAGCCAACAAGCATGAACTTTCCATTATCTTTTGATAATTTTACATGAGAGAATCACTCGCCCTCAACTTAGCTCACTTTTTAAGAATCATGTTCCTTTACTCTTTAAGCCTCCAAGGCTCCAAGATTTCAAGTCATATACGCTTTCAAGCCCCATCAACTCACCTCTCAAGATAATTATTCCACTCAAGCTAGCCGACTTACCCTCTTGACAATCTTGTCAAAGATTTCATGCAACTGCACTTTGGAACCTCAATCACTTCAAAGATTTAATCCAATTTATAGAGGAGGAAGAAGATGATAAGTCAACACATGCCATTGCACCTCCGATGAAACCCTTAATCGCTCCTCCAATCAAGCCTTGAATCTCTCCTTCACTCTTGGCTGCAATTACTGCATTTACTATGTATATCTACATTTACTATGTATATCTCCAACATTCATCTCTAAACATGTATAAAGCCATGTATAGCCTTATATCATTAACAAATGAAATATACAAGATCCATACCTTCTTTTTTGTGGTATTAGAGCGTGTTGATTCCTGAAATCGATGAAACGTTAACTGCAGATCGCAAAGCCACCTGTGCCTCTTTCTCATTCCCGGGCTTCAATTTCCCTGCCCAACACCCCCTCATGATCTCTAATTTGTCGTCAAAATCAGCAACCTCGTCAAATCGAAATGTACTGGAGATCTGTCAGTTCAGGTAGTTCTCCATCGTCACCACCAAGCTTGATTCCTCTGTTATGTTCTATAAATAGGTGTTCAGAACTATGTCTCTGTGACCCTGTTCACCACCAAAGAACTCACCACCCTCCTCCCTGCCTAACCCCTACGATCACACCCTCGTAAATTCACCACTATGCTTCGACCTCTGCTATGTCCTCTACTCTTCTCTGGTTGCTTCTATCATCATATTCAGATTCATCCTACTTCTACTGATCTTCATCCCTCTTCTCAATTTTTTTTTCTTATTTCTCCTTCCATATTTCTTTACATGGCGAATTCCTCGTAATCAAACATTGATAGTTCAAGAACCTCATCAAATCATCCAATCAAAGCCTACCAGGGTGCTCCCAAAAAGCCCTAAACGCGTCTCCTTATCCACTTTCAACATATTTCCATCCATTTGTCCTATTTTGCCATTCATAATTTTATTTTAGTAATTTCCACACTCCTATGCACCTATATATTATTTCCACAGGCCAATATGCCAAGCTAGCTTATCTTCTTTGTCTTGTTCTATATCTACATGTGGAAATACTTATGTTGTCTCAATCAATACATCCACGCTTATTTCTCACAAAATTTCAAGGGAAGGAAACTATTCAATGTGGAACTCCCAAATGACAAATCTTATTTTTGGGTATAATCTCATGGGATTTGTAGATGGAACTCATCCATGCCCACCAGCTAATGATCCAAAGTACAAAACTTGGATTCGTCAAGATCGACTACTTCTTCTTACTATCTAAATAGATGTCACTGGACCAGTAGGACCAATTGTATCTCGATGTAAAAATGTTGAGGAAGCATGGTGCAAACTCAAAACCACTTATGCCAATAAATCTAATACTCGGATGGTTAGTCTAATTAATTCCCTCATCAAGGTTAGTCAAGCAAGAAAGAGTATTTCTGAATTTATGCAAACTATTCAAACCATTATTGATGATCTTGCTATAATTGGGCGCAATACGAGTGATGGAGAAATAGTAGTACATATGCTCAATGGTTTCTTAGATGATTAAAAAGAACTTAAAGTTGCCGCATGTACAAGAGAATCGCCCATCTCCTTTGAAGAATTAGTGGAAAAGCTTATGGACTATGAAATGAGTCTCAAGAAATTACACTCGACAGACTCTCACATCACTACCCAATATTCAAAAAAGCAACATAGTAAGAAAGGCATAAACGACACCTTTAATACCTTTCAAAAATAGTCACAATTTAGAGGAAACAATAATGGCTACCTAGGGAACAAAAACAATCAACTCCAATAAAATTCCTATAGAAACCGTGGCAACCAAAATTTTTCCAACAATTTACAAACTCAAGGAATCTTGTCAAACTCAAATCGGACTTGGTGGCCTAACTTCAATTGGAATCAACCTCGAGTCTTCTGTCAGTTGTGTGACAAGCCCGGTCATGTTTCCAAAGTATGCAGATCATGTCCCTTACCTATCTCAACCTCGAGTCTTCTGTCAGTTGTGTGACAAGCCTGGTCATGTTTCCAAAGTATGCAGATCATGTCCCTTACCTATCACCTGGCCGCAAGCCAACTTCACAACTTATGAAACTCTGACTAATCAGTCAGGTTGGATAGTTGACTCTAGGGCATCTCATCACATCACCTTAGATTTTCATAACCTATCTATTCACTCCGAGTATGGTGTCAATGATTGTAATGACCCAGGAATTAAATAATTAGGAAATATAATGAATGAAATGGATTAATGGGTAATAAGGGACAAAGTAAGGATTTAAGAAGGAAAAGCAGGCCCCGTTGACGAATGTCCTGTCTTTGTCGACGAGTGTCCTTCTAAGCTTGTCAAAAACTCCAGTTTTTTGTCGACGAAGGAATCCCAAGAGAGTAAATTGGAAACTTTGAATTTCCTCGACGAAGGTATCTTCTTGTCAACGAAGTCTCTATAGCGCCTCGTCGATGAAGCCCTGCCTATAAATAGACTTTTTCTTCATTTTCTAGTGAAAACTCGCCAATCCCCTTCTATCTCTCTCTCTCTCTCTCCAAAATGGTTTTCCCACCTTCTCTCCTCGATTTCGGGCCGAATTTGACCCGGTTTGACCGTCCGAAACCACCACAAGGTTTGTGGGATCGTTCTCTACAAGACTGTAGGAGCTAATCAGTGGGTTGTGAGGTTTGGGAAACATCCCAAAATTAGGGTAAGTGAGTTATTATGGGATTTCCTTAACGAATGTTGTTATTTGGAGTCTAGGAAGTAGTAAGTAAGTATTTTTCTTAAGATTTGAGTTAATTAGAATTTATTTTAATTAAATTAGGATTTTTGGATTCAAGGTCCAGGTGAACGTTGTGGGTATGAGTTTGGGGATCCTACAGGCGTAGTTTGAAAGTCAGTTAAGGGGTAAATTTATATATTAAATTAGGTTTTTCATGAATTAAAAAGGATTATGTGTGATATATATATATATATATATATATATATATATATATATATATATATACACACACACATATATATGTTTTTATGTGAGTTAAAAATGTCAGCCATGAAATTTATGTTTTTTGAGCTTAGGATTGTTTATATAGCTATGTATATGTGAAAGTAAACGAATGAAAGTGAAATAAATTTTCTGAGGATTTAAGTAAGAAATGAAATGTATTTTCAACATATAAAGGTTAATTATGGGTTGGCTTATTTTGTAAGGAATGTATATGAATTTTATAGTTAAACTGTGTGGCATGAGATTCTGTACAAATATATGTTAAATGTATGAGATACGGGCTAAATAAGTAAAGTATTGAGAATAAAATATAATATGAACAATGTTGCTTGTGTATGTTAAAGCAACCATATAAATGTAAGACAACTGAAAAACAGTCATGTTAGTAGATTATAACGTATTTCTATGTGAACTAACTGTAGCAGATTCTAGCGCATTTCTATGTGGACTAACTGATGATGGCTAAAGACCAGTTATAGTACAAAGGAATGAAATGAAAATGTTATGCAAGCAAATGACAATGAAATGGCAATGAAATGAAATGACAAATGTGAACGATGTAAATGGGAAAGAGAAATGAAATGAAATGTTTAAGTTATGAACATGAACAGATGTGTATGAATGAATAATGAGAGAAAGAAATAAAGTATATAATATTAGAAGTATCTATGTATGTAGAACACGTTACGATTGGGCAAGGCAACCTCTTCGCTTGAGCGCTTGCTGAGAAAGGCGAGTGCACTAGTAGCTTCAGATGTGGCAGTAGCTACATAACGTTCTAGGGCAAAGGGAACCTATTTGTATGGGCAAGTAGAATTTTCTATCCTTAGGGTCTTTTCCGGTAAACTATTGTTGAATGCATGAGTACGAGATTAATCTAACATTTAAGGGCTTACTAAGTATGGTAAGTGCCCTGATATGCTTTAGTTGTGACCTTAGGATTACCTAAGTATCAGAGCAGAGGGATGCGACTTGTATGGGTGGGTAATCACCCCTATCCTTGGGTAATCTCATGGGTTAAATATTTGCATGTAATTTTTTATGTTTAGAAAACAATTTCAATGTTAAAAGATGTTTTTCAAATTTAATTAAAATGATATCTACTTACCTCATGTTGGCCACACGCTGTTTTAATATGTATGTTTCTTCCCTTACTGAGATGTGTCTCACCCGAATATGAATGTTTCTTTTTTAGGACATCCTCGAGGTCGGGCTTAGGAGCTCGAGGGTATTTTAGCATTTTTTAGGACTATATAAGAAAGGGTATATGTTGAGCATATTTTGGGGATGTATATGTTTATGTTTTATGCCTTTATGTTGTATGGCTATTGAGTAAGGATGGTTGTGAAAATACTGAAATGTTCTAGAGATGTATGTATTTATGGAAATGCAGGTGATGGTTGGTTTTTATGGATTTATAGATAGAAAATATAAAATTCTAGTATTACGGTATTATGGTATATGTTGTATGGAGATTATGCCTATGTTTTCCGCTGCGTATGTATATTATGGATTATCAGGATTTTATCAGGTATAGCACACCAGACCTGAGTTTAAGGGTTCGGGGCGTTACATTATGGTATCAGAGCGATGATTTTTGGGATTTTAAGGATATAGGAAATTATCTATACCGGAGTATAGGAATAAGTTAGGATAAAAATAGGAGATGAATAGGTTAGGTATTAAGAAATAGGTTTGATATAGAGAAGTATAGGATTGTGTTTTGTAATTTAAAGGCGAAAATACATCGATGATTTCCTATGATTTTTCTGAAGCAGTCGACGGCCTTAGAAAAGCCACGGTAAACCTTAGATGTTTTTGTTTCTGAATTGTGAGACTGGTCCTTATGTGAAGATTTTGGATTTTTATTGGATTTTAGTTAATGATTATGATATTTGAAGTTATAATATGGAAATCTTATCTCTTTTTTGTCCTATTTTCAGGATGGATTCTAGAGATGAGAATGTAGAGGCTGAAGGAAGGAAGGATTCAGTGACCTCTAGTGAGGGAAAAATAGATACCTCTAAGGTGCTGCGAGGTATCGTTTGTCAAGTTAAAGCAGAAATGAAGAAGGATCCAAAGGAACAGAACTTTCCACCTGTAGGACAGGATTGCAGCATAAAAGAATTTATGAGGATGAACCCTCCAGCCTTTACAAGAGGACTTGATTCAGTGGTAGTAGAGAATTGGGTACAAGAAATAGAAGAGATTATGGTTGTACTCGACTGCACCGACGAACAGAAGGTCCGCTATGCCGCTTTCAAGATGACAGGAGAGGCGAAGAGCTGGTGGCTTTCTGCGAAGCTGCTAGAGGATCAAAGGGCTGTAAAGATAGCTCTTACTTGAGAGAGATTCAAGAAGCTGTTCTTTGATAGGTATTTTCTTTCATCTGTCAGAGAGGAGAAGATTGAGGAGTTTACCCATCTGACTTAGGGGGATATGACGGTTGCGGAGTATGCGGCTAGATTTGTGGAACTGTCGTGTTTCACTCCATTTCTGGTCCCAAATGAAGTAAGAAAGGTTAGGAAATTTGAGAAAGGCCTGAGGCACAAGATATATAAGTAGGTGGTCGGGTTTCAAGCTTTTCAGAACTAATTGATAAGGCCTCGGTGTTGGAAAAAAGTATCCAGGGCAGTACTAAGCCTTCAAAGTAGAAGAAGAGACCTACATCATCCGGCTTTCATTCTGAGGCCAGTTAGGGATCAGCGAAGAAAGGGAAAGAAGCAATGGGCTCTGTATGCCCAAAATGTGATAAAAGGCATAGGGGTGAATGCTGGTATGGCACTCCGAATTACTACAGGTGCGGTAAGCTAGGGCACCACAAGAAAGATTGCCGAGAACCCTTGCCTATGGTAGCTGCTCAAAATCAGGACAAGGGAAAGTAGTAGATACCACTTGGAAAAGGTGGTCCACCTCAGTTGTATACACTTCGAGCTGAGGAGGATGTCATTAGAGAAGCACGTATGATAATTTTATTTAATGAGAAATGATGGAATGATTTATATGATGATATGCATGTAGAGTTCTTATAGTGGTAGTTAGCAAATGAATTCAAGTAATGTGAAAGCATGATTAGTTGGTAAAATTTTGAGGACGAAATTTCTTAAGGAGTGGAGAATGTAATGACCTGGGAATTAAATAATTAGGATATATAATGAATGAAATGGATTAATGGGTAATAAGGTATAAAGGAAGGATTTAAGAAGCAAAAGCAGGACTCATCAACGAATGTCCTATCTTCATTGATGAGTGTCCTTCTAAGCTCATCAACGAACTCCAATTTTCCGTTGACGAAGGAATCCCGGGAGAGTAAATTGGAAACTTTGAATTTCGTTGACGAAGGTATCTTCTCGTTGATGAAGTCTCTATTGCGCCTCGTTGACGAATCCACGTGTCTCATCAACGAAGCCTTGCCTATAAATAGACTTTTTCTTCATTTTTCAGTGAAAACTTGCTAATCCTCTTCTCTCTCTCTCTCTCTCTCTCCAAAAACGTTTTCCCACCTTCTCTCCTCAATTTCAGGCCGTATTTGACCCAGTTTGATGATCCAGAACCACCATGAGGTTCGTGGGATCGTTCTCTACAAGACTGTAGAAGCTGATTGTTGGGTTGTGAGGTTTGGGAAACACCCCAAAATTAGGGTAAATGAGTTATTATGGGATTTCCTTAATGAATGTTATTATTTGGAGCCTAGGAAGTAGTAAGTATTTTTCTTAAGATCTGAGTTAATTGGAATTTATTTTAATTAAATTAGGATTTTTGGATTCAGGGTCCAGGTGAACGTTGTGGGTATCAGTTTGGGGATCCTACAGGGGTAGTTTGAAAGTCAGTTAAGAGGGAAATTTATATATTAAATCAAGTTTTTAATGAATTGAAATGGATTATATTATATATATATATATATATATGTTTTTATAGGAGTTAAAAATGTTAGCCATGAAATTTATGTTTTTTTAGCCTAGGACTGTTTATATAGCTATGTATATGTGAAAGTAAACGAATGAAAGTAAAAGAGATTTTCTAAGGAATTAAGTAAGAAATGAAATGTATTTTCAGCATATAAAGGTTAATTATGGGTTGGCTTATTTTGAAAGCAATGTATATGAGTTTTATGGTTCAACTGTGTGGCATGAGATTCTGTGCAAATATATGTTAAATATATGAGATGCGGGTTAAATAAGTAAAGTATTGAAAATAAAATATGATATGGACAATGTTGCTTGTGTATGTTAAATGCAACCATGTAAATGTAAGACAACTGAAAGACAACCACGTTAGCAGATTCTAGCGCATTTCTATGTGGACTAACTGATGATAGCTAAAGACCAACTGTAATACGAAGGAATGAAATGAAAATTTTATGCAAGGAAATGACAATGAAATGGCAATGAAATGAAATGACAAATGTGAACGATGTAAATGGGAAAGAGTCACTTAAAGTGAAATGAAATGAAATGTTTAAGTTATGAACATGAACAGATGTGTATGAATGAATAATGACAAAAAGGAATAAAGTATTATGATATTAGAAGTATCTATGTATGTAGAATACGTTACGATTGAGTGAGGCAACCTCTTCTCCTGAGGGCTTGCTGAGAAAGGCGAGTGTACTAGTAGCTTCAGATGTGGCAGTAGCTGCATAATGTACTAGGGCAGAAGGAACCTATTTGTATGGGCGCATAGAATTCTCTATCCTTAGGGTCTTTTCCGGTAAACTATTGTTGAATGCATGAGTACAAGATTAATTTAACACTTGAGGGCTTACTGAGTAAGGTAAGTGCCCTAGTATGCTTTAGTTGTGACCTTAGGGTTACCTAAGTATCAGAGTAGAGGGGTGCTACTTGTATAGGTGGGTAATCACCCCTATCCTTGGGTAATCTTGTGGGTTAAATATTTGCATGTGATTTTTTATGTTTAGAAAACAATTTCAATGTTAAAAGATGTTTTGCAAATTTAATTAAAATGATATCTACTTACCTCATGTTGGCCACATGCTGTTTTAATATGTATGTTTCTTCCCTTACTAAGATGTGTCTCACGCGAATATGGATGTTTCTTTTTCAGGACATCCTCGGGGTCGAACTCAGGAGCTCGAGGGTATTTTAGCATTTTTGAGGACTATATAAGAAAGGGTACATATTGAGCATATTTTGGGGATGTATATGTTTATGTTTTATGTCTTTATGTTTTATGACTGTTGAGTAAGGATGGTTGTGAAAATACTGAAATATTCTGGAGATGTATGTATGTATGGAAATGCAGGTGATGGTGGGTTTTTATGGATTTATAAATAGAAAATAGAAAACACTGGTATTACGGTATTATGGTATATGTTGTATGGAGATTATGTTTATGTTTTTTGCTACATATGTATATCATGGATTATCAGGATTTTATCAGGTAGAGCGCACCGGACGTGAGTTTAAGGGTTCGAGGCATTACAATGATGATGTCATGGTTAGAAATGGTAATAACGTTCTGTTAGCCGTACAAGGCTTAAAATCTTGTTTTGATGTTAACAAACAAGTGGAACTTAACATTTTTTGTTGAGTGGTGATATTTCAGAACTCACAAGGATCACATATGTGAAAGTAAGGTCAAAGTGCTCATAAGGATCAAATGAAGTTTAAAAGAATCAAAGCATGGGAAGCTAAAACCAGCTCAAGCAAACATCCAAGGGATTTCAAAGCAAATATAAAGTGGATGATTTCAAGCTTAGCATATAAGGTTTTAGGAAAAACAATGTAAGTACTTCAAAGTCAAAATATCTATTAAAATATCTTTTGAAGCTTTTTAGGGGAATTATATGGACTTAGAGACCTATTTAAAAACCCTGTAAAAAGTTTTATAAAAGGATAAATAAAGAGATCAAATCATATTTTGAATTGAGTTTTAAAAATCAAAAAAACAGAACGTCTGAAGACTGAAGTTTCTGCTTAAAAGCCTAAAGTGGCAACTTCAGATAACTGAACTCCAAGTTCGGTCGTCTGATGAATTACTTCAGACGTCTGAAGAAAAAGCTCAGTCGTCTGGAGAATTATTTGTGAAAGACAATAACTAGCAGAAGCACTTTAGACGTCTCACCCTTGACCTCGGTCGTCTGAACTCGACTCTTTAGTCATCTGACCTTTGACCTCGGTCATGTGACCCTGTATCCAGTTAATTTTTTCAAAAGGCTCAGGAACTTCAGATGATTGAACTCAAATGTTTAGTCATCTGAACACTGTTAACGGTCATATTTTTTTAAAAAATTATTTTTTAAATATCCGTTGCTTGTGCTCCAAATTTTCTTAAAACTTGGGAAATACACCAAGTAAGCTTGGGTAACAAGAAAACCCTTTTAAATGCTTATAAACACATGGTTATCCAAATCAAAACTCACCAAGTATTGAAAAATCTTCTATAAGCTCTTTTGCTCTCAAAGTTCTAACTTGCTCATCTTTTGCAAACTGAAAGTGCTGGTGTTCTGAGATCATTGATCATCAATCCCTGAGATATACTTGCTGATTTCTTATCTGGAGAAAAGGGAGTTTGGTGAATTATATTCTTAAGCTTCAAAGTGTATTTCATTCTTGATATTTAAATTTTGAAGTACATAGATTTCAATTGTACTAATCAACTCTTTGTGTGAGCATTCTTTGTACAGATCTATTTGATTTGTATCTTGTAGATTGATGATTCCAAGGAATGTTTGGATCTTTGGCTAAGCACAAGGGGATATTGCTTAGAGAGGCGGGCTTTAGCCTAATTGAACGAACGAGGGTAGATTGTTTGGAGAGGCGGGCTCTAACCTATTGAAGGAGTATGTAAAGGTGTTCTTCCGCCCGATAAAGGAACAGATTTAGTGAATCCTTTGGTGGTTTGCCAAAGGCGAGGATGTGGGATGGGTATAATTTGAACCTCGTGAAAATCCCAGTCTCACTATCTCTTTCCCTTACTCTTTATTTTTGAGCACATATTACTTGGTTAAACACCCAAAGATAAATTAACTAAGATTTTATCTAAATTCTAAATTTTGGAAAGAGTGTGAATGTTTTTGTTGAAGATCATTTTGAGAAAGCTAACTCATTATCAAAAGGATTGCATTAACAACAGGGCTGCACACAAGTTGAAAATGCTAAGAATTTTCATTAGTTGCAACGTATATCTTGATTGAATGTGTTTGATTGGTTTGAATAGTGTGATTGATTGAAAGGTTGATTGGTTACTTAATTGTTTAAGTACTTGTGTTGTGGTTGTGGATTGAATTTTGTTTTGAATATCTATTGTGTATCTGATAGAACAACAAGAAAACGGGAATTCATTAAAAAGACTTAAAAGAGGTTAAGGATTCTTGAAGGGAATTAAAAGAAATTTTAAAACCCAATTCACCCCTCCCCCTCTTGGGACTACACCTTACTTTTCATTTGGTATCAAAGTGGGGTTGTAGAAAATCTTAAGTAGTAGCTATAAAAAGATCTTAATGGCTCACATAGGCATAGCTCCCTTTGGAGAGGGACAATCTTCAACTAAGCCTCCTATCTTTTTTGGACATAACTACACTTTTTGGAAAAAATGAATGCAAATATATCTTCAAACTATGAATTGGAAAGCGTGTGAGGTTGTCATGGATGGTGACGAAATTCCCTTTAAACTAGTAGATGGAAAACAAGTTCCTAAGGAGAAAAATGATATGAAAGACTTAAATCATAAGATGCTGCAAGCTAATTCTAGTGCCATGAATCTTTTATATTTTGCTTTAGATGCTATTGAATTTAATAGAGTAATGGCTTGCAAATCGGCTAAGGAAATATGGGACAAGCTAGAAGTCACTTATGAAGGCACTATAGATGTTAGGGATAATAGGATTGATATGCTTACAAGCGAATATGAAGCTTTTAAGATGAACCCAGATGAATTTATAACTAACATGTAAACTAGGTTCACTTACATAATAAATTCACTAAATGCCTTAGGAAAAACCTACACTACTTATGAGATGATAAGGAAAATTCTTAGAGGGTTGCCACCTATATGGGAACCAAAAGCCACTGCCATAACGGAAGGTAGGAACCTTAAAACCACTTCTTTAGAGGAACTTATAGGTTCTCTCCTCACATACGAAATGACAATGAATAAAAGGAGTGGAAAAACCAAAGCTCAAGAACCAATAGCCTTTAAAGTCTCAAAAGAAAACTCTAGTAGTGAAGAAGAAATGAATGAAGATGAACTAGCCTTCATATCTAAGAAACTTGCAAAAATCCTTAGAAGGAAAAACAAATTCAAAAGAAAAAACCAAGACTCCGAACCAAAAGAAGAAGAAATTAGCAAAATGAAATCAAAGAATAAAACCCTCACATGTTATAATTGCAACAAAGATGGACATATAAAATCAGAATGTCCACTACTAAAGAAAGAGTCTAAGAAGAAAAACAAAAAGGCCATGAAAGCCACTACTCGGGACAACATGAGTACAAGTAGTTCGGAATCTGAACCAAGTGACCAAGAGGTTATTTATACTTGTATTCTGGCATGGGACGATGAGGAAGGCTCCTCATCCAAATCCTTAAATAATTCTTATAGTGATTCATCAAATGAATCCAATGATGAGTGTATGTCATCTTATGATGAATTACAAAATGATTTATTCAAAGTACATAAGATGTTAATCAAAGTAAATAAACAAAACACATCATTGAAAAACAAAAATGATGGAATAATGAAAGAGCTAGAATCAATTAAAATTGCTAAAAATGATAAAGATTCAAAACTCAAGAAAATAGAAAATAAGTACGAAGTTGCAATAAAAGAATTAGAAGCTAAAAATCTTGTTGACAAATAAAAAAACTTGAAAATTAAGAAATTAGAAAGCAATAATGAACAGATGATAGAAGACCTTCGATCTCTATCCTCTATGGAATATGAGAAAGATATATATATTTCTGAATTAGAAGATAAAATCAGAAAATTATCTCAAGAATTAGAGAAATCACTAAAGAAAGTTGATAACTAGAAAGATATTGAGATAAATGATCTTGAAAATCAAATTAAAGATAAAGAAAAAATCATTTACAACTTCACAAAAGGAAAGACAAACTTTGAAAAATGATAGGCTCACAAAGGATGACCTTAAACAAAGAAGGCATTGGATTTAATGGGATTGAAAATAAAAAGAAAAAGAATCTTTACATGGGTCATCCAAAGATTATGCTAGCACATCTTCTAATGCTTACACTAACACCATATGCTACCTATGTAAGAAAAAGGGTCATATAAAGTTTGAATATCCATTAAAGAGAAAGGATGTAAGAATTAAACAAGTATGGAGAATAAAAGAAAAATCAGGTCTTATGAAACCTTCTTGACCCAAGAAAGTATGGATACCTAGATAAAAGACCTTAAAAATCTCAAAGAATTTATTAGAACAAATAAAAACACAAATAACATTGTTGGCCAAAATCATACAATGATTCATACAAGCTTGAAATAGAGAGTTTTAAAATTTTTAAAGAAAATTCATATGAAAGCAAAAATCAAGCATATTACATGAATATTTTGATAAGAAACGTTTTAAGAATGAGAGATACTTGAAGACAACTTGAGCAATATGACAAAGCAAATGAAAATGAAATACATGTTGTGCTAATTTGCTATATATACTACATGTATGATCATGACTTGACTCATATTAATAATGTATGGCTCATTATATTGCAAACTTGAGCATGATTATGAAGCTAAATCTTGATATAAGAAGTATGGAGTTTGAGCATGAGATTATTGAGCATGAGCATAAATCTTGATATAAAATTAATTTTTGACTATGCATGCTAATAATGAATCAAGTGGATAAATTTGTCTTGTGCTGCTATTTATATTGGTATCCATGAATTATGAATGATATTTTTGATATCCATGAACTATGCATGATGTCATATTAGCTTTGATATCTATAAAGTATTTTTGGTATCACATTTTAAAATTTTTAATTGGTATCACAATTTAAAAGGCTCAATTGGTATCACAAATTGATATTTAAGAATGATAAGCATAATTGAACTCATGAGCATGTTATGATATTGATGATGTTAACATGATATTGGTATTTGGTGATTGTGTTCATGAGAACATACAAGATATGAATCAATATATGAAGCATGGATAATAAACTTAAAAGCATAATTGGTATCAAATCTGAATGAATTAAATTCAGGGGCAGTATTATGACTTATTGCTTGTATTATGTTTCTTCTCTAATTATTAAATTGGAATCATGGAATAAATAATTGGTATCTTGAATTATTATGCATGCAGAAGTTTAAAGTACTATATTTTTTATGGTTGCTCATAGCCTTAGTACTTAAAGTCTTACTCTTTTTGATTGATGTCAAAAGGGGGAGAAGTTTTGGCGGGCAAAAATTGAGCGTGATATTGAAAATTTATGACCATGATAGATATATCAAAAGGAGGATGAGTACTTGATGTTGATTAATATTGATATTGAATAATGTGATTTTGATATATGAGCATGATACGTGAAAATATTTTTCATAATGACCTTGAGATTGCAAAAATTGTTAAGATGATGCTTATTGAAGGGGGGGCCTTTTTAAGGCTTACTCAAATTTTTGCCCATTATTTGTCATCATTAAAAAGAGGGAGATTATTGGCCTTACAAAGTTTAAAATCTTGTTTTTATGCTAACAAACAAATGGAACTTAACATTTTTGGTTGAGTGGTGATATTTCAGAACTCACAAGGATCACATATGTGAAAGTAAGGTCAAAGTGCTGACAAGGATAAAATGAAGTTTAAAAGAATCAAAGCATGGGAAGCTAAAACCAACTCAAGCAAACATCTAAGGGATTTCAAAGCAAATATAAAGTGGATGATTTCAAGCTTAGCATATAAGGTTTTAGGAAAAACAATGTAAGTACTTCAAAGTCAAAATATCTATTGAAATATCTTTTGAAGCTTTTTAAGGAAATTATATGGACTTAGAGACCTATTTAAAAACCCCGAAAAAAGTTTTATAAAAGGATAAACAAAGAGAGCAAATCATATTTTGAATTTAGTTTGGAAAATCAAAAAAATAGAACCTCAGAAGACTGAAGTTTTTGCTCAGAAGTCTGATGTGGCAACTTCAGATGACTGAACTCCAAGTTCGGTTGTCTGATGAATTACTTCAGACGTCTGAAGAATAAGTTCAATCGTATGAAGAATTATTTGTGAAAGATAGTAACTGGCAGAAGCACTTCAGACGTCTAACCTTTGACCTCGGTCGTCTGAACTCGACTCTTCAGTCGTCTGACCCTTGACCTCGGTCGTATAACCCAATATCCAGTTCATTTTTTCAAAAGGCTTAGGAACTTCAGATGACTGAACTTGAGTGTTCAGTCGTCTGAACACTGTTAAGGGTCATATTTTTTAAAAGATTTATTTTTTTAAATATTCATTGCTTGTGCTCAAAATTTTCTTAAAACTTGGGAAATACTCCAAGTAAACTTGGGCAACAAGAAACCCTTTTAAATGCCTATAAATACATGGTTTTCCAAATCAAAACTCACCAAGTATTGAAAAATCTTCTATAAGCTCTCTTGCTCTCAAAGTTCTAACTTGCTCATCTTTTGCAAACTGAAAGTGCTGGTGTTCAAAGATCATTGATCATTAATCCCTGAGATATACTTGCTGATTTCTCATCTGGAGAAAAGGGAGTTTGGTGAATTATATTCTTAAGCTTCAAAGTGTATTTCATTCTTGATATTTAAATTTTGAAGTACATAGATTTCAATTGTACTAATCAGCTCTTTGTGTGAGCATTCTTTGTACACATCTATTTGATTTGTATCTTGTAGATTGATGATTCCAAGGATTGTTTGGATCTTTGGCTAAGCACAAGGGGATATTGCTTAGAGAGGCGGGCTTTAGCCTAATTGAACGAATGAGGGTACATCGTTTGGAGAGGCGGGCTTTAGCCTACTGAAAGAGTGTGTAAAGGTGTTGTTCCACTCAATAAAGGAACCGGTTTAGTGAATCCTTTGTTGGTTTGCCCAAGGCGAGGACGTAGGCTGGGTATAAGTCAAACATCGTCAAAATCCCGGTCTCACTATCTCTTTCCCTTACTCTTTATTTTCAACACATATTAATTGCGTGGATGGTTTAAATTGGTAATCATATATACTACGTATATTTGGAAATCAAGTAAACTTAAAGTCTAATTTTTATTTGGGTTGCGAAAACCAAAAGGGAGTACGTTGATTAAACCATATTTTTCGGAAACCATAAGGGAGTACGTTACTTGGTTAAACACCTAAAGATAAATTAA
The DNA here is from genome assembly GCF_029873635.1 of Malania oleifera. Lineage (NCBI taxonomy): Eukaryota > Viridiplantae > Streptophyta > Magnoliopsida > Santalales > Ximeniaceae > Malania > Malania oleifera. The sequence continues at coordinate 34,091,013 of NC_080421.1, forward strand.
CTAAGAGTTTATCTGAATTCTGAATTTTGGAAAGAGTGTGAATGTTTTTGTTAAAGATCATTTTGAGAAAGCTAACTCATTATCAAAAGGATTGCATTAACAATAGGGCTGCACACAAGTTGAAAAGGCTGAGAATTTTCATTAAGTTGCAACGTATATCTTGATTGAATGTGTTTGATTGATTTGGATAGTGTGGTTGATTGAAAGGTTGGTTGGTTACTTAATTATTAAGTACTTGTGTTGTGGTTGTGGATTGAATTTTGTTTTGAATATCTATGGTGTATTTGATAAAACAACAAGAAAACAAAAATTCATTAAAAAAACTTAAAAGAGGTTAAGGATTCTTGAAGGGAATTAAAAGAAATTTTAAAACCCAATTCACCCCCCTTCTTGATACTACACCTTAGTTTTCACGTTCCTATTACTCATATTGGATTTACCACTCTTAATTCCTGTGATTCCACTTTCAAACTCAACAATGTTTTGTGTGTACCCAAAATCAAGAAAAATCTTCTTTTCTGTCTCTCAATTTTGCTCTATAACACCTCTATTGAATTTTTTTTCTTGATTTTTTTCTTATGAAGGATCTAACTAAAACTAAAGATGTAACCCCAAAAGGGGGTGAATTGGATATTTTTAAATTATTTAGCAAAATTTCGGTTTATCTTAAGCCTTTTAAAATTAATCCAACTACAACCTCACACCAATAACAACAACAAAATACTAATCAGTGAAGGTACTATACCAATCGACAATCCTAGGTATATATATAAAGTCGCAAATACAATCCTAATCTAAACTTCGATTATTTCAATATTCAGTTGAAAATTTCAGCAACAATTAAAGATTTTCTCAAGGCACAAATTTAGTAATATAAGTTAGGTAATCTTGAAACTTATGCTTCAATCAAACAATCATTCACAATAAATTTACCTCAGACAATCACACCTGAATTTAGATATTAGTTCTTATCTGATTTTTCATCCAACAACATAAACTCACAACCAAGTTAATAACTTGATTCAAATACCATCAAATCTCAGTATTCATCAAATTTCCTACCGAATTTAAAACATACATGATGTTGACCTTATAGGTCATACCCTGTTTTCATTATGACAAATACTCTGGTATTTAATGTCTGTCAACTTTGTATGTGGGATCATATTGGCAAGATCATATGATGGCATGAGGTGACTTGAAGAAGATAAAGACCCAAAATATTTATTTTCTTTTTAATTTATATCCTTTTCAATTCGGGTCTTTAATATTTAATTAAAAACAGTTTTAATAATTAATGCACATCATACATATAGGAACCATAAGCTCAAAAATGACCTTAGAAAGACGCTAAGTCCTCGCACTAGCACTTAGGTTAGTCCCCATTATCACATATGCTATCAGAGAAAATTTTGATTTAAAACAGGACTTAAGGTTATAAAGTGATAGGGTTTCGAGTGACCAAACTAGGTAAGATAAAATAACTCGATCGACCGAACGTTTGAAAAAGTCAAAGTGTTGACCTAACTTCTGGGGACCGAACCAAAAAGACCTTAGCGTCTTCGGTCAACCAAACATTTATCCTGACTTTTTTCCACAACTTGGGCGCTCGAACATTTACATTCAAAATACCCTCGAGCGACTGAAAGTGTAAGTTGGTAAAACCGAACTTGAGACTAGGCGACCGAACCTCAAGCAGGTTGGAAAATCACCTTGGTCAGCAGACTGAATATTTGTCCAGGCACCCAAACATGAAAAACTTGTTTTTTTCTCATGTGTCTTTTTGGGCAACCAAACCTATGGCTTGGTCAACCGAAACTCTCGAGTTGGCCTAATTTTTACCAAATTTAAATGGGATTAAACAGAGTTAATTTTTTAAAACTCATTTAAAACAATTCTAATAATTCTCTTGGTGTCCCCAATGGTTATAATTTTGGCCATGTCTATAAATATAGGTTCATTTGATCAATTAAGGGGCAATTAGCATTTTTATTAGCCAAAAAATTCTCTATATTTTTTAGAGAGTTTTTTCCAAACACAAAGCATATATACTCTCATACTACTATTCCTTTGCTAAATCAAGCCTTGTGAGAGTACTTTGAGTGATTATACTTTATTCTCATTTGCTAGAAACTCTCATTGTGCTCATCGTATGTTTGATTTTTGGTTTGATTTTTGTGGGTCTTGGCATTCGAATTGCAAGACACCTTAGCTTGTGTTTTTATTTGAGCAAAAAATCATTTTCACAAGCTTACGTTTCAAATATCTCTTGTGCTTGAATCTTGAGAAAATAATTTTAGAGATATTTTGATTATTCTTGTGGGAAATCTTTGAAACCCTAAACTGTGATTGAGATATATATCTATACGTAGTTTCAAAGATTAGCTTGTTAATACACTTATTGCACTTGATCAATCATAGACATTATTCTGAGTGTTTTTGCACACATATAGCACTGAGCTTATAATTCTTATATTATTGATGTGCTTTGATTAATATTGGTACAAATCTGCTTGTTAAAGAAGCATATATTTTGTACAGATCTTGTATTGTGAATTGGTTGTATTATAAGCGTGGCTTGAGGGGGCGTTAATCCAGTCTAGAAGGATTGGTTGTAAAGATTGAGGTCAGCCCTATGTTAATTTGACCTGGTTGTATTTTGGTGCAGCTCCACCTTTGAAGTGAGCCTTAGTGGAATCCTTGTGCTTATGAGCCAAGGCAGGGACGTAGGCACATTTTTTGAACCTCGATAACTTATATAGTGTTATTTCTCTTTACTTACTTTACTGTGCATGCATAATTAGTTTACTTGTGTAATTTAATTTTAGCTGAATATATTGATTTATTTTATATCTACACTAGATTGGCCCTAGGGTTAAGTAACACTGCTGCTAGATATATGACCTAGGGGAGAAAATTTTTAAGTACTAATTCACCCTCCCCCCCCCCCCCCCCTCTTGGGATTACAGTAAAGCTAACAATTGGTATCAGAGCCTAGTAGCTTAGACTGAACCATTTTTTTGCAAAAGATCTAGATGGCTCATAACACTATAACCCCTTTCCTTGAGGGACCCTCTTCCACACGTCCTCCTATTTTCAGTCGTGTCAATTACACCTTCTGGAAACAAAGGATGCGCATTTACCTTCAGAACATTGACTGGAAGGTGTGGAGAGTTGTCTCTAAAGGAAACTATGTTCCCATGAAAACTGAGGGTGAAATTAGAGTTCCTAAAATTGAAGATGAATATATTGATGAGGATATGAAAGCTCTTAGTATAAATGCTAATGCCATGAATAATCTCTATTGTGGACATGATGTTAATGAATTTAACAGAATTATGACATGTTCTTCTGCTGAGGAGATATGGGATAAGTAAGAGGTCACCTATGAGATGTAAAGGATAGTAGGATTGATATGTTAACCAGTGAGTATGAAGCATTTAGAATGAATACTGGTGATTCCATTCAAAGCATGTACACTCGCTCCACACACATTATTAATTCACTACATGCATTAGGTAAGGCCTATCCCATGTATGAAATAATTAGGAAAATCCTTAAGGATTTGCCTCCTATTTGGGAAGCAAAGGCTATGGCCATATATGAGGGTAGAGATCTTAAGGCTATGTCACTAGATGAACTGATAGGTTCACTTATCACCTAAGAGTTAGCTATTAATGAGAGATTGAATAAGCACAATAGAATGAGAAAAGTGGCTGCATTAAAAACGTCTACTAATACATGCAGTGAGTGTAGTGAATCTGAATCTAGAGACGATATGGTCAAGCTAACCAGGAAATTCAACAGGTTCTTCAGAAAGAATAGTAGGACATACAGAAAGTTTAGAGATTCAGTATCTGAGAAGGGAGGGCCTAGTAAAAGAAAAAAAAAATCAACGCTCCCACATGCTACAATTGCAACAAGGTCGAGCATATCAAACCTGATTACCCATTACTGAAAAAGGAGTTTAAGAAAAAGAAGAAAACCATGAAAGCAGGCACCTCGTGGGATAGACAAAATAACAGCGATTCAGATTCAGATTGCAGTGACTTTGAGATTGCCAACTTGTGCCTGATGGCACGGGATGATGAGGTATTGTCTTTTTACTCCTTATCTTCATATTATTTTAATGATGATTGTGATTCTGATAGCATGCCTACATATAAGGGATTGCAATATGAATATATTCGTGTATCTAAATTGTTAAACAAAATGACTAAGGAAAATGATGTTTTGAAAAAGAAATGTGAAAATTGGTTAAATCTTTTTGAAATTGCAAAGAAGTCTCATGTATCGACTCTCAAAGAAAAAGATTTGAACATTACCAAGCTTGAGAGAAAATTGGAGGATGGCTCCATATTTATAAATTTACTGAGGGCCAACGCAATTTTGAAAGACTTCTTGGGGCCCAAAGAAACTCTCTTAGCAAAGAAGACCTTGGATTTAGTGGTATTGAAAATGTGAGACGAACTGATCTTTATTTGGGACATTTCACTCAAAAATCAAAATCCCAAATTCATCCTAAAGATCCTTGGTGTTGAATGATATGTTTTAAATGCAAACAAATTGGTCATATTCAATTTGACTGTCCACTTAGAAATAGACATGTAAGAATTAAAAAGGTGTGGAGAGTCAAAGGTGATCCAGGCACTCCTTTGGATCCAACAGAATTTGGGGACCAGCATCAGTTACTTAGATTTTCTTACAGGTGTGCTTAAGATCGTCTTCATCCAAGGACAAGTGGTACTTAAGCAACAAGGCCAAGTTTGCATGCATCACTCCCAATAATGGAGGGTTCGTAACATTCGGGGATAATGCAAAGGGCTGAATCATCGGTGTAGGTAAGGTTAATAAGAAACCTTACCTAGTTATTCATAATGTATTACCTGTTGATGGTTTGAAACATAATCTATTAAGAATCAACCAATTTTGTGATAAAGGGTATAAAGTATCTTTTGAAAATGATAAATGCATTGTTGAGAGTAAATCTGATAGCAAAGTACTTTTTAGTATTGTACGTCATGAAAATGTGTACACCACTAGTTTTGATAATTTAACTTCTCAACAAGTTACATGTTTTTCCACTCTAAATGAAGCTAGTTGGTTGTGGCATAGACGTTTAGAACATGCAAGCATGGATCTGTTATCAAAACTTGTGAAAAAGGATTTGGTTAAAGGCTTACCTAAAACACCTCTTGTGAAATATAAGATTTGTGATGCATGTCAAATAGGTAAGCAAACAAAATCAAGTTTTAAGAAAAAGAAATTCATATTTACCACCAGACCACTCGAAATGCTACACTTAGATTTATTTGGTCCTAATCAAGTTCAAAGTCTAGGTAGAAAATTATATGTTTTTATTATCATGGATGATTATTCTAGGTTCACATGGGTGCTATTTCTCTCTCATAAAGATGAATTATGTGAACAATTCACTAAACTATGTAGAAGAATTCAGAATGAAAAAGGCTACAAAATCATACACGTAAGAAGTGATAGGGGAACTAAATTCAAAAATGATGGCATAGAAAATTATTGTGACCTTGAGGTCATTTCACATAATTTTTTTGCATCTAGGACCCCACAACAAACCGGAGTTGTAGAAAGAAAGAATAGGTCCTTGCAAGAAATGGGTAGGACAATGCTAAATGAATACAAATTACCCAAATATTTTTGGGCCAAAACTGTGAGTACTTCATGTTATGTCATGAATAGAGTGCTAATCAAACCCTCACTTAATAAGACTCCATATGAATTGTGGAATGACCATAGACCTAACATCTCCTATTTTCATGTCTTTGATTGTAAGTGCTTTTTACTTAGAGATAATAAGCACCTAGGGAAATTTGACTCTAAATCTGATGAAGGTATTTTCCTAAGCTATTCACTTAACAGTAAAGTATACTGAGTATTTAATAAGAGAACATTAATTGTTATTGAATCTACTAATGTTGTGTTTGATGAATCTAATCCATTTTCCAAAAGATATGATGAAGATGATATTGAAATTAGAAAATGTTTAAATAAGCTATGTTGACCTTATTAGTCACACCCAATTTTGATAACGATAAATACTTGTTGTTTTTAACGGCTATCTAAGGATATGTTCAGGTATACAATTGGAAAATCAAAATTATGGCACAAGAAGTAGAGATTGAAGACCCTGAAGACTTTGTTTGTATTATATTTCATTTCATTATTTAATATGGGTCTATAATAGAAAATAGGATCTGGGTTATAATAATTAAATGCATCACATGCATGATATGAAAGGTAAGCTCAAATGAAAAAGACCTAGAATAACCCTAGGACACTCATGCATGCTTTAAATATATATGCTCACATGAATAGGGTTTATGTATAAGGGACTTGAACCGAAATGTATGAAAAATACATGTTCGGTCGACTATACTTGAAAGCACTATATGCCGTGATCGACCAAATTGATCTGAGTCAACGGTTTGACCAAGGAGTTTGGTCAACCGAACCCTGCCAGTTCAAGTCACCCAGTCCACTAAACTCCCTCCAGGTCAACTATTTGACCATACAATCGACTGCACTTAATGCTTAAGCCAACCGCCTGGTCGATCGAGTCCCCATGTGGGTTTGGCCAACCGCCCGGTCGACCGAACTACTCAATACAAATCCACACGGTCGACTGAACCGCGCAAAAATGAAAAAATCGCCTTTGGGAACCCTAGTCTGGTCGACCGAACTTTCAATTCAAATTTTTCCCAGTCGACCGAACTTTGTCACTGGGTCAACCGAACCTCAAGTCTGGTCAACCGGTGCTCTCGGGTTGCCAAATTATTTTTGCCGCGGTTAAATTTTTTAAACAGGGTTAATTGGGTTAAAATGGTTTAAAATAATACTAATAATACCCTATGTGTCCTGGACGGTTATAATTTTGGGGTAGTTTATATATACCCCCTCTTTGAAAAGATTAGACACTGATTAGCAAACTTGATTAGTGAAAATTCTCTGAAATCCAAAATCTCTCATACTCACTTCCAAGTATCCTACACTCATGCTTACCTTGCCATATTGCTAAAAATCCCTTTGTAAGTGTGAATTGAGTGTTCTTAATTTAAAGGTTTGCTCTCTCCAATTTGTGATTGATTGAGATTATTTTTTTTTAGAGCAAGACCTTAAGTTTTTCTTATGAGACTTTATCAATAAGTCTTCCCTAAGAAAACTTCATTTGAGCTTCTGAGTGTTGCATTGTTATTGCAATATCTTAAGGAGTTCTTATTCAATTTTGGTTGCTAAAAATATTTTCAAATCATTTTCAAATATCTTGTGTGTTTCATTTTTAGAGAAAAACTTGGAGAGATATTTGTTTATGTTCTAAAGATCTTTGTTGCAATATTCCTTTATTAGCATTAAATTTTGAACACAAAGATCAAACCATTTTACAAACAAAATCTGAATATCTCTTAAGGCTTATACTTTGAGAAAAATATTTGTTGAGATGTTTAAAGTGTGCTAAGGATCTTTGTTTGTGTATTATGATAGAAATCATTATTTTGACACAAAGATCATATTATTTACACTCTCATGCACTGATTGCAACATTTGCATAAATATTTGAGAGTAGACATTTAGACCACATTGAGCTTACTTCATTATATCATTTGGTGGTGTGTGTGACTATTTGTATTGTGTGCATATCTGCTTTACAAGAAAGCATAATCATTGTACCAGCCCTATTGAGAAAAATATTGTTGTATTCCAAGTGTGGCCTGAGGGGGCGATAATCTAGTCCGATAAGGATTGTGTGTAAAGGTTGAGGTCAGCCCTATGCTAATTGACTTGATTGTTTAGGTGCCACTCCACTCGCATAAGTGAGTATTATAGTGGTAATCTTTGTGTTTTTTAGCCAAGGCAGGGATGTAGGCAATTCGCCCAACCTTGATAACACTTCTAGGTGTTACTTACTTTTTACTGCTTTCTAGTGCATGCTTGGTCGATTAAATTGTGTTATTTAATTTATGCTACATATTGCAATTGATTTATTTTACATGCACTAGATTGACTTTAGGGTTTTGAAAATACTGTTGTTAGGGTATTGACCTAGGGCATCAAGTTTAAAATACCAATTCACCCCCCCCCCTCTTGGGATCACGGTAAATCTAACAAGCTAGCTATTGAAAATAATGTGGACATCAATTCAGAAGCAAATAATAAATCAATTTAAAATGATAAAGTTGAAAGTGAGGTTCAAGAGCTACCTAGGGATTGGAAATTCATTTGGAACCACCATTTAGATTAAATTATAGGTGAACCTTCACGTGGTGTAGCCACCTGATCTTCCTTAAGAAATATAGTTAGTCATTTTGCATTTTTATCTTAAGAAGAACCCAAAAATATTAAGGAAGTCATAGAGGATGAATATTGTGTAATGTCTATGCAGGAAAAGCTTAACCAATTTGAAAGAAGTAAAGTTTGGACCCTATTTCCTAGGCCCAATGATCAAACTATTATTGGAACTAAATGGGTTTATAGAAATTAAAAGGATGAAAATGAGGTAGTAACTAGAAATAAAGTTAGACTAGTTGCCCAAGGATACAATCGAGAAGAAGGGATAGATTTTGAGGAAACCTATGCTCTCGTAGCTAGAATGGAGGTCATCCATATGTTCCTTGCTTATGCCGCTTTTAAGAACTTTAAATTGTACCAAATGGATGTTAAAAGCTCCTTCTTAAATGAATACATAAATGAAGAAGTATATGTAGAACAACCTCGAGGATTTGAAAATCATAAATATCCTAATCATGTCTATCAGTTGTCAAAAGCCTTGTACGGATTGAAACAAGCTTTTAGAGCTTGGTATGAGAGGCTTAGTGGTTTTCTCTTAGAAAATGGTTTTACCCGGGGCAAAATTGATACTACACTTTTCATCAAATCTAAAAAAGATCATATGCTCCTTGTGCAAATTTATGTAGATGATATTATATTTGGAACTACTAACGATGAATTGTGTAATGTGTTTACCAAATGCATGCAAAGTGAATTTGAAATGAGCATGATGGGTGAACTCAGTTTTTTTTTAAAGACTGCAAATTAAACAAGTTAAATATGGGACTTTCAAATGCCAATATAAATATGTTGGGGACTTGCCCAAGAAAGTTGATATAGAAGATGGTAAAATTCTTGGTACTCCTATGAGTTCTTCCACCAAACTTGATAAAGATAAGCAAGGAATCCCTGTTGATGTGAAACTTTATCGTGGCATGATTGGTAGTCTCCTTTATCCTATAGCTAGCAGGCCTGATGTTATGCTTAGTGTATGCATGTATTCTAGGTTTCAGGCTACTCCTAAGGAGTGTCATCTTTTAGTGCTCAAAAGAATTCTTGGGCACCTAGTTGGGACTATAGAATTAGGATTATGGTACCCTAAGCATACGACATTTCAGATTGTTAGTTACACCGATGCTAACTTTTCCAGTAGTAAGGTAGATAGAAAGAGTACTAGAGGCACTTATCACGATTTAGGACAATCTCTGGTTATTTGTTCTCCAAGAAACAGAACTCAGTTACTTTATCCATAGCCGAAGCAAAATATATTGCGGCTGGAAGTTGTTGTGCTTAAATGCTTTACATGAAGCAACAACTTATGGATTTTGGATTGCACTATGATACAGTTCTAATTAAATGTGATAATACTAGTGCAATCAACTTTTCAAAGAATCTTATCTCACATTCATGAACCAAACATATTGAGATTAGACATCATTTCATTCATGATCACATGTAGAAAGGGAATGTGGCACTTGAGTTTGTGTGCACTAATGAACAGTGGGCTGATATTTTCACAAAACCTCTTCAAGAGGATAGGTTTATACAGATTAGATGAGAGTTAGGTCTGATGCATAGTAGATAGGCCACATAGAAAATTGATAGAGTGCACAAACTTCGGGGGAGCTACTCAACGTAGAAATATATGGCTCTAAAAACTTTAATAAATCTATCAAGGCTTTATACCTTGTGAATTTGTTTATGGTTTGCAATGCATGGCTATCATATCTCTTGCATGTTGATATCTATACTTATGTTTTACTATTTTGGTCCATATTGGATTGTTTGAGTTAGCTATTTCGGATAATTGTAAATTTGAACTCAATCAGATCATTTATATACAAATATTTTTGGGAAATGTTCTATTTTCAAACGGCATACTGCCGAATTTTCTAAAAATCTTCCCAAACCATATATTGTACTTAAAAGATTTTTACTCAATGTCTTGCCTATATGCGTAAAATTTATCAGGGCCCTTTTTGCTATTGCCAAAAAGGGGAGAAGTTAGGCAAAATTGGGTACCTTGAGAAAATGTTTGAATTTTTTTAAATCTTTAAAATTCTCATTATGCATATTGTCAGGGGGAGCCTTTCTTGGCTGTACCCACTTTTGTATCATGTATTTTTCATCATCAAAAAGGGTGAGAATATCGACCTTATAGGTCATACCTTATTTTAATTATGACAAATACTATGGTATTTAATGTCATTCAACTTTATGTGCAGGATCATATTGGCAAGATCATATGATGGCATGAGGTGACTTGAAGAAGATAAAGACCCAAAATATTTATTTTCTTTGTAATTTATATGTTTTCAATTTTTGTTTGTAATATTTAATTAAGAATGGTCTGTAATAATTGATGCACATCATGCATATAGGAACCATAAACTCAAAAATGACCTTAGAAAGACCCTAGGTCCTTGCACTAGCACTTAGGTTAGTCCCCATTATCACATATGCTATCAAGGGAAACTTTTGATTTAAAACAGGACTTAAGGTGTTAAAATGATAAGGCTTCGGGCAACCGAACCAACCAAGGTAAAATGCCTTGGTCGACCGAACGTTTGAAAAAGTCAAAGTATTGACCTGACTTCGGGCGACTGAACCAAAAAGACCTTAGCGTCTTCGGTCAACCAAACATTTGTCCTGACCTTTTCCAACAACTTGAGCGCCCGAACATTTACGTTCAAAATACCCTCGGGTGACCGAAAGTGTAAGTTCGGTAAACCGAACTTGAGACCAGGCAACCGAACCTCGAGCAAGTTGGAAAATCGCCTTGGTCAGTGGACCGAATATTTGTTCAGGCACCCAAACATGAAAAACTTGCTTTTTCTCATGTATCTATTCGAGTGACCAAACCTATGGCTCGGTCGACCGAAACTCTCAGGTTGGCCTAATTTTTACTAAGGTTAATTGGGGTTAAATAAGTTTAATTTTTTAAAAATCAATAAAAACAATTCTAATAATTCCGTTTGTATTCCCAACGATTATAATTTTGGTTATGTCTATAAATATAGGTTCATTTGCTCAATTAAGGGGCAATTAGCATTTTTATTAGCAAACAAATTCTCTGTATTTTTTAGAGAGCTATTTCCAAACACAAAGCCTATACACTCTCATACTACTATTCCTTTGCTAAATCAAGCCTTATGAGAGTACTTTGAGTGATTATACTTTATTCCCATTTGCTAGAAACTCTCATTGTGCTCATTGTATGTTTGATTTTTGGATTGAGAGTTGAGCATAGGTTTTCCCCTGATTTAATCTAATAAATCTATTGTGTGGGAAACCTTAAAGCTTGTGGGTCTTGGCATTCGAATTGCAAGACACCTTAGCTTGTGTTTTTATTTGAGCAAAAAATCATTTTCACAAGCTTACGTTTCAAATATCTCTTGTGCTTGAATCTTGAGAAAATTATTTTAGAGATATTTTGATTATTCTTGTTGAAAATCTTTGAAACCTTAAACTGTGATTGAGATATACATCTATACGTAGTTTCAAAAATTAGTTTGTTAATAGACTCATTGCACTTGATCAATCATAAACATTATTTTGAGTGTTTTTCCACACATATAGCACTGAGCTTGTAGCTCTTATATTATTGATGTGCTTTGATTAATACTGGTACAAATTTTCTTGTTGGAGAAACGTATATTTTGTACACATCTTGTATTATGAATTCGTTGTATTCTAGGCATAGCCTGAGGGGGCGTTAATCCATCCGAGAAGGATTGGTTATAAAGGTTGAGGTCAGCCCTCTGTTAATTTGACCTGATTGTATTTTGGTGCCGCTCCGCCTATGAAGTGAGCCTAAGGGGAATCCTTGTTCTTGTGAGCCAAGGTGGGGACGTAGGCACATTTTCCAAACCTCGATAACATATCTTGTGTTATTTCTATTTACTTGTTTTACTATGCATGCATAATTAGTTTACTTGTGCAATTTAATTTTAGCTGAATATATTGATTTATTTTATATCTGCACTAGATTGACCCTAGAGTTAAGTAATACTACTACTGGATATAAGACCTAGGGGAGAAAATTTTAAAATACCAATTCACCCCCCTCTTGGGATTACAGTAAAGCTAATAAACACAAATTATAAGGTGCCAAAATTAAAGAGAAAGGGAAAAAGAGCGAACACTGGATTTTTTACAAGGTTCGGCCTACAGCCTACGCTCCTAACTCAAGCAATTCACTGTGAGGATTTCCTTTATGACTTAGTTTATTAGGTGAAGTAACCCTCTCTCCATTGGTAGGTGAAGACCCTTCTCTAACGAGAACACCCTCTCGCAAGGCAAGTATTCAACAAACTTGAATAGTCAAAAATTGTAAAATAGCAAGACAATATTCGTACAAGAAAATAACTCTCAGTAAAGAAAAATTTGTACATTTTTAAAGCACAACATACTTCAAATAATCAATATCAGATTGAAGCTCACCAGTAATCTAAAGAATTCTGATTGTTGAATGAAGATTTAAGAAGAACGAATCAGAATATCAACTAGGGATTTCAGGAAAAGCTCACCACAGTTTTTCGGAGAGTATAGCAACAGTATAACACGAATTTGAATTGTATATGTGAGTTTGGTTTCCCTAGTTTGCAAAAAAAAAACAATCTCTATATAGATTAGGAAACTTTCTTACCATTTTTCCCAAGTTTGGAAACTCAAACGTTTGAATTTGCCCCACTACTAGGACTTTAAAACATAAACTTCAGTCACCTAATCGATGAGGTCAGTTGCCTAAACTTATTGAAAATAGTGCATCAAAATAAGCAATAGCAGTTCAATCGCCTGATCTCGAGGGTTCAGTCGCCTGATCCGACTATGTTTCTTATTAACACTGGCAATAGCATAAAGTCACCTGACCACTAAACTATTTAATGTTTTTCACATGTTTTTTTTTTTTTTCCAAAACTTGTATATGTTAATTTGAAAACGTATTTTAGACCTTACAAAAATATACTCCATGTTCTAAATCAAGTCTCTAAGTTCAGAATGAATCCAAGGAGCTTCATAAACAATATTGACCTTAGAAGTACTTAGATGATACTTAACAATATAAATGCTAATAATGTCCTAAGTCTTCATGTTGCTTCAACAATTGTCCAAGCTTTGATCAACTCTTCAATATTCTTCATATTCCTCATGACTTGTAGCTTTAATTCTAAGCTTCATTCAATCTTTTCAAGTTGAATCACTTTGCGTTGTCAAATACTTGATTCTGAAACTTAATTTGAAAGCACACTTAGAAAACTTAATTTGTTATCATCGAAACGAGATTAAGCCTTGTTAGGCCAACACTAACCATGGGGGCATCCTTGGTGCAAGGTCGGAATAAAGGAAACATCTATAATTGGCAGACTCTAGTTAGCCGCACAACCTCTTTACCACAACACTCGGCTCTCATAACAACCTTGTCCAGACCTTCCCTCCCAACCATTAGTCTCTAGTACAATCATCTTGGTCATCCGTCCTCCAAAATTCTACATCAAATCATTGCATCTCATAAACTACCTTTCTCTAAGTCCAGTTCCTTGTCTCATTCTTGTAATGCATGTTTATGTAATAAAAGCCACAAACTCTCTTTTAGTGTTTCGTCTTTAACTTGTTTTAGACATTTGGAAACTCTATTTATGGATGTTTGGGGACCTTCTCATCTCCCCTCCTTTGATAACTTTCACTATTATGTTATTTTTATGGATTACTTTACCAAATATACTTGGCTTTATCCTATCAAGAAAAAAATCATATGTAACTTCCGTATTTGAACGTTTTAAGTCTCTTGTTGAAAATTATTTTTCTACAACGATTATACAGATGGATATACAGATGGAAGTGGCAAAGCCACTAGTTTCAGACATTTTCTTTCTTGAGTTGACATTCAACATCTCAAATCTCCTTGTTAGGCCAACACTAACCATGGGGGCATCCTTGGTGCAAGTCCAGAATAGAGGAAACATCTATAAGTGGCAGACTCTAGTTAGCAGCACAACCTCTTTACCACAACACTTGGCTCTCATAACAACCTTGTCCAGACCTTCCCTCCCAACCATCAGCCTCTGGCACAGTCATCTTGGTCATCCGTCCTCCAAAATATTTCATCAAATAATTGCGTCTCATAAACTACCTTTCTCTAAGTCCATTTCCTTGTCTCATTCTTACAATGCATGTTTATGTAATAAAAGCCACAGACTCTCTTTTAGTGTTTCGTCTTTAACTTGTTTTAGACGTTTGGAAACTCTATTTATGGGTGTTTGGGGACCTGCTCCTCTCCCCTCCTTTGATAACTAAGCGTAAACATCGTCATGTTGTTGAAACTACATTAGCCTTGCTACATCATCATTCTATTCCACTCAAATATTGGTCCTTAGCATTTCAAGCTGTTGTTTACCTCATCAACCGAATGCCCTCTCCGGTAACACGTCACCAATCTCCCTTCTTTCATCTCTTTAAGCAGTCACCGAATTATTTATCCTTAAAAACATTTGGCTGTCTGTGTTATCCATGGTTAAAACCCTACACCTCCCACAAACACCAACCACAGTCCCATCCTTTCTTTAGCTACTGAACTCCACATCATGCATATATGTGTCTTGATCCCTCCACCAATAAAATCTACATCTCTATACATGTCATGTTTATGGAACAAAATTTCCCCTTCAGAATAACAAATCCAATACTATGTCACCTTTCACCCTACCTTCCTCCACCAATTGTCTATCCAAATCAACTCAAATGCCCATTCTTGCATCTTCTCCTAATCACTTCTAATTTCCTGTCACCTCTACCCTTCAAGTTGAATCTATATCTCCAACTCTTACTTCTACTTCACATAGTGAGTCTTCTTCCTACCAAACTGAATCTCCACACCAGGCCATTTCATTCTTGGGACCCTCCTCCACTCCTCCGCTGTCGAATGCATCCAATCCTTCCTAGGTAAGTATCTCATCTTCGATATCCTCTCCCGCATCTATAATTCTAGCAAAATCTTGCCCTTATAATATCTGGCTATGTAATAACATTACAAAGCCAAAATGTATTTTTGACCTTCACACCACCACTACTGCCTCCACTATTGAACCTTCCACCTTCAAACAAGCCCAACAACACCAATCATGGCGTCAAGCCATAAGCGAGGGATACAATTCCTTACTCTCCAATCACACGTGGTCTCTTGTTTCACGCAATCCTACACAAAATGTTATTGGGTGTTGTTGATTAAGGTGTAATCCCAAGAGGGGGGGTGAATTCGGTATTTTAAAAATTCTTTGAAACCTATTTACCAATCAATCCCTATTTCTATGTTTAACTAATTAATGGTAGGGACTTATGTCTGAATTAAAGTTATTTTATCAATGAATTCCTTTTTACCCAATTAAGTGCGTGTAAAGTTATTCAACATACACAAGCAAGCAAGAAATTAAAATACGATGCGGAAAATAAAAAGGATAAGGGAAGAGAGAATGCAACCGAAATTTTATGAGGTTCAGCCAACTCGGCCTACGTCCTCGCCTTGAGTAACCCACTCAATGATTCCACTATAATCCCTGCTCCTTAAATTGGGACGAAACTTCCCTTACAATCCGTTGCTTACAAGAGATACTGCTCCCTCCTAATCCGCTACTTACAAGAAATACAGCTCTCTCCTCACACCCAGTTCACAAACTGAACCTTGAATACAATTTAATCTGCAAAACACTCAATATTGCTTCTAACAAAGCTAGTGAGTACAATTCAAAGTCCTAATACATAATCATATGATGAAACTTGAAGTTCAGAATGTATGGAAACAATACAATCGTTTTATCAATGATTATGCTTCAACACACAATACTCTTTTTATGAAATCTCCCAAATAAAGATATATTTAAGCACTTTGGAGAATTTTAGGGTTCTAGTTCACTTGGTAAAAATGCACAAATATATATTTTGTGAACTTATCAAAAAGCTTTGAAGATTATATCAATTACAATCAAAAAGGTTCCTTTCAAATATTCAATCTCAACACAATCTTTGTTATATGCAAGCATGTGTATATATATATATATATATATATATATAGATAATGATGTTCAACACTCACAAACTGAATATATTGTTGTTCAGAAAAATATCCCTCAAAAAATGCATATTTATAAAAACGAAGGATATTTAATCAAGCGTTAATATATCTAAAATATAGATCCTTTAACAACCACACACTAGAATCAAATCTTTTTAACCAATAAAAAAAAACTTAATCAAGTAGTGAGATTATCCAAATAATCTATGTGAAAATATATTCACTATCAATCACCCGGCTTATTTCAACAATAGATTTGGAATGAGAAGTTCTTTGAAAAATAGATTTACTCTTGAATCAAACACTATTCAACCAATAGCTAAAACCTTTCTCAAGTAATGATCTTGTTAAAAAAATATTTATATGTATATGCACATTCAAGATCAATTTCTCTAATGATATTCAATAACAAGTAATGAGATGAGGAGTTCTTGAAAACAATAACTTGAATGATCAAACCTCAATACTAGAATGAAAAAACAAGATGAGTAAACAAGTTCCCTTCAAGATTCTGAGTTGATGTGCCCAAGTTTGATGATTAGAAATTGAAGTGTAGGCAATCGTATAGCAATAGGAGCAAGTATTCCAATATTCTTTCAACAAGATGGGTTCTTCTCTTTCTTATGTGTCTTAGCTTAGTTCTAGGGTTTAGATATTTA
The DNA here is from genome assembly GCF_029873635.1 of Malania oleifera. NCBI lineage: Eukaryota > Viridiplantae > Streptophyta > Magnoliopsida > Santalales > Ximeniaceae > Malania > Malania oleifera. Next base: position 34,108,038 of record NC_080421.1, read on the forward strand.
GTATTTATAGTGTCTTACCCTTAGGATTGATCTCAACCGTTGGATCAAAAAAATAGTTCGCGAGTTCGTTTAATAAAAATATGTTTTTTAAACTTTCCCGCGACTTCAGGCTACTAATGTTGAAGTTCAGGCTCCTAAAGTGACTTCAAGCGACTGAAGTTCCACGGTCAGGCAACTGAAGTACCCCGACCTTCTTGTTGTGTTTTCCCATTAATTCTTCAGGCTACCGAACTTAATCTTCAGGCTCCTGAAGAAATTCTTCAGGCTACTGAGGGTGAGTTCAGGCTACTGAAGTCCCTTTTTTCTCAATTTTCCTTTTATTTTCTTTTAATTTAAAAATCTATTTTACTTTCTTTCTTGGCTCTTTTATAAAGGTACTTTCCGAGGTTTTAAGAATATTTCTAAGTCCATAAAAGTCCTCTAATGATATACATTAAATGCATGAATCCTAAAATCATTCTAAGTTATGTTGAGCATCAAATTAAATCATATGAAAATGTAAGTACATGAGTTCTAAATACCCATTCCCAAGATGTTGTTGAACTTTGCCGCTTGCATCTTGATTCTCGTACTCTTTGAGTTCCATGGATCTTGCCAAGATTTGTTAGCTTTACTTTGTGACTTCCATGACTCGTTATCCTTCCGTCCATGCTTAACATAGGTCATGTTCACAAACTCAATGCACAGATCAAATACCAAGTGATTTGTCATTATCAAAACCGGATTGGACTCGTAGAGTCAACAGTTGTAAGTGGGTCTATAGGATTAAGAGGAATCCTAATGGGTCCATAGCTTGTTTTAAATCTTACTTAGTGACCAAAGGTTTCCATCAACGACCTGGGATAGATTTTTCGAAAACCTACAGCCCGGTTGTCAAACCTGCAACTATTCGGTTATTACTTACTCTTGCTGTGACTAACGATTGGTCTTTTCGCTAACTAGATGTGAATAATGTGTTCTTGCAGGGCTTTTTATCTGAGGCAATTTTCATAGACTAGCCCCCTGGCTTCACCCACCCCGATCTTCCTGATCATGTCTGTTGCTTACGCAATGCCATATATGGACTTCAACAAGCCCCTCGGGCATAGTACCATGAACTTCGCAATTTTCTTATCTTGGAAGGCTTCACCAACTCTTAGTCGGATACCTCATTGTTTATGTTCTACTCTTCCAACACGGTTATTTATCTATTAGTTTATGTGGATGACATCATCGTCACTGGATCCTCCACTGCTCATGTGACTACCTTCATCACTGTTCTTTCTAGACAATTCTCTCTTAAGGATCTTGGTAATCTCTTATATTTTCTTGTGGTTGAAGCTCACTTTACCTCTAATGGTTTGTTTTTGTCTCAAAGGAAATACATCTAAGACTTCCTACATCGATTTAACATGGTCGATGCCAAGCCTATCTCTACCCCTCTTGCAACTACTGAAGCTCTCACATTGTCAGATGGCTTTCCACCAATTGATGCTACCTTTTATTGCCAAACTCTTGGGTCATTACAATACCTCTCCTTGACATGTCCTAACGTGTCCTTTGCCATTAACAAGTTGTCCCAGTTCATGCATTCTCCTTCCACACTTCATTGGTTAGCAGTTAAACGCTTGCTCCACTATATGATTGGAACTCTTGACTATGGTATCATGCTTCGCAAAAACTCACCTTGGAAACTTCATGCATTAGCCGATGCTGATTGAGTTAGTGATCCTAATGATTGGACTTCAACCTCTGCTTATATTCTTTTTCTTAGCACCAATCCCATCTCTTGGAGTTCTAAAGAGTAGAAGACTATCACTCGCTCCTCCACCATAGCCGAATATCATGCCATTGCCTCTACTGCAGCAGAAGTAAATTGGGTAATGAATCTCTTTCAAGAGTTACGTGTACCCGTATCCCCTACTCCGGTAATATACTGTGACAACGTAAGTGCTACTTATGTATATGCCAATCCAGTCTTCCATTCTCGTATGAAACACATCGCCATCGACTTCCAGTTTGTTCATGATCAAGTTGTTATAGGTCACCTATGTGTTTCCCATGTTCATACTTCTGATTAATTGGCTGACTCTCTTATCAATTAGCTGCCTCAGTTCCCCTTTCTTACTCATCGAACCAAGATTGGTGTCCTCAATGGCCAGTCAATCTTGCGAAGGCATGACAAGTCAACACCTGCCATTGCATCTCCGATCATGCCCTCCATCGCTTCTCCAATCAAGCCTTGAATCTCTCCTTGAATCTTGGCTGCAATTACTGCATTAACTATGTATATTTGCATTTACTATGTATATCTCCAACGTTCATCTCTAAACATGTATAAAGTCATGTATAGCCTTGTGTCATTAACAAATGAAATATATAAGATTCATACCTTCTCTTTAGAAGAAAGGAGCCTCTAGCTGTCTTAATGACAATCAAGTATGATATTAGCTAAAGTAACTTAACAAGATACAAATACAAGCTCACAAGTTAGAAATACAGTGTAGTAGATAAAGGTTCAGATTTTTGACAAAGAGTATTCTTGTCAAATATATGTATTTCGATTGCCCATTTTGCTTTTAGAGAGGATCTTGATATAAGTGAATCAACTCTTAGCTTTTTGGTGTTTCATTGCTTTTGAATCAACAGGAATGCCCAACATTCATTTTTCTTGATGGAGAAGGTCTTCACTCATACATCTTGTATCTTTTCAAAAATAAAAATAAAAATAAAAATAGTTTGTTTCTAAAAAATTTCAATTTTGGTGAGGAAAATTTAAATCATTAATCTATCATCTAAAACAAATGTGGATTCAAAAATATTATTAAATCATCTATAGCTTTCAAAAGAATTTCCAAAGGTTGAGAAATAACTAAAGTATAATACTCAGATTTACTTAGTGTTAGTACCATAATACTCTGATTTACTTGGTGTTAGTTGCAGCTGTCATATCATCCATGTAGGCATCTGTTATCACATTTGAACAATGCATCTATCACTGTTGTGTAGATGCATTTCTCACTGCACCTATCATTGCATCTACACATTTTGCTATTTTTGTATGTGCATCTGACTATAATCAATTTAATAAGACCAACATTATACAACAAATGATACACACACACAAAATTTTATCCTTATTTTGATATGTTAGTTATTATTTGAACATATATATAATTTAATTAAGGGGTATTGAGGTTCTTTTTTTTTTTTTTTTTCTTTTTTCTTTTGGGAAGATGATTGAATACAAAAGATTATTGAAAACTCTTTTGAGCCTTTCTTAACTAATAGTTAAGATATATTTTTCCCAAATCATCTAGGTATCCTTCCTTTGAAAATTTAATATATATTGATTGTTAACATGTGAATAATAGTGCTTTTTTTAAATGTGATGACTCAAGAAAAGCATATTCAAAGTTATTCTAATCAATAGTAAAGATATGAACAAATGTTTTAAAATTATGACACTAATAAGAAAAACACTCATTATATACTGGAAAGTTATAATAGGGTATTGTAGGAAAATAAAGGTAACTGAAGTGTGCAAATTTGTTTTTTTTAAATCAATTGTCCCGCCCCATAATTCAAATGCACTATTGTTCTTTAATAAGTTAATTACACTAGTATGAGTTAACTACACGAGCAATTTTCTTTACTCAACTCTATTTATGTGTCAACAACCACAACAAAATAATATGTTGTCGTCACAATTGCCACCACATATGATCATCACATGTCATCACTCTTGCCTCCACCCTCTATTTATGTCACAATGATGATCAACACTACCCCTAAAGTTGTTGTTGTTGCCAGCACCACACATACCATGCCATTGCTTAGATACATTGGCATTGACTACTACTTCCACTATACATCGTCAACATACCTTTCATTTAATTTCACTCCGTAAATACTAAGTTTTTTTGTTGAAATCAACAAAAACTAACACACATTTCTTTTAAATCATTCATTAACAAAAAGATGAAACTTATAAAAAAAAATACCATAATTAGAAGAAAAAAAAAAAGATATTTTTGTCCACGAGATTTTCACTTTTAGTATTTTGCCGCTTATGAAAAGTAATATCAATCTAATTCATTAAACCATCGTCATTATAGAAAACATGTGAATCATACAAGTGTTAGAAAGTTTAGACTCGGGTAATAAATCCAAAAACCTCCTTTTGGGAAACATTTTTAATCATGTAGATCTTGTTTTGAATTACATTTGATTCATGGTACAATTTATTGGGGCATAGTGAAGCTGTTAAAAATTCCACTTGTGAGTTTGTCTCACATTGGAAAAAAGGAGTAAATGATGGGTATTTATATACATGGTTGGGTCCAGGATCTAATAGGCTTAAGTTTTTGGGTCAAGTTAGTGCTCACCCATGTATATCAAGCACACCTATGGACTCCTCCAGTGCTAACAAGTGGTATCAGAGTCGACGGTTCATAACTCTGGGTGTGGGAGTTTGTGACCGACGGTAAGAAGGATCACCTAAGCTGCCAAGATAAATCCAAATAGGATCAAGACGTGGGAGGTAGGATTGGTTTAGAAGCCCACTTGGAATACAATCCGAAACACGTAAGACGTAGTGGTAAGACCCACTTGAACAAATTGTTAGAGAATTAGTCCCATGAGGGAGAAGATGACTTCCATTCAAGGGGAATCAGTTGGAACTCACAAGTGAGGGAGAGATTGTTGAGAATTTCACTTGTGAGTTTGTCTCATATTAGAAAAAGTGAGTAAATAATGGGTGCTTATATACATGATTGGACTCAAGATCCAATAAGTTTAAGCTTATGGATCAAATTGATGCTCACCCATGTGTATTAAGCACGCCTATGGACTCTTCTAGTGCTAACAGAAACATGGGGCAATTCATTGAATTTAAGAGAAGTTCAATGAGACCTTCACGCTAGATGTAATAGCCCAATGAACTTTAAAATAGAACAAATAATATGGGCCCCACCAAGTCTACATTCATTGTGAATCTACTATTCATAAATTTTGGACCAAAATTTTACTTTGATTCTAAAATTTCCATTCAACCCTAATTGTGAGAAAATGTGAATGAGGTCAATTTTAATTTTGGAAATAGTCATTATCATCGCTCCCGAGCAATTATCTCACTTACTATCAAGAATATATCTCCAAATAAAAATACTCATTCCCAAATCATCTAGAGCTCAGCCTCCCATTAAAACTCTTAACTATCAAATCAATCTAATACCCTAAATCCACCCCAAATATAAAATTATACCAGTTTCAAGTTTTAAATTTTAGTTAAATTTCTCATTTTTTATTTTTAGATTTTTTATCAAGTCTAACATTTTATTAGAGTTTGAACAATAAATACATGTCTATTTTATATTTATATTCTTAATCAAGAATAATCAAAATGCAACGATCACCAAGTCACCTATATTCATTTACATTTAAAACTCAATTGCACAACCGAAACATCTACCTAAATCTTGAATTCTTGAATGCTCTGCCTCCATGAAGCCCATTTGTTCAATCTGGGTCTGGGTGTCGGTTGCTGATGATCACACACTGGTGAGAATAACTTAAAAAGGGGCAAGGACAGAAAGACCCACTGGGGGAAAGTGATGTATCTGCTTCACCAGCCAACCCAACCTAGGGAATCTCAGAAGTCTTGCAAATAAGAGAAAGAAAACAGAACACGTAGATCATCCTTACGTGCATGCAATTGCCTCCAGTGGTGACAGACTTTGCTGCTATTTAGTTTCCAAAATCTGCATCAAGCAATTATCAAACAAAGACTTCTTAGTCGTAGGCAGCAAAAACAACATGCTGAGGATAATGTTCACTTTGGGTAGGTTGGATAAGGATGAATGTCACCATTGCACGAGCAAATATGACAATTTTGAAGTTGCTTAACAATTTTATTTTCATACTGTGCTTGAGAACATGAATTTCAACCCTTTAATTTGAATTTGGATGAATTTAGATAAATTTTAATATAATTATATATTACATTTTATTCAAATCAAACACAAATTCAAATCTAAAGGCTCTCCAAACATGAGGTTAGTATTTTCTGAGTGGCAAGTTTTTTTTCCGTTCATTTTTTCCTCACTTCAAAAAAATAAAAATTCCCACACCCCCCCCCCCCCCCCAAACTTCTATATTTTCCCCAATTTTTACTGACTAATAAAAATAAAATAAAATAAAAACTTCGCCTACTTTCCCCAGCTCTATCTTGTCACCGACGTTTCAATCCTTGAGCAAGTTCATTTCCACCATTCCTTGTATTAGCATTCTCTTTGATTGAGAAGTCTTCTTCTATTCATTTTTCATTTAAAACATACTTCGTCTACATTTATTTTTCCTTCCCCTCAATTTTCCACACTACCAATCAAAAAGATGAAAAAGACATATCAACCATTTTTCCTTTCCCTCTTTGAAGTACCGAATTACAAATCTAAGCTCATAATCTCAATCCAGGCTTAGATTTTTATCAAGAAACTACAAGCACAACGTGAAAAATAGATAAGTCTTGATCACCCAAAAAACGCACAACTTTTGACTGGCACAACAGTCCCCTCTTATGTAAAAGAATCTTACAAAAAAATAGAGTCCTGGGCAGGTAAGTTTTCAAAGAAGTCGCAATTCATATTCAAGTCTTCATGCCACTTCTAACACCGTAATTAAAGCAAACACAAATTTGACTTCAGGCAATTACTGGACTAACCATGATTTGTCATTTAGATTTTTGGGCTGCGCAGATGAGATTAGGAGACAAAACCCAATAAAAGTTGAGGCATTTAGGTTCAAATTCAAGGTCCCAAACTTTTTTAAAATACAAAAATGGGCTTGGATTTGGACGAAAAATGCTCTTGGCATTTATTCAGTGAAACAGATGAACTGTTACAAAGCATGCGCACATTTTAATGGGATGGAGGGTAAGGTAACCCCAAGCCCACCGACATGAGGCATAGGAACCACTTGGTGAACGTCAAAATTCAGACATCAGAAGTCATTTCCATGGCAGCTGGTCCTCCAATGCCCTTAACACATGTTTTGAAAATTTGTACTAGAGACTTTTAATGAGGAGCTGATAACTGCAAGACTGGAGAATAGGAAAGATTTGTAAGTTTGGGTAAATTTGACCAAAATAGTATACAAAATTGTCTCATGTTTTATTTTTAAATCTTAAAATCTGAAGCCTCAAACACAACAACCAATCTTCAATTTAAAAAACAAAAAGGATATTGAGATAGAAATGGAGTTTGGCACGGGATGTTCCCAATGCATGCTTGTCCATGCTTCATATAATAAGCACAATACAGAACTACCTAGCTTAACCTTTTATCTGCAACATTACTTTTTGAAACATACTTATCATATGAAAGTGGTCCATCTGAACATCTGCATGTGCAGACTGCAGAGCCAGCCAGATGAGTTAAATTGATTCCACCCCTTTGAGCATATGTAACGCATTGTCATTCACTTGTAATAGTCAAACCTGCATCAGTGTATGGTCCTAAAAAACAAAGTAACAATCATATCATGCACAGTACACTGAGCAAAAAGCAACAGCCTCAGAAGAATCACAACAAAAGTGACTACAGTGTCGAAACAACTCTATATAATTCTGCCTTGACTATATGTTTATCCAAAATCTTCAAAGAGAAAATAGACTAATCAATTCCCATAGTACACAGTAAGTGAAACAATGTAATGGTAAAAGTTGATGAACTGTACAAAAGAGTAGTGAACCGGGGTTCTATGCTAGGAGGAGCGAGCCAGCCAGCTTACCGTCCCACTGACAAATCTCAAGGCAAGCGGACCCAGCATTCCAGCAACTATGGGCAATGATGGGTAGGTGAGAGTGCCAAGTATAAACCAGTTGAAGCTTAGAAGAGCAACTGCATCAGAAGCAGATTTGTTTTTAATGGCCAAGAAGAACTGAACTACACTCTTCAACGAAATTCCCACAACAATGAAAAGTGCCACCACGAGGGGCATGCAAGGGTCCCCAGCTTCCCAGATAATCATTCCAACCAAGACTGATAGTACTGCACTAAAAAGAGACTGGGATACCACATGTCCTCTCTGTTTGTGGATAGTTTCATTTAAGTTTGAATTTCTGGGAACAGTCTCAGGTGTAAATGCTTGGATTGGTTCAATGGCTTTTGTTTTTGTATTCAAGGGGTGAGGCAATTCACCCTTACTATTGCACCTGCCCTCCCAAGCTTCTCTTTGCATCATAAGCTCTTGGAGAAGGATGCCTCTTCCATTATAACTGGATTTCCAGGATTGAATCCCGTATTGAATTCCATGGTCATCAGCAGTTTGAGTTCTTTGGTCACTGCTTACATCATCTTGGCCCTTGAAGCTCCAAAATTGTTCACCTTGAATCTCCTTCAGCCGCATATTTTCATTCCTCAGATCCTTCAACTGTTGGTACAAATACAACGCTCAAAACAGACCAACTTTATGTAAACTATAACGCATAGTACAGTGAAAAATAACAAACAAAAAATTAAAAGCAAAACTGAATTCAATGCAATACAATGCCACTTAAAATGTATGTGAAATCATGGAATTCGGTCCTTGCATTGGGGATCATGTGGAATTGAAAGAGTATTTAATTTTACCCAATTCTACAAACTCCAAACTAAGGACTCAATTTAATGTTCTCAACCCAGAGCCGAGGCTATTAGCATTCTCTATTCTCATAAATGTGGGTTCAAACAATTGCTTTCCCACCTCAAAATATTTACCCTATGTTTGAATAGGTTTTGGATTTGAAGTTGTACTAGATTTAGATAAAATGCAATACATAAAATAATAGTAAAATTTGTCCAAATCCATGCAAATCCAAATCCAAGGTCTGAAATACATGCTCCTAAATGCAGCTTTAAAGAATTGTGTTTGAATTTGAAGAGAGCATGAACCTAACGTCCATACCAATAATTTTTTAGATAAACAAGACAACACCAATAGTTAAAACCTTATGGGCTATTTGACATCGTTTTTGTTTTCGGTTTTCTATTTTCGTTTCGCTGTAGCAAAAAAACAAATTATGAAAATGCATTTGTTTATGTTGTTGGTTTTTTATTTCTATTGATAGTTTTTAGCTATTTTTGAAAAATATGATTTTTACTCGTTTTGACAACCTGTAGCCAGGATGTTTTGCTATCCAAAATATTTTTGTAAGCGGGGAAGACTTGAATTCTTATTGAATTAATTTTTCATATGTACATCCCAATCTTATATAATACAATCACCTATTCTAAACAAGGAAACAATCCCCTTACCGAATAATATCAAATCCTCCACATTTACCCACTTTCCTAATTTGTTTATTATTTACAATGATACTTGGGATTTTAACACTCCCCTTCAAGTTGGATCATAAATATTAATCATCTCCAACTTGCTAATGAGATAATCAAAGTTCTGTCGTCCCAACCCTTTAGTAAAAATATCTACAGTTTGTTCCTTGGTAGGTACATAAATCATACAGATAATTCCTTCTTCAATTTTCTCTTTGATAAAGTGTCTGTCCACTTCCACATGTTTAGTCCTGTCATGTTAAACGAGATTGAGAGAGATGCTGATAGTTGCCTTATTGTCACAATCGAGTCTGAAAGGAAATTTCACCGGGACCTATAATTCTTCCAACAGTTTCCGTAACCACAGTCCTTCACATATCCCGTGAGCAACTACCCTAAATTCAGCTTCAGCACTACTACAAGCCACCACATTCTGTTTTTTGCTTCTCCAAGTTACCAGATTTCCCCAGACGAATGTGCATAACCTATTGTAGACCTTCAATCTTCCACTGATCCTGCCCAATCTGCATCTGTAAAGATCTTAACTTCCTTGCTTTCACATTTCTTAAAGAAGAGTCCTCTTCCCAGGAATCCCTTGAAATATCGTAGGATCTTGTACACGGCATCTAAGTGGGCTTCTTTTGGTGAATGCATGTGTTGTCTTACTACACTGACTGCAAATGCAATATCTAGTCTAGTATGTGATAGGTAGATTAGCTTGCCAACCAATCTCTGATACCTTTCCTTTTCAACTGGTATTCCATAGTCTTCAACCCTCTTTACCGCTTCAATCGAGGTTTCGTTGGGTTTGCATCCAAGCATGTCAGTTTCAATTAGGAGATCAGTAACATACTTTCACTAAGAAACACTAATTCCCTTTCTCGTTCTCGCCACTTCCATGCCCAAAAAATACCACATTTGTCTCTCAAGTCTTTAACTTCAAATTCAGCAGCCAGAACTTTCTTCAATCTCTCCATCTCTATAGTATCATCACCAGTAAGGATTATATCATCAACATACACTATTAGAATTGTTCTCTTACCTCTTTCAGACTGTTAGAAGAACAGGGTATGATTTGATTGCCCTTGTCAATAACCTTGATTCTTTATTACTTTTGCAAATTTGTCAAACCATGCTCTGGGAGATTGTTTGAGTCCATACAAGGACTTCTTGAGTTTACACACTCTGTTCTCTTCATCTTTCCCACTGAATCATGGTGGTACAATCATGTATACTTCTTCTAACTCGTCATTTAAAAAAGCATTCTTAATATCAAGTTGTTGTAGTGACCAATCTAAGTTGGCTGCCAAGGATAAGAGGACCTGAACTCTATTTAAGTTTGCCACTAGTGCAAATGTCTCCATATAGTCAATGTCGTAAGTCTATGTAAATCCTTTTGCAACAAGTCTGATTTTATATCTTTCAACTGTCCCATCAGATTTATATCACTGTGAAGACTCATTTACAACCCGCTGGCTTCTTCCCTCTCGGTAAATTTATCAACTTCCAAGTTCCATTTTTTTCTAGGGCCCACATTTCCTCCATGACTGCCACTCTCCATTTGGGTATTTCTAGAGCTTTCTGAATATTCTTTGGAATTCTCATCCTGTCAAGGTTAGAGACAAAAGCACGATATCCTGTAGACAATCTTTTATAAGACATGTAATTAGACCAGGGGTACCGAGGACATGACATGATTTGTTTTCTGATAATAGGTAAATTGATATCATCAGGTACAAGATTATTAGAAGAAAGCTCAATTACCAGATCAGGATTGGGCGTGGACTCATGGTTATTCCGAACCATCACCGGTTCCAACGCTCTTGGTGCATCAGGTATGAGATTCTCCCTATTCTTTGTGTTCGGCTTTCTTGAGTAAACAAGTATGTCTGCGTTGTTTTGATTTCCTATATCTCCCCCTGAGGTTAAGTGTTATGTTGTGTTTGGCAGGTCCAGAAGTGATGCAATGGAAGGCTCGATAGATGGGTTAGGGAATGAAGCAATGGGAGGCTCAATAGGTGGTACGGGTTCAGATGACAAGGATTCAGTAGTAAAGAGGTCAAAGAACCGATCTTCACTCCGTTTCTCCCCCTAAAGAGAGGGTTTTGGGAAATAAGGAGTGGTTTCAAATAAAGTAACATCAAGACTAACAAACAACCTTTTCGAAATAGGATCATAGCATTTGTAGCCTTTCTGGGTAGGGGAATAACCAAGGAAGACACATTTAATGGCACGGGGATCCAATTTATCTTGGTGGTGTGCATGAACATAAACAAAAGCAGTACAACCAAAGATTTTCAGCGAAAGACTAGAGGGGAGTCGAGAGGTAGGAAAGTGTTCCTGGAATTTCTGAAGAGGGGTGACAAAGGAAAGTACTCGACTCAGCATTCGATTAATGAGATGTGTGGCTGTTAAGATGGCATCACCCCAAAAATAGTTTTTTATGTTGGTGGTGAACATTAATGCCCGGGCTACTTCAAGTATATGTCTATTTTTTCGTTCAGCAACCCATTTTGTTAAGGGGTATCCACACAAGAACTCTGATGAACAATCCTATTTTCTTGAAGATAAGTTCCCAGAATAGTATTAAAATATTCCATACCATTATTAGTAGGTAAAATTTGAATATTAGTCTGGAACTGTGTATGAATCATGGAATGAAAACTGATGAAAATGGAGCGGACTTCAGTTTTTTCTTTCAACAAGTAAACCCAAGAAAGACAAGTATGGTCACCAATAAAAGTAACGAACCATTTTGTATTGGTGCGATTGAGGGAACGTGAGGGACCCCACAAATCACTATGAATCATAGTAAATGGGCGAGATGGTTTGTATATGGATGATGGGAAAGAAGTACGACGGTGTTTTGCAAGCTCACACACTTCACATTGAAATTCAGAAGACATTTTATTTGAACAAATAGAAGGAAACAAATGTTTTAAATATTAGAAATTGGGATGACCCATCCTTGAATGCCATAACAAAAGTTCACTATCTCTAGAAATAGATGCAAAATCACAAATTGCAGTATTACATAGTTCACTCAAGTTTGCCTCCTCAAAGTAGTAGAGTCCCTCATACACCTTAGCAGTGCCAATCGTCTTCCTCGATGATAGGTCCTGAAAAACACAATGAGATGAAACAAATTTAGCAGAACAATTTGAGTCTTTTGTTAACTAGCTGATGGATAATAGGTTGCAAGATAACTTGAGAACATGTATGACAGATTGTAAAGTTATGGAGTCGGATATGTGAATACTTCCTTTACCAGCAACTAGTGAGAGGGAGTCATCTGCAATTTTACTCTCAAATTCCCAACATATGGTGAGTAGGATGAAAACAATTGATAAGAACCATTCATATGATCAGATGCACCTATGTCAATTATCCATGGAAATTTGTAATAGGATGTAGTATTTAAAGCTGACAAATAATTACCTCGATGAGCCAGGGAACCAGAGGAAGACTGACCTGATGTTTGAATTGATGAAATCATTTTATACATCTAATCTAACTGCTCAGGACTGAATGCACTACTTTAGGAGGTATTGGTTTTTCCTCGTAATTTTTCAATTAACCCGTCAGTGCTAGCCTGGTACCCACGATTTTTTTGGTATTGTCTCGGCTTGCCAGTTTTCCATGAATCTCCCAACACATATCTTTTAAATGACCTATTTTTCGACAATGTTCACACCATAATTTACCTTTTTGTGGTCGTTGACTGGATCCCCCTAGGCCTTTTGATACAAGGGCCGAGACATCAGGCCCATTAGTGTGCCCATTTGGATTTGGGGCGGATACAAGGAGGTCCAGCCCAACACGGTCACTTTGGGGCCTTAACATCACACGCCTCCTACTCTCCTCCCTCCTAACTTCTACAAAGACCTCTCGGGTTGAAGGAAGAGGTCGTCGGCCAAAGATGAGTCCCCTTACGTCGTCCAGATCTCTATTAAGGCCGGCAAGGAGCTCGAAGACCCTTTCGTTTTCGAGCCTCCTTCGGTATCGTGTGCTGTCACCGGAGCACTCCCACTCCTCGTCGATGCTGAGGTCGAGCTCTTGCTAGAGACTGGTCAACTCCATGAAATACTCAGTAACGCCTCTCTCACCTTGCCTCATCTGCCATAATCGGGTCTTGATCTCAAAGATTTGTGAGTAACTCTCGACGTCGGAATATGTCTCGCGAACGGCATCCCAGACGTCCTTCGCCGTTGGCAAGAACAAGTAGATTTTCCCGATTGACGACTGCATCGAGTTGACGAGCCAAGCGGTGACCATGGAGTTTTTGGACCTCCATTTTTGCAAGCCTACAACGTCGGTAGAGTCTGGTTTCCTCCATTCGCCGGTAAGATAACCTGGCCTCCCTTTTCCTAGCCCATTCGAACCCCTAACAGATGTGGCCTCTGAGTCGCCGTCGATATTTTAAGAAAAGGTCGACCCTCTGCTGTTGACGGTGCCGCTGGCCATAGTTAGCTAAGGTTGAGAAACCCTAGCTCTGATACCATGTAAGAGGAAGCCTTGAATTCTTATTGAATTAATTTTTCATATGTACATCCCAATCTTATATAATACAATCACCTATTCTAAAGAAGGAAACAATCCCCTTACCGAATAATAACAAATCCCCCACATTTACCCACTTTCCTAATTTGTTTATTATTTACAATCATACTTGGGATTTTAACAATTTGTGCACCAGGCTGCTCTAAATTTGTCATATACAATAAGATTGTGTTCTTGTATAGTGGATTTTAAAATATACTAATTAAGTAAAATAATTATCATATTTTTTATTTTTAGTATAGAATTTTTAATTATATTTCCTTTTATTATTATAATCATATTTTGTAATTGTTATTTGATTCAAGGACAAAATGAGCATTTGTTTAATCAAGTTATTAATTTATTTTTTTCTAGTTTTCCATTTTTAGTTTCTGTTTTTGGTTTTTAGTTTTCTTTTCTTGTTTTAGTTTTAATAATTTTTTATAGTGATACCAAACGGCCCCTAGCAAATATGGAAGAAAGATATCTCCTAGCATAGATGCCTATACCACTAGGTTTTGGATAACAACAGATTTGCAATGTACACAATAGCTCTCAAATCATTTGAAACAACATCAATGCAATTGAAAATTTCACAAACTGGTTTCCACAAGATGCACAAACATTTTCCGGTTCTGACAGTGAAGTTTCAGAACACATATTAAGAAAAAAATGCGTGGAGAATTTCTAGCAGTGCTCACATAACTAGGGAGACCCCTGGTTGCACCAAATATGAGTCTCGTGACAAAACAGTTTTTGTTAAAATCCCAAGTATTATTGTAAATAAATAATTAGGAAAGTGGGTAAATGTGGGGGATTTGATATTATTCGGGAAGAAGATTATTTCCTTGTTTAGAATAAGGAATTGTATTATATAAAGATTGTGATGTACATATGAAGAATTAATTCAATAGAATTCAAAAACTTCCGCTTACATGGTATCAGAGCTAGGGTTTCTCAACCTTAGCTAACTATGGCCAACGGCACCGTTAACAGCAAAGGGTCGACCTCGTCTGCAAATATTGACGGCGACTCAGAGGCCACTTCTGTTGGGGGTTCAAATGGACTTGACAACATCTCCTTTCCACTCTCAGTGGAGAAATTAAACAAGAAAAATTATCGTGAGTGGACTCAATCCATAAAGTTGGTGATTAAAGGAAAAGGGAAACTTGGCTATCTTACCGGCGAACGGAGGAAACCCGACTCTACCGACGTGGTTGCCTTGCAAAAATGGAGGTCCGAAAACTCCATGGTTACCGCCTAACTCGTCAACTTGATGCAACCATCACTCGGGAAAATCTACCTATTCTTGCCGACGGCAAAGGATGTTTGAGACGCTGTTCGTGAGACGTATTCCGACATCAAGAGTTACTCGCAAATCTTCGAAATCAAGACCCGACTGTGGCAGATGAGGCAAGGGGAGAGAGGCGTTACGGAGTACTTCATCGAGATGACCCATCTCTAGCAGGAACTCGACTTAAGCACTGACGAGGAGTGGGAGTGCTCTGGCGATAGCACACGATACTGAAGGAGGCTCGAGAAAGAAAGGGTCTTCGAGTTTCTTGCCTGCCTGAACCGGGATCTGGACAACGTGAGGGGACGCATCCTTGGCCGACAACCTCTTCCCTCAACCCGAGAGATATTCACAGAAGTGAGGAGGGAGGAAAGCAGAAGGCGCGTAATGCTAAGGCCCCAAAATGACCCTGTCGGGTTGGACATACCCGTATCCGCCCCAAATCTAAATGGACACACTAATGGGCCTGATGTCTCGACCCTTGTATCAAAAGGCCTAGGGGGATCCAGCCAATGACCACAAAAAGGTAAATTATGGTGCGAACATTGCCGAAAAATAGGTCATTCAAAAGACACTTGCTGGGAAATTCATGGAAAACCGGCAAATTGGAAGCCGATACAATACCAAAAAAATCGTGGGTACCAGACTAGCACTGACGGGTCAATTGAAAAATTACAAGGAGAAAAAATCAATACCTCTTCAAGCAGTGCATTCAATCCCGAACAGTTAGACCAGCTATACAAAATGATTTTGTCAATTCAAACATCAGGTCAATCTTCTGGTTCTTTGGCTCACCGAGGTAATTATCTGACAGCTTTCAATACTACATCCTGTTACAAATCTCCATGGATATTTGACTCGGGCGCATCTGATCATATGACTGGTTCTTATCAATGTTTTTCATCCTACTCACCATATGTTGGGAATTTGAGAGTAAAAATTGCAGATGGCTCTCTCTCACCAGTTGTGGGTAAAGGAAGTATTCGCATATCTGACTCGATTATTTTACAATCAGTCCTACATGTTCCCAAATTGTCTTGCAATCTGTTATCCATCAGTCAATTAACAAAAGACTCGAACTGTTCTGCTAAATTTGTTTCATCTCATTGTGTTTTTCAGGACCTATCATCGAGGAAGACGATTGGCACTGCTAAAGCGCATGAGGGACTCTACTACTTTGAGGAGGCAAGCTTGAACAAACTGTGTAATACTGCAATTTGTGATTCTATATCTATTTCTAGAGATAGTGAACTTTTGTTATGGCATGCAAGAATAGGTCATCCCAATTTTCAATATTTAAAACATTTGTTTCCGTCTATTTATTCAAATAAAAAGTCTCCTGAGTTTCAATGTGAAGTGTGTGAGCTTGCCAAACACCGTCGAACTTCCTTCCCATCATCCATGTACAAACCATCTCGCCCATTTACTATGATTCATAGTGATTTGTGGGGTCCCTCACGTTCACTCAATCGCACCAATACAAAATGGTTCGTTACATTTATTGATGACCATACTCGCCTTTGTTGGGTTTACTTGCTGAAAGAAAAAACTGAAGTCCGCTCCATTTTCATCAATTTTCATTCCATGATTCATACACAGTTCCAGACTACTATCCAAATTTTACGTACCGATAATGGTACGGAATACTTTAATACTATTCTGGGAACCTATCTTCAAGAAAATGAGATTGTTCATCAGAGTTCTTGTGTGGATACCCCTCAACAAAATGGAGTGGCTAAATGGAAAAATAGACATATAGTTGAAGTAGCCCGGGCGTTAATGTTCACTACCAACATGAAAAACTATTTTTGGGGCGATGCCATCTTAACAGCCACACATCTCATTAATCGAATGCCAAGTTGAGTACTTTCCTTTGTCACTCCTCTTCAGAAATTCCAAGAACACTTTCCTGCCTCTCGTCTTCCATCCAGTCTTCCGCTAAAAATCTTTGGTTGTACTATGTTTGTTCATGTTCATGCACACAACCGGGACAAATTGGATCCACGTGCCGTTAAATGTGTCTTCCTTGGTTATTCCCCTACTGAGAAAGGCTACAAATGTTATGATTTGGTCTCCAAAATACTGTTTGTTAGTCTTAACGTTACTTTCTTTGAAACCACTCCTTATTTCCCAAAGCCCTCTCTTCAGGGGGAGACATGGAGTGAAGATCAGTTCTTTGACTTCTATACTATTGATTCTGTGTCATCTAAACTCGTACCATCTATTGAGCCTTCTGTTGCTTCATTCCCTGACCCATCTATCGAGTCTTCCATTGCATCAATTCCTG
Organism: Malania oleifera; assembly: GCF_029873635.1. Classification (NCBI taxonomy): domain Eukaryota; kingdom Viridiplantae; phylum Streptophyta; class Magnoliopsida; order Santalales; family Ximeniaceae; genus Malania; species Malania oleifera. The sequence continues at coordinate 34,125,448 of NC_080421.1, forward strand.
ACCTACCAAACACAATAGAACACTTAACCTCAAGGGGAGATACAGGAAAGCAAAACAACGCAGACTTACTTGTTTACTCAAGAAAGCCGAACACAAAGAACAGGGAGAATCTCATACCTAAGGAACCAAGAACGTCGGAACCGATGATGGCTCCAAATAACCATGAGTCAATGTCCAATCGTGATCTGGTAATTGAGCTTTCTTCTGATAATCCTGTACCTGATGATATCAACTTACCTATTGCAATGAGAAAACAAACCAAGTTGTGTACTCAATACCCCTGGTCTAAATACATGTCTTATAAAAGCTTGTCTACAGGATATCCTGCTTTTGTCTCTAACCTTGACAGGGTGAAAGTACCAAAGAACATTCAGGAAGCTCTAGAAATACCTAAATGGAGAGAGGCAGTCAAGGAAGAAATGCGAGCTTTAGAAAAAAATGAACTTGGGAGTTGATAAATTTGCCGAGAGGGAAGAAGCCGGTGGGCTGTAAGTGGGTCTTCACAGTGAAATATAAATCTGATGGGAGAGTTGAAAGATATAAAACCAGGCTTGTTGCAAAAGGATTCACACAGACTTACGGCATTGACTATACAGAGACATTTGCACCAGTGGCAAACTTAAATACAATACGGGTTCTCTTATCCTTGGCAACCAATTTAGATTGGTCATTACAACAACTTGATATTAAAAATGCTTTTTTGAATGGCGAGTTAGAAGAAGAAGTATACATGACCATACCACCTGGATTCAGTGGGAAAGGTGAAGAAAATAGAGTGTGTAAACTCAAGAAGTCCTTGTATGGACTCAAACAATCTCCCAGAGCATGGTTTGACAGATTTGCAAAAGTAATAAAGAATCAAGGTTATCAACAGGGGCAATCAGATCATACCCTATTCTTCCAGCAGTTTGAAAGAGGTAAGAAAACAATTCTAATAGTGTATGTTGATGACATAATCCTTACTGGTGATGATACAATAGAGATGGAGAGATTGAAGAAAGTTCTGGCTGCTGAATTTGAAGTTAAAGAATTGGGACAAATGCGGAATTTTTTTGGGCATGGAAGTGGCGAGAACGAGAAAGGGAATTAGTGTCTCTCAGCGAAAGTATGTTACTGATCTCCTAATTGAAACTGGCATGCTTGGATGCAAACCTAGTGAAACACCGATTGAAGTGGTAAAGAGGGTTGAAGACTGTGGAATACCAATTCAAAAGGAAAGGTATCAAAGGTTGGTTGGCAAGCTAATCTACCTATCACATACTAGACCAGATATTGCATTTGCAGTTAGTGTTGTAAGCCAACACATGCATTCACTAAAAGAGACCCACTTAGATGCCGTATACAAGATCCTTCAATATCTCAAGGGATCCCCAGGAAGAGGACTCTTCTTTAAGAAATGTGAAAGTAAGGAAGTAGAGATCTTTACAAATGCAGATTGGACAGGATCAGTGGAAGATAGAAGATCCACCACAGGTTATTGCACATTCGTCTGGGGAAATCTAGTAACTTGGAAAAGCAAAAAACAGAACATTGTGGCTCGTAGTAGTGCTGAAGCGGAATTCAAGGCAGTTGCTCAAGGGATATGCGAAGGACTGTGGTTACGGAAACTTTTAGAAGAATTACAGGTCCAGGTGAAATTTCCTATCAAACTCTATTGTGACAATAAGGCAGCTATCAGTATCTCTCTCAATCCAGTTCAACATGACAAGACTAAACATGTGGAAGTGGACAGACACTTTATCAAAGAGAAAATCGAAGAAGGAATTATCTATATGATTTATGTACCTACCAAGGAACAAGCTGCAAATGTTTTCACTAAAGGGTTGGGACGACAAATCTTTGATGATCTCATTAGCAAGTTGGAGATGATTAATATTTATGATCCAACTTGAGGGGGAGTGTTAAAATCCCAAGTATTATTGTAAATAATTAATTAGGAAAGTGGGTAAATGTGGAGGATTTGATATTATTCGGGAAGAAGATTATTTCCTTGTTTAGAATAGGGAATTGTATTATATAAAGATTGTGATGTACATATGAAGAATTAATTCAATAGAATTCAAAAACTTCCGCTTACAGTTTTCACTGGCTTCAATAAATCAGAAACAATAACATGGTGATCTCTATTATATTCCACGTAAAGAGTATGTCCATGTGCAGGAATTTTCCACTAAGTGTCATTAATTAAGAACTGCTGAAAATGACACAAGGAAGAAAACAAACTCATATGAATGAGACCACTCTCTTAGGCATAACCCACTCCAATTTGGTTCATGTTCATTTTTTGTGCATTTCAACTAGTTTAACATGGAAAGATCTTCAGCATCTTGTCTTGTATAAATTTTCTTCAGAAAGAGAAGGATAGAGCATCTCTTGATATTAACTGAAGAAAGCAGAGGTTGACAAAGTGGCTTGTGGAGCCTCCTTGCCAGCAGTCACCAACCAAAAGCATAGGACATACCAGATGAAAAATCTGTCTACAGGTTTGTGGTGCAAAGGCTGTTTAAAGAGTTTTAGGCTGGATTAGAAAGATTATTATAGCTCAAGACCAGCAAAGATCTGACATTTAGGGTTTTCAATGGTGTACTGCAGGATTCTGACTAGGGTTTGAAACAAAGAAAAACAGATAGGATTGATTGCAGAGTCTGTGAAAACAATGTCATATGAGCATCCAGCATCCAATATGCCGAAAAAAAAGAGGAGAGATAAGCCACTGGGCTCTCTTACCTCAGAACTCAAAGACAACTTCGAAGTTGGTGATCAAGAATACTTGGCAGCCAAGCAAACCTGGTGACCAAGAATATACTTGATGGCCAAGTATTTGACTAGACTTTAGACCCATGAACCAGAAAAATTACAACCCATGCAGAAACTGCAAAATTACTAAAATATCCTGAAAAATATTAAAAATAAATTTTCCTGTTGGATTTCAAGAAAATTATTGTTCTGCCACTGAGAACAACAAAACCAATATTTCAAGTACCATTGATCCATGGCTGCACCAATCTATGCAGGATGGAGAAACTCCCCCCAAGCATTGAAGCATCAGAGCATAAGAATTCTTAAAATTGGAGCTGTAACCTTTTCTTCTGCCCTTGGAAGCAACAAATTTGAGAATAAAGATAATTCATTTCACTTCCACATCAAAAAGGGGAGCCTAGGCGCAACGGCAAAGTTGCCGCCATGTGACCTAGAGATCACGAGTTCAAAAGGCATGGAAACTAGCCTCTTGCAAAAATGCAAGTAAGGCTGCAGGCTATAGACCCATCTTGGTCCGCCCCTTCCCCGGACACCACACAAGCAGGAGGACCCATCCAACAACAAACGAGGTCGTTCTTGGTTTTATAACCATGATATATATCCTGTACACTAGTGTACTGTCAGTGCACAAGGCTTCTACACCTTTGTGGATTCGGGATGGGCATGATGTACATAGCCTATCTTCCACATTTGGAGAGTGAGCTTTTTGGTACTCGAACTTCTGACCTTCAAGGTTGGGTGTAACACCCTCGCACCCTTACCACTGGGTCAAGGCTCACCCTTATACTAGTCAATATGACTAATATTAAATATTTATTTGTAAGGTGATCAAGTGTTTACCTCACCCTCTAACAATTCAATTTTCATAATAGCTTTGTCATTTTCCTCTTCAAGTTCTGAGAACATCAACTCCATCATTCTGTGCTCCTTTGTGGCTGTTTGCATTTGTTCTTCAACTTCGTTTTTATCCCACACAAGATTCTCCAACTCTATTTGCATCTCATCCAAATGCATTTCCAGCTGCACATTACAAATGTCATCAAATCAATAAAAAATTTGCAGTGTGAGTTTGGAGAAACAGTTCAGGCTTTAAAGAAAGATCCACAACTGTAAAGAACGACTAATTGAGATCATTGTGCCTGGTAGATATAAATCAACTCACTGAAAGGGCACAACAAATTTACAAATTTTAAGAAAAAAACATAAAATAGAACATGTATCAAAAAGAGAAGGTGTCATACACGCCTTAGTGGCTTGCTCACTATTTATCTGAGACAAAAACTGACTTAACAATTTTAAAACCCATTAATTCTTAGTCTGCTAATGAGTACAGAATAACATTTGAAGACAACCTAGAAGAAATTTATCACAACTTAGCTGGATGATAACATCTGAAACTGCAACAAAATTAATTTCCATTGTTGCGTATCAAAATCCCAGAGTTCTCACAAAAGTTATCTCCACCTATTTTTTAAAAAATAAATAAAAGGTAAATTTATAGAAGCACAGTGCAAGTCATCTGACAGTACAAACAACAGAACCACACAAGTTGCCAACTAAAGGCTCTTGCAGCCCATCCCAACCTAGGCGTAGGGTCAGCAACTCGGCAGTCAAAAATGGATTATGAGTCATAAAGCAGCTCTAGGTATGAAAGAAATGAACAAGTTCTAATTACCATAGTTAGAACCTGGACCTTCCGCGGTTAGTGAGTGAAAATAGAATTGAATTTCTGTATTTCTTGAATAATAATTTTGTACAGCCCAATTTACAATATATATAATACAATTGAAAGTTCTAACTATGGAAACAATCTCCTAATAGAATCACTCTTAATAATATACAATCTCCTATCTTTACATACTTTCCTAATTTATTCAAGATACACGGAGATACTCGAGATTTCTACACTCCCCCTCAAGTTGGATCATAGATATTGATCATATCCAACTTGCCAATGAAATCATCAAAGCTCTATCGGGCTAATCCTTTAGTAAAGATGTCTGTAATTTGTTCCTTGATAGGTACATAAGTCATACAAATAGTTCCTTCTTCAACCTTCTCTTGATAAAATGTCGGTCCACTTCTACATGCTTAGTCCTGTCATGTTGAACTTGATTGAGAGATATACTGATAGTTGCTTTGTTGTCACAATAGAGTTTGATAGGGAATTTCACTGAGATTTGTAATTCTTCCAAGAGTTTCCGTAACCACAGTCCTTCACATGTCCCTTGTGCAACTGCCCTGAATTCAGCTTCAGCACTGCTTCGAGCCACTACATTCTATTTTTTGCTTCTCCAAGTTACCAAATTTCCCCATACAAAGGTGCAATATCCGGTGGTAGACCTTTTATCTTCCGCTGATCCTGCCCAATATGCATCTGTGAAAATTTCTGCTTCCTAATTTTCACATTTCTTGAAGAAGAGTCCTTTGCCCGGAGAACCCTTGAGATCCCTGAGGATTTTATACACAACATCTAAGTGAATCTTTTTCGGTGAATGCATGTGTTTACTTACCACACCGCAAATGCTATGTCGAGTCTGGTATGCAATAGGTAAATTAGTTTACCAACCAATCTCCGATACCTTTCCTTTTCAACTGGTATTCCGCAGTCTTCGACCCTTTTTATGACTTCAATCGGGATTTCACTAGGTTTGCATCCAAGCATGCCAGTTTCGGTTAGGAGATCAAGGATATATTTTCGGTGAGACACTAATACCCTTTTTTGATCTAGAAACTTCCATTCCCAAGAAGTACCGTTTTTTGTACCAGGTCTTTAACTTCAAACTCAGCAGCTAAGACTTTCTTTAATCGTTCCATCTCCACCGTATCATCTCCAGCTAGGATTATATCATCAACATACACTATCAGAATTGTTTTCTTACCACTTTCAAACTGTTGAAAGAACATAGCGTGATCTGATTGCCCTTGTCGATATCCCTGATTCTTTATCACTTTCGCAAATTTGTCGAACCATGCTCTGGGAGATTGCTCGAGTCCATACAAGGACATTTTGAGTTTACATACTCTGTTTTCTTCACCTTTCTTGCTGAAACCTGGTGGTATAGTCATGTAAACTTCTTCTTCTAACTCACCTTTTAGAAATATATTTTTAATGTCGAGTTGTTGTAGTGGTCAATCTAAGTTAGCTGCCAATGACAGGAGGACCCGAACTGTGTTCAATTTTGCCACTGGAGCAAATGTCTCCGTGTAGTCAATGCCATAGGTCTGTGTAAACCCTTTTGCAACGAGTCTGGCTTTATATCTTTCAACTGTCCCATCAGCTCTATATTTCACTGTGAAAACCCATTTGCAGCCTACTGGCTTCTTTCCTCTCGACAAATTCATAACGTCCCAAGTTCCATTTTTTTCCGGGGCCCATATTTCTTCCATGACAGCTTCCCTCCATTTAGGAATTTCCAAGGCTCCTGAATATTCTTTGGAATTTTATCCTGTCAAGGTTAGAGGTAGAAGCACAATACCATGTAGACAGAGTTTTATAAGACATGTATTTTGACCAGGGATATAAAGTACATGACCTAGTTTGTTTTCTGATTGCAATGGGTAAATTGATGTTATCAGGTTCAGACTTATCAGAAAGAAGCTCTTGGTAATTTATTACCTGATCGGGACTAGGCATGGACTCATCGTTGCTCGGAGCTATCACCGATTCCAACTCTTTTGGTGCCTCAGGTATGAGATTCTCCCTGTTTATTGTTTTTGGCTTTCTTGAGTAGACAAGTATCTCCTTATTAATTTGTTTTTCTGCATCTGCCCCTGAGTTTTAAGTGATCATTTGCATATGACAGGTCAGGAAATGATACAATGGGAGATACAATGAGAGACTGGAGACTCGATAGATGGGTCAGGGTATGATGCAATGGGAGACTCAGTAGTAGAGAAATCAAAGAACCGATCTTCACTCCTCTTCTCCCCCTGAAGAGAGAGCTTTTGGAAATAAGGAGTGGTTTCAAAGAACGTGACATCAAGGCTAACAAACATTCTTTTTGAGACAAGGTCATAACATTTGTAGCCTTTTTGAGTAGGAGAGTAACCAATAAAGACGCATTTAATAGAACAAGGTTCCAATTTATCCCGATTGTGAACGTGAACATGAACAAATGCATTATATCCAAAGATTTTCAAAGAGAGATTGGAGTGGAGTCTAGAGTTGGGGGAATATTCCCGAAATTTCTGGAGAGGAGGGGCAAAAGAAAGAACCCGACTCGGCATTCAATTAATGAGATGTGTAGCTGTTGAAATACATCGCTCCAAAAATAGTTTTTCATATTTGTAGTAAACATCAATGCTCGAGCTACTTCAAGTATATGTCTTTTTTTTACATTCAACAACCCCATTTTGTTGAGGGGTATCCACACACGAACTTTGATGAACAATTCCACTTTCTTGAAGATAATGTCCCAAAATATTATTGAAATATTCCATACCATTATCAGTACGTAAAATTTGGATTTGAGTTTGGAATTGTGTTTGAATCATGAAGTGGAAACTGACGAAAGTAGAACGGAAATTAGTTTTATCTTTCAACAAGTAAACCCAACAAATACAACTATGATCATCAATAAAAGTAACAAACCATTTCGTATAAGTGTGATTAAGGGAGCGTGAAGGGCCCCATAAATCACTGTGAATCATAGTAAATGGGCGGGATGGTTTGTATGTAGACTTTGGAAAGGAATTACGCTAGTGTTTTGCAAGCTCACAAATTTCACATTGAAAATCAGAAGATGTTTTATTTGAACAAATGGAAGGAAATAAACGTCTTAAATATTGAAAATTGGGATGACCCATCCTAGAATGCCATAACAAAATTTCACTATCTCTAGAAATAGATGCAGAATCACAAATTGCAGTATTACATTGTTCACTCGTATTTGCCTCTGCAAAGTAGTAGAGTCCCTCACACGCCTTAGCACTGCCAATCGTCTTCCCCGATGATAGGTCCTGGAAAACACAGTAAGATGAAACAAATTTAGTAGAGCAATTGGAATCCTTTGTCAACTGGCTAATGGATAACAAATTGCAAGACAACTTAGGGACATGTAGAACAGATTTTAAAGTTATAGAATCGGATATTCGAATATTTCCTTTGCCTGCAACAGATGAGAGAGATCCATCTGCAATTTTAACTTTCAAATTTCAAGCACATGGTGAATAGGATGAGAACAAATGATAAGAATCAGTCATATGATCAGAGGCACCCGAGTCAATTATCCATGGAGATTTGCAATGGGATATGGTATTTAAGGCTGACAAAAAATTACCCCGGTGGGCTAAAGAACCAGTGGAAGACTGACCCGATGTTTGAATGGAGGAGAACATTTTATATAGCTGTTCCAACTGCTCTGGACTGAATACACCACTTGGAGTGGTATTGTTATTTTTCTCGCCTTGTGACTTCTCAGTTGAATTATCGATAGTAGACTGATAGCCACAATTTCTTTGATTGTGCCTCGGCTTCCAAACTGCAAGCTTTCCATGAATTTCCCAGCAGGTATCTTTTGAATGGCCTAGCTTGCGGCAATGCTCGCACCATAATCTCCCTTTATGTCACTTTTGTCCAAATCCTGTAGGGGCTTTTGAAATTAGGGCCGAAACATTAGGCCCATTAGATTTCGGGTTTAGGGCTTATATTTTAGGCCCAATTTGGCTGATAGGTGTCTTCAACATCACGTTTCTATGGCTCTCCTCCCGCCTCACCTCTGCGAAGACTTCTCAAGTCGATGGTAGGGGTCGTTGGCCAAGGATCCTTCCTTGCACATCGTCCAAATCGCGGTTAAGGCCGGCCAAGAACTCGAAGACTCGTTTGTTCTCGAGTTGTCTCTTGTAGCAGGTGCTGTCACCGGAGCATTCCCACTCCTCCTCGACACTTAGGTCGAGTTCCTACCAGAGGTGTGTCATCTCCATGAAGTACTCGGTGACATCTCTCTCACCTTGCCTCATCTACCACAATCGAGTTTTTATCTCAAAGATCTAAGAGTAACGCTCGACATCAAAGTACGTCTCTCGAACAGCGTCCTAGACGTCCTTCATTGTTGGTAAGAATAGATAAATCTTTCTGATTGAAGGCTTCATCGAGTTTACGAGCCATGCAGTCACCATGGAATTCTCATACTTCCATTTTTGCAGTGTTGCAACATCGGTTGAGGCGGGCTTTTTTTTTCTCTCTAGTAAGATATCCTAATCTCCCTTTGCCTTCAACCACAAGTTTGATGGACTAAGCCCACTCACGAGAATTTTTTCCGTTTAATTTCTCCACCAAGGGTGAAAAGGCCGAGTTGTCTAGCAAATTCAAACCCACAATGGATGTGGCTTCAGAGTCACCGTCGAGATTTTCAGAGGAACTAAACCCTCTGCTGTTGACGGTGCCGTCGGCCATTGCTTAGCTAAGGTTTAAAAACCCTAGCTCTGATACCATGAAAACAAAATTGAATTTCTTTATTTCTTGAATAATAATTTTGTACTGCCCAATTTACAATATATATAATACAATTGAAAGTTCTAACTATGGAAACAATCTCCTAACAGAATCACTCTTAATAATATACAATCTCCTATCTTTACAAGATACACAGAAATACTCAGGATTTCTACAGCGAGCAAATCCACAAGTGTGATAACCTGAGCTCGCCAGGCGCCAACTATATGTGTTAATGGTTTGGTTCAGTTCGGTTCAGTTCTAAGGATAAATGCAAATGAAATCAAACTACTTGAGCCCCCTAAAATCATAACAGGTACCTATCCAAACCACCGCTGAACCAAGTATAGATCTATATTGCTCCAAAATTCTAAAATCTCTCTTACATATATTTTACATTTATACATATACACGCTTGAGCTTCACATCTTTTGGGAATAGAACCCTAGGGTCAAAGTTTGAATAATAAAATTGGATGGTATGTCTATGATTTGAAAAAATAAAATAAAATAAAGTGGAGGTAGGCATAGAGATATGGAGAACAATGTAGCTTTAGCGATTTCTAAAAACAAATCTCTAAAAATTTTAATATGCATTATGCATAAGATCGCCCCCAGTGACCAAAAATCCTAAATCCACCACTGCTTTAAACCGAACCTAATTGAAGTTTTCTAATTCAGTTCGGTTCAGTTATGAGCAAACTAAACTTTACAAATGGTAAAATTATATATGTATAACAAAAATGAAATTTGACATTCATTCTAAACTTCTAATAGCTAAGAATTGGGAAAAAAAAAATTCATATAACTTTCAATATTTAATGTAAACCTAATAAAATTTTATTTTTTTTTTCATTCCATTAATAGACAAGGCTATCCCCGAGTCCCACCCAGATATTCCAACCTGTACCTAGCCACCTTAACATATAACATGCACAAAAGCCGCTGCATGCAACCTCCTTGTGAATTTCATCTAATATCTAATTACTTAGAAAAAGGGCAGCTCTCTGGAGTTTATTCTACTGAAAGGAGATGGACCTTGAAACTATTCACCGGAGTCTCCTTCCCAAATTGCTCAGATCACAATAAGGATGAAAATTCAAGCTTAAGAGAACTCCCCATTTATATTCTGCTCGCCAGCAATGAAAAACACAACCAGTGCTGCAGACAACCTCTCTCTCTCTCTCTCTATCTCTCTGTGTGTGTGAGTGTGCGTGAGTGTGAGAGAGAGAGAGAGAGAGACCAAAGGGGGGATCATAGAAAATGTTACATTGTTCAAATGCCAGATGATAAATAAACAGCAAGAACAAACAAAGAAAGAACGAAAAATGCAAAGGTCTATTGTCTTAACACAAAAGGTCTATTGTCTTCTACCATTAATTGTAAGTAGAACATTCATACAAATTAATTACTCTTTTGGAGTAGCCACTAACCAGATTTCAGATTTCTCTACATGAATGACCCTCACACCAAACTACAAGCTACTAAATCCAAACATAAGAAACTCCCCATTTGTATTATAAATTGCCAGCAATAAAAACACAACCAATTCTGTAGACACGCTGTGTGTATCAGTGTGTGTGAGAGAGAGATATAAGTAGGTCGTCCAAAATGTTCCATTGTTCAAATGCCAAAAGACAAATAAATAAATCAACAGCAAGGGAATAAGAATGAAGGAAAGGGAAGGGACACTAAGTGATAGTAACGGAGTAATTTATGAGTGGAGGCTGGGAAGTTGTGTTACAAGTTGGGAACTTGAAAGTTTTCTTGTAATTTATTTTTTACCTGATTTAATTTTAGGGAACGTTTGTTTCGCAGCATCTTTCAAGATTCCCAAGAATGTGCTGCCTATGGCATCTTATTCCCACGTTTGATTGATAATTGGAATCTAATGTGGTAGGCATGTTCACATTCCGAGGAACGAAATGATTCCCATGGAACATAAGCATCTTATTCCCACCTCCCCTATGGATAAGTTTCACGGAAATCCTACTTTTTGGATCAAATTGCCCTCACTACTCTGGCTTTTGGACAATAATGCCCAATAACAAATTATTAATGAGATAGAAGTAAAAATTCTAAATTAGCATAAATATTAATTATTTTCATTAAATAAATACCATGTCAATTAAAGACATTAATTATAAAGTTTTAATTAAAATTTAGTTAATTTTTACATAGGCAATAAATAAAATTTTAATTAGAAAATATTAAAATGGCAGTTAAAAATATCAATTGATATAACTCTAATATATTGCAGCCCAACCTGGTCAACGTCGGCTCGTTGGCGCCTTGGGTGGTTGGGAAAGGTTCGTTCCCCCTCCGATGGCCTCACCGACGGCGGGGAAGGCCGTCCAAGCTGGTTCCGAAGTGCAGTCGTATGCGCAGACCGTGAATAAAAAAGTGGAGATACTTGCGTTCAAAATTCCTATGAGATTGCTAGTTAATATCAATGGTGAATTGGGATTTATTTTCTCAGAAGCGGAAATGGTTAAGGTTGAGGAAGAGTTTCGTTTTGCATTAGTGATGAAATTTTTGAGGAATTGGCCATCTATTGATAAAATTGGATTATTGATTGTGAAAATGTGGGGCTTGACGGAAATTCCAACGATCAGTGTTATGGATGATTACCATGTGCTTATACACATGAAAAATGAACGTGATTTTGCGCATGGGTGGGCAAGGGAAGGTAGAACGATGGAAGGCAATTCATTTCGGCTATTTAAGTGGACGAAGGATTTTGATGTCAAAAAAGAATCTCCATTGGCTCCTCAATGGATTTTCTTACCGAAGTTACCAATGCATCTTTACTGAGCGAATTTTCTTCAAATTATAGCGACTCATTTTGGTCATTATCTCGAGACTGATAATGCAACAATTAACCATACGAGAGCCTCGGGGGCATGTATTTGCGTGGAAGTCGACCTGACGATGGAGCCGGTTAAGGGATTTCCTCTTATTTTATCTTCGCGACAATGTATTTGGCAAGATGTTAAATATGAACAAATGGGTTTTTTTTACTCTAAATGTTGCTGGCAAGGGCATACATTGATCGTTTGCAGGGTAGAAGAGAAGCGAAGGGATGAGGGAAAATATAAAGAAAAAAAGATATGGAAACCAAAGATGAATGACGGTGTAATGGATATCAGTATCGATGTAGATAAAGGGGCAAAGAGGGTGGAGCAAGAAGCAGGACCAAGTAATGTGCCAATGACGAAGACGACTAAGGATAGGTGCCTTGTATTACCGGAAATTCCTGCGACTTAAGAAAAAGAGGATTATGCAATTCAAAAATTTGATGTACTGCAGAAAGGCTTGGAAAATAATATGAATGAAGGTTCAACAGAAAGTGATGAAGAGGAGTGTGAGGAAGTTGGGTGTGATGATGATGCTCGAGTTTCATATGGTAAACCTATGTCTCAAGAGAAAGTGGATCATGCGGACAGTATTAAACAGACTAAAGGTGGGAACCATGGTTTGCATCAGGGGGAATTGGCTCTGGGCTATTCGTCCAAGAGGGAGGAAGGTGAAATTTCAGTGTTAAAGGGCAAAGAAAAAATGTATGACTCTGATACAAGGCAAGCATGGACTTTTGAAAACACCAAAACCGGAAAGGAATAACCTGTGAGGAAATCTCAGAGGGTTCACATCAAACCGCATAAATTAAATTTATGACTGATACAATTTTTTTTTTTTTTTTTAATATTAGAGGGTTGGGAAGGTCTAGAGGCAGGTTAAAGAAGCTGATCAATAAGTTTAATGCTGGTTTGTTTGCTATTTCATCACCTTTCGCATCTGAGAAGCAGATGGTAATGCTGGGTAATTTTCTAAATTATCACCATTTTATATCTAATGAAAATCACCTTTGACGTGATTTCAATCACAATTTAGATGATCTCCGGGTGGTTCTTCAGGAATAGCCAAAGGATTTTGGTGAGTTTTTTCTATGCCAAATGTTCTTATGTTGAAAGAAAGGAATTATGGCAGCAACTGGAGGCATGCCAATGGGATTTCCCTTGGTTGGTCCTAGGTGATTTTAATGTTATTTGAACGGATGCGGAAAGAATTGGTGGAAATCCAAGACCACTCTTACCTATGATGGAGTTTAATGACTGTTTACATCATTGTGGTCACTTTGATTTATCAAACACGGGCTCTCGTATGTCATGGTGCAATGACCATGAAGGGGTGGCTCGTAATTGGGTTAAGCTTGATCAAGTTCTTATTAATAACGTTTTTTCCAACCTATATGGTTCGGATAAATTCAAATATCTGAGTCGGAAGTCTCTCAGATAATAGTCCTATGATGGTGTATACAAATACGTCATTCTCTTTGTATGGCCCTACCCTATTTCTGTTCCTTAATATATGGGGTTCGCATGATTTGTTTTTGTCATGTGTTAAAGATGTCTGGATCAGGAATGACTCGGTCTCGGGTCTTTTGAAACTTGCTATTCGTCTTAAGAGCACTAAAGTTGCGTTACGTGCATGGAATAAAAATTTTTTTAGGAGAGTGGGAGAAAGCCTACAAGTTCTCAAGGAAAGGATGGAATCTCTAGAAAACCAGCTGCAATTAGGTTTTTTTGAGGAGGTCAAAGCTGATTACTTGACTACTAAGTTGGAGATTCAGATGTGGGAGAATAGGGAAGCATCTCGCTTAGGACAAATTGTGAAAAAAAAAAAAAAAATGGTTGATTGAGGGGGATCAAAACTCTAAATTCTTCCATTCAGTTATCAATCATAGGCAGATAAGGGTCATATAGACTGCATGGTTCTAAATGACGGGAGGATTTTAGATGGTGTGGAAGGAATACAAAATGAAGTTGCTGCTTTTTTTCAGAATTCTCTCAGAGGCTTCAGTAGTAGAACCTTGTGATCTCTCCAAGTTAATTCAAAGGCAGATTTCAGATGCTGATAATAATTTTCTCTGTGCCGATCCAACGGAAGAAGAAGTTAAAAGAGCGGTGTTCTCTATTCCCAAAGAAAGCAATCTAAGACCAGATGGGTTTGGCTCTGAATTTTATATTTCTTGCTTGGACATTGTTAAAAAAGATGTTTTGGATGCAGCAAAGAATTTTTTTCAGGGCACTCCTCTTTCCAGGTTCTTTTCCTCTTCATTTATTGTTTTAATTCCGAAGGTGGACAATCCTTCTAGCTTTGATAAATTCCGGCCTATTAGTTTGTGCTCTGTGGCTTACAAAATTTTTTCCAAGATTATTATTTTTAGGCTAACTGAAATTGTTGATAAGTTGGTCTCACATGAGCAAGGTGCCTTTATTCCCAGGCGTAGTATTTTTGAGAATATTACGCTTGCACAAGAAATGGTTCATTCTTTGCACACAAAAAATGGCTGGCGACAATTTGATGGTAAACTGGACATGGCTAAGGCTTATGACAGAGTGAATTGAAATTTTCTTCTAGAGGTTCTTAAAGCTTTTGGCTCCTTTGAGAAGTTTTGGAAGCTCATAAAAAATTATGTGGAGTCCCCGTGATTTTTCGTTATGATGAATGGAACTCTTAAAGGGTTTTTTCAATTGACTAGAGGCTTGAGGCAAGGGGATCCACTTTCTCCTTATTTATCCATCATAATGGAGGAGATTTTGACAAGGTTGCTTAGGAAAAACTATGAGATAGGTTGTATTGGACAATTTAATCATCCGATTGGGGCTCCTTTGGTTTCGCATTTGCTTTATGCTGATGAAATTCTTATTTTTACAAATGGTGAGAAAAGGTGTATTAGAAATTTGGTTTACACTCTAGAGATGTATGAGAAGTGGTCGAGTCAAAAAGTCAGCAAGACAAAGTATGCATTATTCCTTTCGAAATACATTACTCTTGCTCGGAAACGTGGGTTATTAAGAATCACGGGTTTCATGGAAGGTAAATTCCCAATTACGTATTTAGGTGCGCCTTTGGTTTCTGGAAAATTGTCTTCCAGGATCTTGAAACCTCTTGTGGAGAGGGGGTGGAAATATAAGTTGCTCTCGCAAAGTGGAAGATTGATTTTATTAAGACATGTGTTATGTAGCATGCCGATACATTTGATGTCAATTATTAATGTTTCACAGGTCACATTTTCTCACATCAACTCTCTTCTTGCTAATTTTTTTATAGGGAGAGGTGAAAGGTAAAAGGAAGATTCATTTGCGCTCTTGGGAGAAAATTTGTAAACCCACCTCTGAAGAGGATATGGGCTTGAGAGATCTTAAAGAAGTCCAAAAATTGCTTCTCATGAAATTTGCCTTAAGACTGCTCACTTCTAACAATCTATAGTCAAGTTTTTTCAGGGCTAAATATTACAAGAAATGATCATTTATTAATAAGGAATGAGAGACCAAATGATTCTCGGTTCTAGAAATCGGTGATGGCCACCATTCCGGAAGTTATGGATAATGTTAAAATTTTGGTAAAAGGTGGGAATTCTTCTTTTTGGTTCAATAGGTAGCTTACATCAAGCCTGTTAGCGGTGCGCATCAAGGATATTTCGAACAAGAAGCTGTGTATTAAGGATTGTTGGCTGAATAACAACTGGAACTCTGATTTATTAATGGAATTGGTTGGGGCCAACAGAACAACGGAAATCTTGCATAATGTGCCAGTTGGTAAAAGTGGTAAGGATATATTCATCTAGAAGCCTACCCCTGACGACAATTTCTCCACAAAAAGGGCATGGGAGGCAGTGAGAAGCAGAAGTGATAATTTTGAGTGGAATGACTTGTTTTGGAATTCTCTATTGGCTAGAAGAATCTCAATGTGTTAATGAAAAGCCTAGTTTAGATGCTTGGCAGTAGATGATAGAATTCAGACAAAAGGAATATCGATGGCTTTGGCTTGTGATTGCTGTGTGCAGAAAAGTCAAGAAAACACTTATCACATTCTTTCTTTAAGCGAGGTGGCTTCAGAGGTTTGGCGTCGGGCTAGTGTGGTGTTGGGGATTCCTTTCCAATGGTTCCTTCCCTAGAAAAATAGAATTGCAAACTGGTTCCACTATGCTCGAAAATCATCTATTAAAGGTATTTTAATTGGTCTGATTCCGTGTTTGATTAGGTGGTGCCTCTGGAATCGAAGATGCAAAGTAAGAATGGAAGGAGTTTACAAAGTGTGGATGAGACGTGGAGAAGTGTTTGATACTAGGTTAGTTCTTTAGCTAAGAGCTTTAATTCTTTTTGAAAATTGAAGATATCAGACATTACAATTTTGAAAGAGTTTCAAATTTAGCATCAAGGAATTTGTGCCAGGCTTAGAAAAATTATCTCATGGGTTAAACCCCCAGCAAGGTGGACAAAACTTAATTGTGATGGAAGCTGTAGGGGCAATCCAGGTACTTCAGGAGATGGAGGAATCATTCGGGACTGCCATGGCATGGTGAAAGCGGTTTTTTCAAGTTATTTTGGCAATGGTACAAACAATAGTGCAAAATTACAAACAATATCAAAACAAGTTGGAAAGAGTTTTTTTTGGAAACAAGTTTTAAAAACAGTGTTTTAACTGCCCAGGCGACTAATCCTTGTCTAGTCAGGCGACATACATTTATGCTGAATTAAATTTGGGAAGACAATATAGGCCCAGGCGACTGACCTTTGTGAGTCCAGGCGCCTAACTCTATTCTGACTGTGATATTAAGCTGAATTTCAAAAGCCTAGTCGACTAACCCTGATGAGTCCAGGCGCCTAACCTTTATAACGGCTATTTTTAAACAGCGTTTATGTTGCTTGTGCCCCAAATTTTGTTAAAACTTGGGAAACACTCCAAGTAACTTGGGCAACAAGAAAATATGACTTTTTAAGTCTATAAATACATGATTTCACAAATCAAAAAATACATCAAGAATTCATAATAGCAATCAAGCATACAACTTTCATACTCTTCCAAAAGATTTCTTACTCACATACTTGCTGGAGTTTTTCTGAGATTTGCTAAGCTATTTTTTCATCGATCTTTGAGCATAAACTCTAAGTTTGATCAATCCAAAGAAAGATCCTGGTGATATAATCTCTGAGCTTCAATTCTATTCTTCATTGATACTTAAATTAAAGTATTCTTAGTTGTACTCTAACTTGTACTAATATGCTCTTTTTGAGAGTGATTCTGGTACGCAAGAAGTGTTTCTTGTTTTCTTGTTTCTTGACGGTTCAGGGATGTTGAATCGTTGTACCAAGCGTGAGGTATCGCTTGGAGAGGAGGGCTCCAACCTATTGAAGGATTGTTGTAAAGGTTTGCCCTGCCTATAAAGGAGTAGTATAGTGGAATCCTTAGGTGTGCTACCTAAGGCGAGGACGTAGGCGGGTATAGCCAAACCTCGTAAAAACTCGGTCACTCTCTCTTCCCTTACTCTTTAATTTTTTGCATATATAAATTGCGTGGATGTTTATTTGAATGCTGGGAATTAATTTAATATTGAGATTGAGGAAACTTTAATTAAAGAAAGTACGTTGATTGATCTTTTGCGGAAACCTTAGAGAGAGTACATTAATTAATCGTTTGCGGAAACCTTGATTAAAGGAAGTGCATTGATCAAGAAAGCTAATTGATAACAAAGTTTGAATCTTGGAAGCACTGCTGCAATTCATATATTCTTTAATTGAATAACTTGTGGATTTTGTTGGCTTATTGGATGATTGATTGGGTGTTGATTTAATTTGCTGCAAGATCAAATTGAATTACTCTTTCATAAATATTTAAAAGTGAATTTGATTCTCAGCTGATATTGTGATTCAAACCATCCTTGTGTGATTGCTAAGAATAAAATAAGTTGAGAAAGAATTTATAAAAAAAGTTTTTAAATGAAATTTTTAAACCCAATTCACCCCCCTCTTGGGACTACACCTTATTTTTCAATTGGTATCAGAGCGAGATTGTAGCAAATCTTAACCTAGAAGCTACACAAAGATCTTATGGCACAACTAGGCATAGCTCCCTTTGCCGAGAGTCAATCCTTAACTAGGCCTCCTGTTTTTTTGTGGTCTTAACTATACTTTTTGGAAACAAAGAATGAGAATCTACCTACAAACTATGTATTGGAAAGCGTGGAGGGTTGTCACATATGGTGATCTTATCTCTACCAAACTTGTAGATGGAAAAGAAGTTCTAAAAGAAGAAAAAGAAATGACCGAAAATGATCATAAGATGTTGCAAGTAAACTCAAGTGCTATAAATGCATTATATTGTGCCCTTAATATAAATGAATTCAATAGAGTCATGGCATGCAAAATAGCCAAAGAATTGTTTTCTTACCACTTTCACTAATGAAAAAACATAGTGTGATCTGATTGCCCTTGTCGGTATCCTTGGTTTTTTATCACCTTTGCAAATCTATCGAACCATGCTCTAGGAGATTGCTCGAGTCCATACAGGGACTTCTTGACCTTACATACCCTATTTTCTTTAGCTCTCTAACTGAAACCTGGAGGTATTGTCATGTAGACTTCTTCTAACTAGCCATTTAGAAACGCATTCTTAATGTCGAGTTGCTGCAATGGCCAATCCAAGTTGGCTACCAAGGACAGAAGGACCCAAACTATATTCAATTTTGCCACTGGTGCAAATGTCTCCGTGTAGTCAATGTTATAGGTCTATGTAAACCCTTGTGCAACAAGTCGGACTTTCTACCATTCAACTATCCCATCAACTCTATATTTCATTGTGAAGACCCATTTACAACCAACTGGCTTCTTCCCTCAAAGCAAATTCATAACGTCCCAAGTTCCATTCTTTTCCGAAGTCCACATTTCCTCCATTACAGCTTCCCTCCATTCAGGAATCTTCAAGGCTTCCTGGATATTCTTTGGAATTTTTATCCTATCAAGGTTAGAAGTAAAAGCACGATACTCTGTAGACAAGCTTTTATAAGACATGTACTTTGACCAGGGATATTGAGTACATGACCTAGTTTGTTTTCCGACAGCAATGGGTAAATTGATGTCATCAAGTACAGGCTTATCAGAAGGGAGCTCATGGTCATCTATTACCTGATTAGGATTGGGCATGGACTCATGATTGCTCAGAGCTATCACCGGTTCCAACTCTCTTGGTGCCTCAGGTATGAGATTCTCCCTGTTCTTTGTGTTTGGCTTTCTTGAGTAAACAAGTATTTCTGTGTTGTTCTGTTTTTTTGCACCTCCTCCTAAGTTTTAAGTGATCTTTTGTAAATGATAGGCCAGGAAATGATGCAATGGTAGACTCAGTGTATGGCACAAAATCATCAATAGAGAAATCAAAGAACCGATCTTCACTCCATTTCTCCCCCTGAAGAAAGGGCTTTGGGAAGTAAGGAGTGGTTTCAAAGAATGTGACATCAAGGCTAACAAACAATTTTTTTGTTACAGGATCATAACATTTGTAACCTTTCTGAGTAGGAGAGTGACCAATAAAAACGCACTTAATGGCACGAGGTTCCAAATTATCCCGATTATGAGCATGAACATGAACAAATGCAGTACATCCAAAGATTTTCAAAGAGAGATTGGAGTGGAGCCGAGAGTTGGGAAAACATTCTTGAAATTTCTAGAGAGGAGTGGCAAAAGAAAGAACTCAACTAGACATTCGATTAATGAGATGTGTATCTATTAAAATGGCATCGTTCCAAAAATATTT
Source organism: Malania oleifera (assembly GCF_029873635.1). NCBI lineage: Eukaryota > Viridiplantae > Streptophyta > Magnoliopsida > Santalales > Ximeniaceae > Malania > Malania oleifera. The sequence continues at coordinate 34,145,236 of NC_080421.1, forward strand.
TTTCATATTTGTAGTGAACATTAATGCTCGAGCTACTTCAAGAATATGTCTATTTTGCGTTCAGCAACCCCATTTTGTTGAGGGGCATCCACACAAGAACTTTGATGAATAATTCCATTTTCTTGAAGATAATGTCCCAAGATATCATTGAAATATTCCGTACCATTATCAGTACGTAAAATTTGAATGTGAGTTTGGAATTGTGTTCCAATCATGGAGTGGAAACTAATAAAAATAGAATGCACTTCAGTTCTATCTTTCAACAAGTAAACCCAACAAATACGAGTATAATCATCAATAAAAGTAACAAACCATCTCGTGTGAGTGCGATTAAGAGAGCGTGAGGGCCCCCATAAATCACTGTGAATCATAGTAAAGGGTCTAGATGGTTTGTATGTGAATTTTGGAAAGCAATTACGCTGGTGTTTTGCAAGTTCACAAATCTCACACTGAAATTCAGAAGACGTTTTATTTGAACAAATGGAAGGAAATAAACGTCTTAGATATTGAAAATTTGATTGATCCATTCTAGAATGCCATAACAAAATTTCACTACCCTAGAAACAGATGCAGAATCACAAATAGCAGTTTTACATTGTTCACTCACATTCGCCTTCTCAAAGTAGTAGAGTCCCTCACACTCCTTAGCACTGTCAATCGTATTTCCTGATGATAGGTCCTAGAAAACACAATGAGAGGGAAGAAATTTAGTAGAACAATTGGAATTCTTAGTCAACTGGCTAATGGATGGTAAGTTGCAGGATAAATTAGGAACATGAAGAACGGACTCTAGTGTGATGGAGTCAGAGAGTAGGATATTCCCTTTGCCTACGACAGACGAGAGTGATCCATCTGCAATTTTAACTTTCAAATTTCCAGCACAAGGTGAATATGATAAGAAAAGATGATAGGCATCAGTCATGTGGTCAGAAGCACTTGAATAAATAATCCAAGGAGTTTTGGATCTAGAAGTTATACTCCAGGCTCGCAAAAAATTACCTCTTTGGGCTAAAGAACTCGAAGACATATTTGTGGAAGAAGCCAATACCTCAATTAGCCCGTCGTGTGGAAAAATTGCCTCGGGCCTTCGAAGTGCTTTTCCCCCAATTTAGGGTCAGAGGGTGTCGTCATCGCGAAAAAGGTCAAATTCAGTGTTTGACACCGAATTCGGCCTCCCGATAGAGTGAAGAAGGCGATCAACATCCCTACTTGTTGAGTATCCCAAATGACCACTGCGGTTGCAGTAGTAGTGGTGGTCTTCTAGGGGTTGCGATTGTGAGAGGACAGCGACTGTGCAATTGTGACTTGAGGGTGACGGCTGCATCTACTGCCAAATGATGGTTGCAACTCAAGGCGAACCTAGCTCATCGACGTTTTTATGGCCGAGTTTTGTCGTGGATGTTCCAAGGTTTTTTGGCTCATGGTGTTTCAACTGCAGAATCAGAGGCTTTCCGTTTGACAGCACTAGCACCTTCATTGCAGCCGACTGATGGAACTTCGAAGAAGGCATCGACTGCGACAACTCAAGGCTCACTCTCTCGTGCTTGCTTGGAGAGAGTTTTGGCGAGGAAGGAATCATCCTTGATGATGATGACAATGGCGACAACGATGATGATGAGGAAATTGAAGCTTCACGACACAAGATCAAGAGGCCTCTAAGAATCCCATCCCGGTCATCGTCGGGCAATGTAGCCAGGATGCTAGATTTCTCCGCCTGCGGGATCCCGCGATGACGTCGGCAGTGCGCCCAATCCGTGTCGGCATCGCCAGTCCAGAAGATGTCGTCTACGTCGAGCTCGTCGCCATCGCTGCCACCGACTGCAGTTTTCGATTGAGATAGAGAGCGGCTGTCGAGGAATCGATTGGACGACGGAGCTCTGCTGTTGACGGCACCGTCTACCATTGCTAACTAAGGTTTAGAAACCCTAGCTCCGATGCCATGATATCAGAATGAATAATTTCTGTATTTCTTGAATAATTTTGTACAAGCCAATACAAAGTACTTATAATACAAACTCTACTCTAAATATGGAAACAATCTCCTAAAAGAATCTCACTCAATAATATACAATAAATACCCCCTAAATCTCTCCAATATACACGGGATCTCTCCAATATACATGAGATTTCTACACTTATACATAACTCCAAGAAACCAGCACAAAGCTCTAACAGCACCAAACAGCCTCTATACAGTAAAAAATCAGAAATACACAGTGAGCATCCTTCTGGAATTCATGGAGACCATCCCAACACACAACATTTAACCATTGGAGCAAACTACAAACACACGATGAACAAGATAAAAACAAATCAAGAGCACAGCAATACCACTGCTTCAGGCCTCAATGAACTCAATAAACATTGACCAACAGCTTCGGGCATTATCAAACAATCATTCCTAGAATGCCGCACATGCGCAGCTGAAAAGGTGATATCTTTAGACAAAAAAGATGACAAACAACTTGGTATTATGGTGTGGAAATGATTCAAGAAATTTGGGTGGAAATCAGAGCAAAATGATTGCTCAAAAGTATCTCACGTGCCAGTGCATGGAGGCTCCTCTAGCTGTGAAATTTTGAAGGTGGCAGATCAGCAGGTTCAGTGGCTTGCTACGTTGGTTAGTTTTGCAAAATATGAGGTATTTCTTGAGGTTTTGAAGAGGAAAGCAGCATTCAGGATCCTTCCAGCCACTGCATATTTTTCCGGCAACTCCTGAACCTACTCCTAGACTTTGGTGATGCTGATGATCCTTCTACAGAAGAAAGTTGCGTGATATTATGATGTTTAGGGTTTGATTTAGCGGAAGTCATGCCATTAGGGTTTAGGTCAGATCTTGCTCAAATACCATGTTGACTAATTGGGTAAAATGGAAGACTTAACATCAATGATAGGTCTCTCTCTTTATTTATAATATATGTCAAGTGCAATGTCAATAACCATAATACCCTTACTAACTCACACTTACTAACATAACTCTTTAACACATACTAATAATGCTAAATGACTAAATAAGCATTAATAGAGGCAAGGGATCCCCTATCCCCATTTTTCTTTACCCTATCTAGATGTGCCGAGTAGGATGTTTAATCATGCTCAAGGTCTCAATGTCATTCAAGGCCTTACGGTAGGTAGAGAGGAGCTCATGGTGTCCCATCTCCAATTTTCCGATGGCACCCTTCTTGTTTCACAAAAAGATCGCGACATGAAGTTTCATAAGAGACCCTTACTCCACCAAAAATCTTCGAGAATATTTTAGGCCTTAAGATTAACATGTCTAAAAATGTTGGAGGTTCCACTTGGAGGTTGACTCCCTTTGGCACATGGTATTTAAAAGTAAATATGGCACATGGTATTTAAAAGTAAATATGGTTCACATCAGAACGGGTGGGATACTAGAGGAAGCAGAAATGCATCTCACGCAAGTCCTTGGAAATTCATTTCTCCTATAACCGACCTATTTTACACTCTTACTTGCTTCCAAGTTGGATGTGGAAATAGTAATAGTTTTTGGGAAGATATTTGGGTACGAGAGATTTCATTGGTGTGTTCAGTCCCTCGTCCTTTTAGACAGTCCAGGCTGTATAATACCCCAATAATTGATTTCTGTTCATTTGAAGGGGGTCACTTGGGATTTTTGTTTTTCAGATATCTCAATGAGAGAGGTCGATGACTTGACTATTATGTTGAGTGTGTTGGATTTTTTTTCTCCTAGAGCAAGAGATTACTTGAGGATTTGGGCAGAGGACTTTCTAGATCTTTTCGCAGTGCATCTTTTTTCTCACAACTTATGAAATCCTCGAGTCCTAGTTCTTTACCCTTGAATAACTTCATTTGTGAGGCAAGGTTCCACTCAAAATCAGTGCCTTCATGTAGATTTTGGTCCATAACCAGCTTAATACCAATGAGTTGTAGCAAACAAGGAGACTTTACATGGTGATTAGTACAAATATATGCTTCGTGTGCCTAGAGTCAAACGAAATGACTAACCTTCTATTTCTACATCGCCAGGTAGCCAAGGGATTATTTGGAACCACTTATGTAGAAGTGTTTTCAAAAAAACATGCTGAATTTAATAATTTGTGATAATAAGTGCTAAATAGGCAAAGTGCTAAAAGTTATAAGTGGTATTTGGTTGCGTTTAAAATAAGTGATATTTGGATACTTACTTTTATTGTAGGGTGCTATATGATTATTTTTAAACACATTTTAAATTAAAAACATTAATATTTTAAATTAAAAATTTTATTAATTATTATTTTAATTATTTTTAATTAAATTTTAAATATTTCCAATTAAATAAAATAATATAAGATTATTATTTTTAATTAATAAATGATAATAATCTTGTTGTTAATGCATATTTATAACATATTACTACCATATTAATTTATGATAAAAAAATATTATTAATCAAATTTAAAATAATTTATTTAATGTTAATTTAAATTAATAAATAGTTCTTGTTCAATCTTGAATTGAATTATAATAACTAATATGTCACAATACATATTAAAATAATATATAATTATTTTTCAATATATTTAAATAAAAATATTGATATTTTTATAATTAAAATTTTAAATGATAATTATATCAGATATTTTTTATTAATTAAAATAATATATTATTATTTATTAATTGAAAATAATTTTTTTATTAATGTATATTTATAACATATGATTATCATAATAATGTATGTTAAAATAGTATTAATAACTAAATTAATTTTTTGATTTATTTAATGTTAATTTAAATTTATAGATGGTTCCTTTTATTCATACCAAATTTAATTATATTTTATTAATAGTTAATATGTTAGAATAAATAATAAAATAATATATGATTATTTCCTAATTATAATATTTTTAATTAAATTTAATTAATAATATTGTTAATTGTTATTTCTAATTAACATTTAAATATTTTTATTAATTAAAATAATATAATATTATTATTTTATTAACAATAATAGAATTTTTTTTTATTAACAATAATCTTCTTCTTAATGTATATTTGTAACATATGATTATCATACTAATTTATGTTAAAATATTATTAATTAAACTAGTATTTTTAACTTTTTTTAATATTAATTTAAATTAATAGGCAGTTCTTTTTCATTCTAGAATTGAGTTTTGTTTCATCAATAATTATATTATCGAACATAATAAAACAAAACATAATTATCTTCTAATATATATTTTTTTAAATCATAAAATAGCCACTAAATGAGGATATGCAGCAAGATCCCAATTCGAGGATGTTTTAGAACTTGGTCTCACGAGCACAAATCAGGACTCAATTAATGAGTCTAAACCCCCTTAGCCTTTCTTCAGGTTGCCTTATCATTTGGCTGCGAAGCTGCTTTATCATTTGTCACGTCATTTGCAGCATGTGGCTCCTTATTGGGCATATACACCCCTTGCCATGTATCACCCCTCAGTTGGGCATATATTCGTCCCTCTTTCCATCGGCAGCACATCCATGTAGAATCTTCTTGTTGGATATAGAGACCAACTCATGCTTCAGCCCCAAATATATACTCCTCACACATCATGTGGCCTACACTTCAGCCACAAATCTCTCACTGGTCATTAGAACTTCCTGATCTACCGCAACCTATGCTTGATCTTTCTACAAATTGCTTACTTCGCATATATAAGAGCATCATTACATGCGTACAACACAATCTCTCCTCTTATATAAAAGGCCCCTCTACAATATGCAATATAAAACAAAATAAATCCATTCAACTAGAATGAACATCCAAACTTGCCCTTCATTAAAGCAAGCATGTATGTAAAATTTTGAGATTGGTCAAATATTAACATCTTTTTTGTCACCACAAACCTTGTGCATGCATGAGTTAGTAACCTGAAAGGCACAATATATATATATATATATATATATAGATATATGTATGTATCAACTTTATCAATTAAACAATCATATAATTTTATAATTTAAACAGTCATCTCTATCATAGTCAGGATTTGAATAGGAAACAACCTCTCTACATAAAAGCAGTGGTAAGACTGCATATACTCTGACGACCCTCCCCGACCCTTGCAAAGTCGGGAGCCTTGTGGCCCAAGGAGACCCTTTTTGTCTCTATTCGAAGTCAAAGAATCTCATCAAACATTCTCATCAACACAAAAACAACAACAAACCAAGCCTAAGTCCCACTAGGTGCGGTTAGCAACATGAATCCTTTTTCATCAATTTATGCGATCATGGACAATTTCCTTTAAAAAATTCAAGGCTATTAAATCCTTACTATCTTATTCCAAGCTATTTTAGGTGTACTCCTAGCCCTTCTATCACCCCTTACAATAACTAACTCATTTTTTCTCACTGACGCATCATGTGACCTATGTTGCAAGTGTCCAAACCATCAGAGTCATCCCACCCTTATCTTATTTTCTACAAGAGTTACACCTAACTTTCCGTGAATATGTTCATTTCTTAATTAATGTTTTTACATTATACCACTCATTCATCTTAACATTCTTATCTTGGCAATTTTTACCTTTTGGATATGTTGTTCTCTTAGTTGTCAAATATTAGCATAGCTAATCTTACAGTTGTTCTATAAAACTTCACTTTTAATTTTAAAGGTATTCTACGAGCACAAAGCACACTTGAAGCACTTCTCCATTTTATCCAACTTGCTTTAACTCTATGCATTACATCTTCTTATATTTCTCCTTCATCTTGCATAATAGATCTAAGGTATCGAAATCTACTAGTGCTATTGATTTCTTTATCATCAAGTTCAGCGTTATCTCCAATATTCCTCCTACTATGACTGAAATTACATTTCATATATTCTATCTGATTTCTACTTATCCTAAAGCCTCTAGATTCTAGAGTTTTTCTACATAACTCAAACTTAGATTCTACTTCATCCCTAGTTTCGTCAATTAATACAATATCATCTACAAATAACATACACCATAGAACCTCATTTTGGATATGCCTTGTTAGTTCATCCATCACTAAAGCAAAAAGATAAGGGCAGAAAATCCTTGATGTATGCCTATTGTGATTGGAAATTCTCTAGCTTTCTCCACCTATGCCTAACACTACTCATTATGGTCTTAAATAATGACCACGACCGTTACATAACGCCATTACGTAACGGTTTTTTGGGATACCAATACCGTTACGCACTATGAAATTGGTGGGAAGAAAAATCATAGTTGTAGCGGCTGTTACGGACCGTGACCGTTACGTAAAGGCTGCTACAGCCATTATGTAACCACTACAAGACTATGACGCCAAAAAAAATATTTTATTTTTTACTTTTTCTTCTCACTTTTTCCCTCTTTCATAAATCATTCTCAATATACCATGTGGTGAGAGGGGGAAAAGATTATATTGAGGATGACAATGATAGAAAATTTACTATTTCTTTAAATTCTCACAAGAGATGCATTAATTAACAATTTGAAAATACTAACTTGTTGGGAAAATATTTTATTTTGATAATATATGTAATGTGAAGGATTTTTTAGAAGAAGAATAACTATTCTTATTGAATTTCAAGAGACACGATTACAAGATAAATAATAGTGGAAGACCACCAAATTAGGAAGGCTACAAAATCAGCAAATCAAATCAGCAAATCTCTAGCAGCAAACTGAAACTGATAGGAACTGAAATAGTAATTTCAGATTTTAAAAAATAGAATTTCCTAATTTATTCCCTAGAAATCCGACACCCCCCCCCCCCCAGCCCTTCTCAAGTTGGAGCGTAGATATCTATCATGCCCAACTTGCTTACAAGGAGCTCAAAACTAGGTCTGAAAAGTCATTTGGTGAAGATATCGACTATTTGTTGAGTAGTAGGAACAAAAGGCAAGCAAACAGCTCCACTATCAATCTTCTCTTTTATGAAGTGTGTGTCAATCTCTACATGCTTCGTGCGATCATGTTGTACCGGATTTTGAGCAATACTTATGGCAGATTTGTTGTCACAATACAACTTCATTGGCATGTTCACCAGCATCCGTAGCTCTTCAAGAATTCTCTTCAGCCATAGCATCTCACAAACTTCGTTAGCCATAGCCCTATATTCTGCTGCGGCTGCTCATTGCAACCACATTTTGTTTCTTACTTTGCCATGTAACCATATTTCCCCTAGACATAAGTACAGTATACTGACGTGAATCTCCTGTCAATAACTAAGCCTATCCAATCTACATCAATGTATGCCTCTATGTTCTGCTGTGTGGTCTTTTGGAAGAGTAAACCCTTGCCTGGTGTACTTTTCAAGTATCTGAGAATTCGTTAAACTGCTTCAAAATGTTTCTCGTAGGGTGAATGCATAAACTAACTCACCAAACTCATAGCAAAAGCAATATCGGGCCATGTATGTGATAAATAAATTAAATTTCCCACCAACTTTTGATACCGAGTTGTATTCACTGGATCACCTTCCTTGTCATCTCCAATTTTCTGATTGCAATCTGTTGGAGTGTTTGCTGGCCTACAACAGCTCATCCCAGTCTCCTTAAGGAGGTCAAGGACATACTTCCAATGGGAGACAACAATCACTTTCTTCAACCGAGCAACCTCCATTCCAAGGAAATACCTCAGAGATCCTAAGTTCTTGATCTCAAATGTTGATGAGGGGAAAGTCTTCAATCGATTCATCTCAAGTACGTCATCTCCAGTGAGAATTATATTGTCTACATACACAATCAGTATCACTATCTTCCCATCCTGTGAATGTCTTATAAACATCATATGATCACCTTGCCCTTGAGTATACCTCTGACTTTTAACAAACTTAGTGAATTTCTCAAACCAGGCTCATGGTGACTGTTTTAACCCATATAAGGACTTCTTCAGTTTACACACCTTTGTGCCAAACTTTTAACCAAATCCTAGAGGTGCATCCATGTACACTTCTTCCTCCAGGTCTCCATTAATAAATGCATTTTTTACATCCAACTATTGCAGAGGCCAGTCACGATTAGTTGCAAGTAACAAAAGAACTCTTACAAAGTTTAGCTTTGCAACTAGGGCGAATGTTTCCAAGTAGTCAATGCCATAGGTTCGAGTGAATCCGTTGGCGACCAATCGAGCTTTCTACTATTCTAGAGAACCATTTGCACCCTACAGTTGTCTTTCCTCTTGGTAGATCAACTAACTCCCACATGCCATTTTTTTCAAGAGCTTTCATCTCCTCAAAGACAGCCTCCTTCCACTCAAGAACTTTCAGAGCATCCTGCACAGTATTAGGTTTCTCCATACAGGACAATTGTGAGGTAAAAGCACAAAAAACAAGTGAGAGATTTTCATATGACACATAATTGGACAATGGATGTTGGGTGCAAGACCTCACACCCTTCCAGACAGCAATGGGAAGTTCAAAATCATCGAACTCAGGATTGGAACCAGACTCGGGTTCAGACTTAAAGGACTCAGAACTTGAAGATGAAATGGACTGAACATGATGTAAAGGTTCGGTGAGGACATTACCTGGAGGGTTTACGGATTCTAGACAGTGTAAAGGATTGGAAGACCCTTTCTTTTGAGTTGTCCTCTGTCGCGAGTAGACAATGTCAAATGGTACCAATGCTGTGGTGTTTTTTTCTTTTTCTCCTTTGTTAGTCATTATAGGATCATGAACATCATGAGATGGCACTGTAGGAAGACTTGCCTTTTCAGTATCTAAAAAACTCGACTCACTTTCTCTTGGTATAATAAATCTTGGGTTTTCAAGTTGAATAATCAAAGTTATTTTGCGAGTCTTTAGCTTGGAAAAAATCATGAAACATAGCCGAATCTTTGTTTTGGTCTCCCCCCCCCCCCCCCCCCCTTTCTCTCTCTGAAGATGGGCATAAAATAGGGATGTAATTCAAAGAATGTAACATCCATAGTAACAAACGTTTTTTTGGAAATGGGTTCGAAACATTTATACCCCTTTTTAGTGGGAGCATAACCAACAAACACACATTTTGTGGCTCAGGGTTCAAGTTTTCCTCGAGTATGACTATGAATATGAACAAAAGAAGTACAACCAAATATCTTTAGTGGTAAGGAAGAAGACAGCCGATTTGTTGGATAAAACTTATGAAAATCATCAAAAGGTGTTTCAAAGCTTAAAACCTCATTAGGCGTTCCATTTATGAGATATGTAGGAGTAAGAACGGCTTCACCCCAAAGAAATTTAGGTACCTAATTAGTAAAAAGCAATGCCCGAGCTACTTCCAACAAGTGTTTGTTTTTTCTTTCAGCCAAACCATTTTGTTGCGGAGTGTTGACACAAGAGCTTTGATGAACAATTCCTTTTTCAAGAAAAAATTGGCCCAAAATGTTTTTGAAATATTCTCGACCATTATCACTCCACAATATTTGAATATTTTTTTGAAATTGTGTCTGTACCATGGTGTAAAAATTTTTGAAAATTGTTTCCACTTTAGATTTTTCCTTTATATAATAAACCCAACTTAATCTTGTGTGATCATCAATAAAGGTCACAAACCATTTTTTGCCTAAATACGTAGATGTTCAACATGGGCCCTAGATATCACTATGAATTACAGTAAATGCTGTAGTTGGTTTGCAGGGTTGGGTGGAAAAGGATGCATGATGATGTTAGCAAACTGAAAAACTTCACATTAAAAAGAAGATGGACTTTTATTCCGAAATAAATTAGGAAACAAGTATTTTAAATATTGAAAACTTGAATGGTCTAACCTATAATGTCATAACATGATATCATTATCTTTGAAAACAGAAACAGAATTTAAGCAAGTACTTTGACATTGTCTACTTGAGTTAGGTCCATCGTCAAAATAATAGTCCATCTTTTTCCTTAGCACTTCCAATCATCCTCCCCGTGGTCAATTCCTAAAACTCACAATAAGAAGAGTAGAAATTAGCTTGGCATTGATGATCAGAGGTAATTTTACTGATGGACGGAAAATTGCAAGACAGATTTGGAAAGTGGAGCACATCATGGAGAGTTAACAACGAAGTGAGTTTGATAGTTCCTATCCCAGAAATTACTGAGAGTGAACCATCTACAATTTTGACCTTTTCATTGCCTGCACACGGACTATAGGATGAGAAAAATTTGGAGCAACCAATCACATGATCAGTTGCGCCAGAATCAATTATCCAAGAATGAACAGAATTAGGAATAACACCTAAAAATGCAGTAGCAAGAGAGTTACCCGTCCGTACCAAAGAACAAGACAGAGTTAAGGACAGTTTTGTAGATTGAAACAATTTGTACAGGTGCTCTAATTGTTCCTTGGTAAAAGGGACTGCATACGAGTTGGTAGAAGGCATCTGAGTCTCTTATGCAGTGGCTTGGTAAGCGTGACTGTCACGTTTGGATTTTGGCTTCCAATTTGCTGGTTTACCATGAAGCTTCCAACACGTCTCCTTCGTATGCCACGGTTTTTTGCAATGCTCACACCATGGTTTCTCATGCCCTTTGAGTTTTGTAACTGTGGGACAAAGGGCTGAATTCTGGGAATAGTAATCAGCAGTTAATAGATTTGGGTGGAATAATGGGATTGGGTGGAATGGTTTCGGAAGTATCGGAAGAGCCGGTAGGATTTCTTTGGGCGCCGGTCATCGCCGACTTATACGACATCATCATCAAAAGAAAAGAGCACGAGGCTCTAATACCATGAAGGATTTTTTAGAAGAAGAATAACTATTCTTATTGAATTTCAAGAGACAGGATTACAAGATAAATAGTAGCGAAAGGCCACCAAATTAGGAAGGCCACAAAATCAGCAAATCAAATCAGCAGATCTCTAAGCTAGAAAACAAGAAACTGATACTAGAAACTGAAATAGTAATTTCAGATTTTAAAAAATAGAATTTCCTAATTTATTCCCTAGAAATCCGACATAATGGGATATTTATGTTCAATATTTTTCAACTTCAACCTTCTTTCTTTTCTAGTTATTTTATATTTGTATTATTCGTATGTCTTATGTGTCTAATAGATTAATGGAGTGTATAATGTATTTTGCTTTATTAATTAATTTAGTACACATAAGAATTTATCACAAATAAAAACAATGCATGAGAAGTATAAATACGCGCACACACGTAATTTTTCTATCAATGGTGGCTTAAAACAAATGTAAACTTGTTGCCCTTACCAAATAACTTAGTTAGTCAAACTAAAGGATCCAAAATACACAAACTCTTTCTAAGAAGGGCTTAAAGCTTAAAACATGCAAGTATGCTAATATGCAAAAGGTTGTGCGTGCTTCAAAAAAATTCACAGCCATTACACCCGCTTCCCGTTATGTAACATCTGCTACTCCCGCTTCTCGTTACACCCGTTACCATTATGTTACACTACCCGCTACCGCGATTTAAAACCAAGCTACTCATTACACCATCATACATATCCTTAATGACATCATTATACCTACTACATGCACTTTCTTCTTCTTTTTTTCTTCTTTTTTTTCCCTGAAGCCCGCCATAGAACTTCCCAAGGTACCCTATCATACGCTTTCTCAAAGTCAACAAATACCATATGCAAGTCCCTCTTCTTTTCCCTACACTTTTCCATTAATCTTCTTAAAAGACATATAGCTATTGTAGTAGATCTCGCAAGCATAAAACCAAATTGATTTTCTGAGACATTCATTTCTAGCCATTATCTTCGTTCAACTACCATTTCCCACAGTTTCATTATATGACTTAAAAGTTTAATTCCACAATAGTTATTATAATTTTAAATATCTCCTTTATTTTTGTACATAGGTATTAAAGTGCTTTTCCTCCATTTGACTGACATTTTCTTAGTTTTTATAATTGGTTTATATAAATTAATTAATCATGTAATTTTGTTATCACCTAGGCATTTCCAAACTTCAATTCAAATGTTATCCGGTCCTATAACTTTTCCAATTTTTATTTTTTTTAGTGCAAACTTTACTTCATTAACTCTAATTTTATGAATAAATCTCATATTTTGTCTTTTCCTCATTTATTAATTCTAAGTTTGAGTGTTCTACTTGATTTTCATTAAATATCCTACTAAAGTAACTTCGCCATCTCTTTCTTTTATATCTTCTTCCTTAACCAAGATAGTATCATCCTCACTTTTTATACACTTTACATTACCTAAATACTTACTCTTTCTTTCTATAACTCTAGCAACTTTAAATATGCCTCTTTCCCTTTCTTTTGTATCTAATCTAGGATACAAATTATTAAAGGATCTATGTTTTGCTTCACTAACGACCTTTTTTACATCTTTTCTTGCCCTTTTATACTTCTACAAGTTTTCTATATTCCTACATTTTTGTCATATCTCATACCAAATTCCTTTTGTCTTTATAACTTTTTGGACATCTAATTACTACCAACTTTCTTTGCCATTCAAAAATCTTCCTTTTAATTTACCTAAAATCTCTTTTTGCTATCTTTTCAACAAAGCTAACTATCCTACTCCAAAAAGTGTTTGTGTCAACGCCACACTCTATTGTCCAACCTCCATTTCTTTTTATCATCCTATTTTTATTTTAATTATATTCTCTCTATAGGTTCCACCACCTAGTTCTCTTGCACTTATTTATTTTATCATTTCTCTTCCATTTTTTAATATATATATCTAACACTAAAACTTTACGTTGAGTGGTTAAGCTTCTCCTGCAATAATTTTATAATCCTTACACGACAAATGATCTACCCTCCTAACTAAGAAAAAATCTGTTTTGACTTTTATTTTTTCTACTTTTGAAGGTTATTAAATGTTTTTATCTCATCTTAAAGCAAGTACTCATTGTAATAAAATCATGTGACATGGTGAAGTCTAAAATCATCTCCCCCTGCTCATTTTTGTCTCCAATCTATATTTGTTGAGCTAAAATGGAAACAGAGAGTATTGATGAGTCTTGATGAGCCTTGATGAGGATGAGCTCCGGATGAGGATGAGTTGCAGAGGAGCTAGCTTTGATGCGCTGGAGTGAGAGTGTCGGTGCTAATCCATCCCGTTGAATCTCATTAAACACCTTCCTTTACTATCCATCTCATTAAACTATATAATGGAGAAGTGTGTGCGTGAATATGATGTATGTGTGTGTGAGAGTAATCGTGCAGAAGGTGAGAGAGAGAGAAAGGTGTGAGAAAGGGTGAGTTGAGTTGAGTGGTGTCTCCTCCTCTTCTTGTATTTTCTCCCAAGTTATAGTGAAAGTCGGTGTGCTCTGTGGATGTAGGTTAGATTGGACCGAACCACGTTAAATCTAGTGTTCCTATTTCGCTTGTTTTTTCAATTGTTATGTGATTGTTGTTCCTAGATCTCTATCAATATTCTTCGTATATCCTCTCATAACCTTTATTATTTATTCCAACATGTCCATTCCTATGAATATTTTTTCAGTCTTTGATATCCCTTATATAATACTACTATCCACATCTTCCCAAAATTGTCTAAGGGCTAAGCCTACTTGAGGAGCATAAGCACTAATGACATTTATTATCTCTTGGCTAATTTCATCTTGATTTTTATACTTCTATCCCCCAACACCTACAACGCTATCTTTTAAGTTTTTGTCTACAACAATTTCTACCCTATTCTTATGTTTTTCTTTTCCAACGTACCAAAGTTTATATTCTGATTTTTCAATTTCTGTAGCTTTCTCCACCCCCCCAACTTAGTTTCTTGAAAGTAGATTAGATTAATTTTTCTTCTAATAATCACTCTGTCCACAATTTCCATGCTTTTACCCATGTCCCAATATTCCAAGTTGCTAATCTAATCCTAACATCCTGAACTACTTTACCCACCCACGTCCAAAATGATGCATAAAGCCTTGCATATTTGACACTGTACCCAGGCACCGACACGATGCATTGCTTCGGGGCCACGACCTAGCCCACCTTCGCCCACTTTTCTCTATACCTGGGCGGTACAAGTAAAATGCGTCACCCACAAGGGATACCCTAGCGAATAATTGGTATGGAATCATATCATATTGATCTAACAAGTTTTACACCAGCTGTCAGCTACCTAACGCAACCCTCCTCCTTTACTCGAGCATGGGACCGACAATGTGTGAAAAGATTAGGACATTAATTGCATCAAAGATTCACTAGTTTCAAATCTCAAATTGTATACTATGCTCGCGTTCAACAATCGAGGGAAAGATTCTTCCATCTTTATTAACATGCATAGAGTACAATCAGATAACGTAATATTTGAGCCTACTTACATGGAGTTCTTCTTATTTGATATCCCCTTTATATTTATAAAAAAAACCACTTTAAAAATCAATGTGATAGCTTTCATGCCTTCTTTTATGATCCACAATTCTATGAACTTAATCAAATTATTAGACTAAAAAGGGCTATCATCCGCTTTTGAGTCTAATAATCCAATTATTAAACTCAAAAGGGTCATTGTTCGCACCCCCAAAAAAAGGAAATGAGGGGAATTAATTTTTCCGATAGTGATTGAGTACAGATATAATCATTTTTCTTTCAGGGGTGGGTGAATGCACACAAGATTGTTCTTTTGTGATATGATATACTAATTTTCAAAAGGGTTCTATAATTACATAATAGCCGTTATGATCTGCAAAACAAGTTGTGCAGCTGATGGTTCAAAGTGGAAGTTCCAATATCTAGGCAGGTGATAAGACAAAATACTTATGTGATTAGCCGGTTATATCCTCTACAATTTGAATTTGTATGTGTGCGCATAAGAGCAGGCACAGGGAGGTATGTTTGTGTGGGAAGCATGTGGGACCTTGTGTTCATGTGATTTAATTATACAAAAGCAGCACAAAGCACAATACTTTGTCATCAAATGGTAACATACTGGATATTATTTAAACAATATAACACACCTGTAAGCATGAGTCTAACATGCATGAGATCGTCATAGCTCTCCACCTACACTCTAAATTTCTTTCTCCACTTTTGCAAGTCAAAGTTCCCAAATGTCAATAGAATTAGGTATGCATAAATAAGTCATTATGAATTTTAGGAAAAACTGAGGAAAAATAGATCATTGTGTGTGTGTGTGTGTGTGTGTGTCAAGATAGCACTCATGCATAATTAAGGAAGGAAAAAACTAACCAGCCTCTCCCTCTGCAATGCATTCAGAACTCGGGCAGGAAAAGAAATAAGAGTAACTACCCAAATCACAATACTCCAGAATATATTCAGTTGAAAGAAAATTGTAGCAGTCACCAACTCCATCCAAATGCAGATCACAATACAGATACTTTTAACACCAAGCATGCACAGCAATTTAAACAGAGAAAAAGGCTTTGTCACCAAAATTATAATGGTAGCCACTAATTCAAGAAATAATTCCATCAGATCCACAATTATCCTTCAATATCAGTTCCTTCTCTGCTTAACTACATTTCCTCAATAGAAGAGTTAAAAGAAAATTTTTAAGCTCCCCATATCCTGCAAAATAGTATTGTCACAATAAGAAAATACTCTCTCAAAAAAATAAATGAATTGCTCTCATTAATATATTGCAAAATAAGTGAAAACATAGGCAGTAGTCATGCAGACAGTAAAAGCAATCAAGTCAACTACATACTGCACAACTAGATCAAATATTCTAACTTAAATAAGCTTTTGTCACAGACCTCTCTGAATCACAGAAAACAAAAAGCACAGCCAAACCCTGTCACAAAATAACATCTGCCATAAATTTCAAACAGAGAACAACATGTTACCATTTCTAGACGTATGAGAGAATGACACTAAATCATATGTATTCAGATATCTATCATTTTTTGCTGTAAAAGGAAAAACAGAACTTAAATGAAAGATTACTTAAACGGTTAAACCACAGAACTTTCAAATTTTCTCAAGGTTTCTTAGTTGAAGTTGGAAATGATTATCCCAGTATTTCATGGGAAGTCACCGTATGGGCTTCACATGGAAAACTTTAACGAGGACTACTATTTATCCAGATTTTAGGATTAATCTAAATTTGGGTTGGGAATACTTGGGTCTACGTAAAACCAAACCAAGCATAATTCTTTTCCCCTCAAGTCTTCTTAAAGCAGAAACGAATGTGAACATGGAATAGAAAGCAACCAAGCAACCAACTTGATAGCTAAACATGATTTGGAAAGAATGAAAGAATGGATGATTGTTAGTCTTTTAAATGATTGTTTTTTTCTCTTGGCCCTAAAGGGCTCAATTTATACAGCTTACTTACGCACATGGATCACATGGTTTAATCCATAGAAGGTGGGTATTTATACACATGAATCACATGCGTTAATTCATACAAGGTAGGTATATGCATTCCGTGGGTAAATTTACATAAGGTGGGAATATATACATGGATGTATTTATGCACAAAGTTGTATCTTGCTAACAAATCGACTTGAGTTTGGAAACTAAGTGCTAAAAACAACCAGGACGGGCGCTTTGATGAAGATGTTAGTCAGTTGTTCGAAGGACAGAAGACAACTTAGGAAGTAATGGCACAAGGTGAAGCGTGGCCATAGTAGTCCACAAATTTGAGGCCGGAGAGGAGCACGCGGAACTAGGCGGCCTAAGAGTAGATCTGAGCCTGTAGAGGGGAGCAAGGAGCTAGGAGCATATCTAAGCCTGGACAAGAGAGCAAGGAATTAGGAGAAAATTTGAACAAAGAGCGGGGAGCAAGAAGCCAAGAGCATGTCTGAGCTCAGACAGGTGAGCAAGAAGCTTAGGAGCAAATCTGAACAAGAAGAGGGGAGCAAGGAGCTAGGAGCATATCTAAGCCCAGAGAGGTGAGTAAGGAGTTACGATCAAATTTAAGCAAGGAGATGGGGGCAAAGACCTAGGTGCAGATCTAAGCCCGAAGAGGTGAGCAAGGAGCTAGGCAGCCTATGATGACATATGAGCAGTGTTGATGGGGTGCACAAAAGGTAGAGTTGGTGTGCATAGGTGATGTTTGAAAGAGAGATCTTGTGGATGGTGGGAGCACTTCGGTGATTTTGGAGCACTAACGATGATAGAGGTCCAACGATGACAAGCAGTGAGTAATGATGGGGAGCACAAGCCATGGTGGAGGATTGGCAACCATGGCTCTAATACCATGATAGCTAAACATAGTTTGGAAAGAATGAATGAATAAATGATTGTTGTCTTCTGAATGATTTTTTTTTTATTTTTTTCTCTTGGCTCTAAAGGGCTAATTTATATTGTGCACTTACATGGATCACATGGCTTAATCTGTAGAGGGTAGATATTCACACATAGATCATATGTGTTAATTCATACAAGGTAGGTATATGTATCACATGGGAAAATTTATATAAGGTATGTATGTATACATGGATGTATTCACACACACACACACAACTGTATTTTTCTAACATAGCTAAATCAATCAGATCCAAATTTGCCCAAGTTTTAGTCTAAAAATTCACTTGGAAATTGCGCTCTTCATAGAATATCACACTTCGCTAATATTTTAGAACATAAATTGATGTTTTAATTTATTGTGAAATTTTTGGACATTGCGACCAATTTAAGTAGTATTTAATGATATGTCCGAACTCATGAGCAAAAATGTAAAGCCAATACTTTCCTTCAATTCTGTACGCCAGAAACTAGAGGTGATTTTGCCAAATGCTTCCCCCTAATACTTCAAGCAATGCACAATGTTGGCCATATGTTATCCTACTTCTGATGGTCTTACAAGACAAATCCCAAGAACTAACCACAAAAATCAACGAAGGGAAAAAAAAAAAAAGCAAATAGATGCAGAGAAGAATATTTACCCAGTGGGGCGTGCATGTGTCCATGAAGCAAGAGACAAATTAGCTTATCTAAGAATTATTATTGTAAAATCCTCTCAATGTATCTCTCTTGGCTTGATATCAAAAGTGCATGTGTCCTTGAAGGAGACAAGATAAATTCATCACCTAAAAATCATTGTTATAGAGACCGTCTTATATTATCTATTTTGACTTGAGACTAAATGTGTAAATTGAACAAACTAACTAATGCCCCAAGGAACATATAGATGCAAAAGCACTGAAATGCCAAAGAGCACTATAACATTATTGTGGAGCCTCTGGTGGCAGGGCAGGCCCTTCCGACATAGGAACGCCTATCCTTCAGAGTTCAGACTACCCTTCCAGAGTGGGAAAACAGATCAGAGAATAGCATATTCCAGTCAATAACAGAAAACTCGTGTGTGAAAAATAAATACATAAATAATTAAAACTTAAAAAATAAAACACCATAACTCTATAGTGCTTGGCAGTAGGGCAGACCTTCCCTACACAGTAGCACCATGTTCCAGATCACCTTTCCAAACAATAAATCTTCTGCATCAGAGAATAGTTCATTATTTTGTAAAATTCTAGCACAAGTGTGGGTGGTGTGTGCCAAAAAAATTAACTAATAAATAAAACCACTGTTTTTTATCATTGAATTTTCCAAAAAACATTTTAAACCAATTTACAGAGCGTAGAAAATATTTTTCTCCTATTCTGGACAGCCAAACTTTGAGACAACTTTACCAAATTACTCCACCACATCTTCTTCCAAGCCATCCTCAATGAGGCCCCATAAAACATCCTACTTTACTTACTAAAGAGACAAGATCAAACCCCATGAACTAACTATAGAAGCAATAAAGAAATAAAGTGAACATAAAAATAAGTATATTCACCTAGTGTGGCAGTGTGAATGGTCTCTGCAAGACTCACAGACCAATTATGCCAAATAAAGCAGAATAACTTGCAGAAAGGGGGAAAAAAGAAATTGAATTCAGAGTTTTTTAGCAGAACAAGCATTCCCCCATCAACTTCTAACCCGCATATCATAATGCTCTCTTTCTTTCCTTCTTTACCTTTTTTCTTCTTCTTCTTCTTCTTCTTCTTCTTCTTCTTCTTCATGGGTGCTCAAATTTTCATTGGTACCAGATAATATTTTTGTTCTCTCTCTCTCCATCATAATCCATATTAATCATATATTAATTTGAAGGTGACACTAAGCAAAACTTCAAACACTCGCCATGGTCAAGGTACATCAAAATGTAGAAATTCACCATCATGAATGGATAACAATATCATTAAATTGATCATACAACATTGGTTGTTGTGCTGGAAGGTTTTGGAGTTTGAAAATTACACATGCACATAAATAAAATAACATAATATTTTACAATTTTTATAAAAAATGTATAATTTTTCACTTTTACTGTCTACCCTCTCTTGAAATTTGACCGTTACTATTCCACCAAGTATAGAGCACATTAGGCGAAGAAGTTATAATGCTCAATGGAAGTACTTCTGCCTTGCATATGTTTCAAAGCATTTCCTATAACAAAATTTTCTGCACGTTCTTTGCAAGGTCGATCCGGCTTGAAGGAATTTGTAATGGGAGGTACTTCAAGCAGAAGATGGAAAACTTAGCAGCTTCTCTTGTTTTATATCCCCCCAGTTTGAAAGAATTTGTAGTGGGAGGTCCTTCTTTATATTTGTAGTGGAAGGTCCATGTTACTAGAAAATGCTAACACCCTAGCAAACCACATATAAAACATTTCAAAACATGGTACATCTTCATTAAAGAACACTAAATCTAATGACCCAAAGTTTAAATTCAATATTTTTTACATAGTATATTTTTTATCATTTAAAGTGAATAATTTTTGCATTATAATTCTGTTTTCAGTCATTATTAATCTATTTAACAAAAGAAAATCTCGTCTAGACTTTGAAACACTTATACATCCTCCCCATGCAAAAAAAAAAACTATACAAGTGTTATAGCATATTTCTCACCAACATATCTATATAAGAATACCCTTAGCATTCCTTTGCGATCCTCTTCCTGTTCCATGAACAGGAATGTTCCACACTCTAGGAAACACTGGCCAAAGGCCCTTCCAGGTGCTGACAAATGGGGGCTTAATGCTCCAAAGGGAGCTTTGGTATTTGAATAGATCTGCAAAGTCATTCTCTACCTTGAAAGCAACCAATTGTTTTCATCCTGGAATTCATCAAAACTCTTACCTTACGTTTGGGAGTTTGGATTTATGTGGATTTGGACAAAACGTAGTATAAAATTGTATTGCGTTCCTTCTAATTCCACAAAAATTAAAATCCAAGCCCTTAAATTGATGCTCCCAAACACTAATTTAATATCCAAATATAAATTTCATTATCTTCCCTAATAAACCAATCCTTCTGGCGTAGATTTATAATTTTGTACTAGTTGGTAAAAAATTTCTGGGAAATTTAAAGCAGTCACAAAATTGTCTTACCGATGGACACATGATCATGTCATGAATCATAAGGCTTACGTAGCACTGGTTTTGTGAAGAAAGATTTACCATCACAAGGAAGACTACAAAAGATTATCTTTTAGGGCGAAAGAAACTCACCTCCCCTGAGGTTTGGCGAAAAAAGACAGAAAACTCCCTTGAGGTTTCAAAAATGCCAAAGACCTCCCCTAAAACTTCAAAAATGTCATAAACCTCCCCCTGAGGTTTGCTAAAAAGACACTGACATCCCCTAAAAAACCTTGTCTTTTTTGTAAAATACAAGGAAAGATTTGTGTCTTTTTGACAAACATTAAGGAAGGTCCTTGAGATTTTTAATCTCAAGGAAGGTTTCTGAAATTTTTGAAACCTCAAGGGAGGTTATTGTCTTTTTGTGGGAGGTCCTATCTCTTTAGAAACTTAGCCAACATTTGGTGGTTGGCCAAATTGGGGCACTAGAATTGTAATTGGAGGCTCTAAGTCCAATCCTAATATTCTATAGATTTTTATACCACTGAAATTCAGATTGAATTTGAATTTCACGAACCTGTCATCTACAAAGTGACTCCGCAGCAGATGCAAGGTTTTCTAATTTTAGAAAGGCTCTAAATCCAATCCTAATGTTCTTCCTACAAATGTTCAAGTTAAAAAACAATTTGACATTATTCCAATTCTTTCAAAATCTGAAAATAAAAAATATAAGATATTTTCCACACCGAACAAGCCCTCAATTTCTGAAGAGTATACTATTCAACAAACATGAAAATAACCAAAAAAAAATGCAGAACAGGGAGGCACAGAAAGCCCAATAACATGGATTTTGATTAATTATTTAAACCCTTGCTGCAACTTGGTGTTGGTGCATAAGAATAGAATGAAACGAAAACACATGAAATTAAATTTATCACTTGATTTCATCTTGTTGTCCATTCAAATTTCATTCTATTCCATTCCATTCCCACTACATTTCATTCCACAAATCAAACATGACTTTAGTTGCCAATCAGAATTAATGGGGAAAAAATAAATAAGGCCAATCTTTGTTCCCCTCACACAACCACAAAACCACCTTTAAATCTTGCGTAAAGCAGAAGACAAACATCATTAGTTATGTAAAACCCTTAGCTGCCAAACAGAATATATGAAAAAAAAAAAAAAAAGATAAGGTAAACATTTGTTCCTCTCTCACATACACAAGTAACAATCGCAAAACCCCCGCTAAACCTCGTATGAAGCAAACGACAAACATAGGTTCCATTGCAAAAAGCCAACAAAGCAGAAAAACCAGAAAGAATCAGAGCCAGCAAACGTACGTACGAAGGCCAAAAGAGGACCAAAAAAGAGAAGGCTGATGCACAAGTTTGTTCTTCTTCATTGTTCTGACTCTGCAGAAAATGGCGAGGAGAAAGCTCACATATGGAAGAAGAGGGAGAGTGACGTTGCAATGGAATTCAGAGTGGCAAGCGGCAACGCGTCGATCCATGCTGCTGACACGACACTGCAAGCGTTGCTAAGTACCAGCTCAGGCTTCCACGCTTTTTTTTTTTTTTCAAAATTAATTTTTTTAAGCAAAATCTAATATTTATCTGTAGAACCGTAGAAGTTCAGAATTTAAAAAATGTCAAATAATATTTATATATATATATATATATATATTAGATAAGTTAAAAAGGAAAGTTAGAAATTTAAATTATTTGTAGGTGACTCTTTTTAAAAAAATAAAAAATAAATTTGAATTCTGAATTTTGATAATGGATTCAATCTAAATATTAAGATCAATACTAAAAATATAAAATTGCAACGATATATCATTTTAAAATGAAACATAAATGTAAATATAATTTTATCATTAATAAAGAGTATAGGAAAAACATATTAGGAATATAATATATCATTAAACATTATCTTTAAAATATATAATACAAATAACATTCAGATATAACTTTTTATGTGCTTTTAGTGAGATTAATTGTCATACGTATGTATTTTGATAATTAATTTTGACAATAATATCATAATTTAACAGATTAATTTAAATTATTTGTTCAACATAATTGAAACAATTTGATAAATTCATATAAACAATATAATATTTATAAAAAATTGTATCTAGTACGTAAAACTTTGAAAATATTATGGACATATATATATATATATATATATATATATGATATACATTTATTTGTGGCGGATTAATTTAAATATAAAATTAATTGAGAAAAAATAAAATACAGACATAAATCATAATAATATTGAATGAGGATTTAAAATGCAAAATTTGAGTAAAATTTTAAATATTTTAGTTTATATCATACGAAAAGTTGAACACTTATTAAATTACATATGTTTATATATTTATATATAAGAATATATTTATACATAATAACAATTTTTTAATATTAGAACCTTTTGGTGGAAGGTAAGCGAGAAAACACTTATTCTAATTTTAATATATATATATATATATATGTAAACAGAATTGTAACACAGTATATACATTTTAGTAGAGAAAAATTGTATTATACTATATATATTATATTGAATATTTTAAAAATATTTGCAATTTTTTATGCTAATTTTAATGTATATAATGTATCTAAATAAAAATGCAACACGACATATATGTTTTATATTTTCGAACAATATAAATTAAAATTAATTCTATATTTTTAGTATATGTAAATATAAACAAATACTAAAGAAGAAAGTACAAAATAATAATTTGAATTAATTTTATAATATAAAAGTATTGAAAAAGAAAGTGATGAAAAGTTGTTGAGTTTGGATTATTTTTCAAAAAAATTATTTAGTGAAATTTGGGAATTTTTTAGTTTCTTTTAATAAAAATAGAAAATATTTTTAAAAATAATATTTTAAAATTTTGATGGAATCAATATATAGAGAGGAATTTAGTGGACCCGTGTGAGATCAATTAAAAAAAGAAAGTTTAAAAAATAAATTTTAAAAACTATTAAAAAATTAGTAGGGCCCACATCGGGCCCCTAAGAGAGAAATGAATTTAGGAAAATAAAATATAGATGTAAACCATAATAATACCAAATGAGAATTTAAAATATCAAAATTTGAGTCAAATTTAAATATATATTTTTTTTTAGAGGTTGAAGGTTCATTACTTTGAATTCACATGCATTTATGTATTTATATAATCCGCTTGCAATATGCCAATTTGAGTGAAATTAATTTAGGAAAATAAAATACAGATTTTAAAATATAAAATTTGAAAAAAATTTAAATGCCTATTTCTATAAGATATGAAAGGTTGAACACTCATTAAATTTACATGCTTTATATATTTTATATATACAAATATAAAGTAGGTGAAAAAAAATTATTGTCTTGTATATATTGTAGTGTACTTTTATAATAAAAAAAAAATCCAATCACTTTGATTATTTAAATGTATATAAACGTAAACGTAATATCATGGATTGTTTTAATAATTAGAATTTGAATTAATTATATTATTGTTAATGTATGTAATAGAAAGGTAACATGACATATTTGCTTCTATACTTTTGAATAATACAAATTTGAATTAATTATATAATTTTAATATATGTAAATATAGACAAAAGACCAAAAACAAAAAGTGGGAACTAATTTTTATAATATGTTTTTAAAAAGTTTCTCCTATAAAAGAGAGAAGTTTAAAAAAATAGACAAAAAGATTTAGTAGGCCAAATGTGTGTGTGTGTGTGTGAGAGAGAGAGAGAGAGAGAGTGAGAGAGAGGTTTAAAATAAATTAAAAAATATAGTTGAGCTGGACATGAAAAGAAAGATTGGAGGGAGAGAGGAGTTTTAGAAATGAATAAAAAAAATTAGTGGGGCCTATTAATTTTGTACATTTACTCATTATTTTAAAAATAGTAAATAAAAAGATTATTAAATTCAATTTGGGGATAATTCTTAATTAATTAGATTTTGTTCATAAAACAGATGGGTAGGGGGTGCGAATACCTTCCCTTCGCATAACCAAACTTCTAATCCCAATTATAGTATATGAAGACCGAGGCTACTGGTTTCTTGGTTTTGGTTTAGTCTAGTGACCAATTAAATAAATAGTAATTAAGCATTCTAATCATATCAAGGAAAGAAAAAAGTTCGTGACGATTTCAAATTCAAAATCTTCAAAAAATCATATTTTAATCCCTCGCAGTCCTGGCCCCAATCCAGCACATCGCAACACGTGGGAGGCTAATCCGCAAGGGCTCCTATACTATGAGAGTGTTTGGAAAACACCACAACTTTTAATGGTGAGTCAATTTCAAATATGTTAGCACTGGAGGAGTCCATAAGTGTATTTGATACACATAGGTGAGCACCAACTTGATCCAAAAGTTTAAATTTATTGGATTTTGAGTCCAACCAGGTATATAAGCACCAATCATTTACTCACTTTTTCCAATGTGGGACAAACTCATAAGTGAAATTCTCAACAATCTTCCCCTCACTTGTGAGTTTCAACTGCTTCCCCTTGAATAGAAATTATCCTATCTCTCATAAGAGTAATTCTCCAACAATTTGCTCAAGTGGGTCTTACCACTGCGTTTTATGTGTCTCGGATTGTATTTCCCAAGTGGGCCTCCAAGTCAATTTTACTTCCCACATTTTGATCTTATTTGGATCTATCTTGGCAGCTTAGATGATCTTTATTGACCTCAGTCACACACTCCCATGCTCAGAGTTATGAACCGTTAGCTCTGAGTCAATTTCAAATATGTTAGCACCAGAAGAGTCTATAAGTGTGTTTGATACACATGGGTGAGCACCAAATTGATCCAAAAGTTTAAGTTTATTGGATTTTGAGTCCAACCAGGTATATAAGCACCAATCATTTACTCACTTTTTCCAATGTGGGACAAACTCACAAGTGAAATTCTCAACAATCTTCCCTTCACTTGTGAGTTCCAACTGCTTCCCCTTGAACAGAAAAGTATCTTATCTCTCATAGGACTAATTCTCCAACAATTTGCTCAAGTGGGTCTTACCACTGCGTCTTACGTGTCTCGGATTGTATTTCCCAAGTAGGCCGCCAAGCCAATTTTACCTCCCACATTTTGATCTTATTTAGATCTATCTTGGCAGCTTAGATGATCTTTATTGACCTCGGTCACACACTCTCATACTTAGAGTTATGAACCGTCAGCTCTGATGCTACTTGTTAGCACTAGAGGAGTCCATAGGTGTACTTGATACACATGGGTAAGCACCAACTTGACCCAAAAGCTTAAGTCTAATGAATCTTTGGCCCAATCATGTATATAAGTACCCATCATTTACTCACTTTTTTCAATGTGAGACAAACTCACGAATGAAATTCTCAACAATATAAGGATGTATTTACATATTCGTATATGGTAATTACATGTATTGATTAATTACAAATGAATGGAAAAAATTAAGCTATCTACAATTACGGGTCAATGGATATACAAATTGAAAGCCTTAGATTAAGGTAGAGGATCTGCAACATGATCCTTAAGACCGTATAGTGATCAAATTGAGTTTAAGTGACAAGTTTAGTAACCAAGCTTGTCTTTAACGCTTCACCTCAACTTCCAAACACTTCTACATCTAAAGCATTCTCCACGTTACAAGAAGTTCTTAGTCTCAGGTATATGCATGTTGTACTCCTATAAAATATTTTGATCAGAAAACTTCACCCAAAATCTCTAAGTCTGATGAAACCTCAACTGATGATGAACAACATGATCATAAGCTGACTTGATAGAGAAACTACCACATCTGCGATCAAATTTATTAAAATCCCATTGCTGGTTTCTACTCAATGTGCTCATCAACTTATCCATGCACCTTTACTGGAGGTTTTTGTTGGGAATAAAGAACAAATTCCCGAAACCTGTGAGAAACAAAATAGAGAAAAATAACGCCAAAGAAAAATCAATCACACGCACAAGATAATATTTACGTGGTTCAAAAATTTTACCTACGTCCACGGAGTTGCAGGGATTTCAATATTATCAAGAAGAAAAACACAGAGAGTGCGGCGATACAATGCTCTCCCTCTCGCTCTCTCGCAGGTACAACCACGCGAACCCTAATCACCCGAAAGCAATCCTTTTTATATGTTGCGCCTAGGGTTCTATTCCGAATGGACTCCAAAATTTTCCCGGAGGCGTTGCCCCCGGACCCCCACGAATACGACTTGTACCGCTTTGTCCATGGAGCGAAGGCTTGGGCTGTAAGGATAGAAATCTCTAATTAAATAGGAGTCGGGTCGACATCCAAATTAAAACACAACTAGGCTCCACAAAAGCTCAACAATTTTTGAAATATTTATGACCAACAACCAAAAGAAAACTATTTGGACTTGGTTTATCAAATGTTAAATCTATGTAAGTTGAATATTTAATCAAAAGTTGGAGTCATTTTATTAAAAAAAAATTGAATATGTTAGTAAATGCATTAATTTTGCTTTATTAATTTAATTTTGTTGAAGAAGAAGTGTGCATTTTTTATCAAATTTTAAGAAATGTCTGTAAAATGTTGAAATCTTAAAAAGGTTCGCATCTTTTTGCCAAGTGCAAGAAATGTTTGCGGAATTTTTAAATTTTAAAGAAAAATTTCACTAGACATAAGAAAAGGTATGTGTCTTATTCTGTTGAAAATGAGAACTTGCATAACTAAACTTCAGTATTTTTCCATGAATAACATTTCCTATAGTTATGAGAAGATCAAATTTTGCATAAAAAGTTTTACCTCATCCTAGGGATGAATTCCAACTCTGCCCCACCAACGATCTGCTTCGACAGACTTGGAGAGAACTTCCCCATGATCGTTGTGGTGTCCTCAGATCATCGATCCGACAACTAACGAGGCTGAAATCAAAGAGAGAGAAGGAAGGAACCATAGAGGACAGAGAGAGAGACAGAACTTGTTGCTGATTTTTTGCGTAAAAATCCAAGTTTTAGGCTATTTATACTATGAGCTTTGTCAATGAGCCATGTCACCTCGTCAACGAGGTCAAGAAGGCTTCTCGTCTATGAACCCTCCCTCTCGTTGACGAAATTCAAATTTGCCAAAAAGATCCTCTTGGTATTTTCTCGTCGACAAAGCGTACCCTCGTTGACAAGCCTAAAACACCACGTTGAAGACGAACGCTTCGCATTCATCGACGAAGTCTGCTGCTGCCTTTTCATATTCCAGTTTACCCCTTTCTCTATTATTTAAATATCATCAATTTTCAGGTCATTACACTCTTCCCTTATAAAATTTCGTCCTCGAAATTTACTATTCATATAATTCATTATCCCTTAAAGGCAAATGGTCTACTTATTTTATTACTTACCCTCACTTATGGCAGAGGAATACTGTGGTTACATTTCGAGTCCTGGGAGATTACATAAGTAAAATAAAATTTCCCCCAAAAATAAAATATTACTTACTAACTAAATTATTACATGTACCTGCAAAAGAAACATTATACAATCACTTACATTTCCTAGTTACATCTGATCTTCTTGGAACAATTGTGGGTATTTCTATCGAATTTGTTCTTCGAGTTCCCAAAAAGCCTTTTCTATTACATGATTCCTCCATAGATCCTTTACCAAAGGAATCTATTTATTACGTAGTTCCTATTCTCTTCTATCCAGTATCTGCACTGGTACCTCCTTATAGGCTAGCAAGTCACTGAACTCTAATTCACCATAACTGATTATATGAGAAGGGTCTGAGATGTATTTCCTCAACATGGAAACATGGAATACGTCATGCATCCTGGATAACATAGGTGGTAAAGCTAACCTGTAGGCAGCCAGCCCTACCTTCTCTAAAATCTCAAACGGACTGATAAACCTAGGGCTAAGTTTATCCTTCCTTCCAAATCTCATAAGCCCTTTAACGGAACTATCTTCAAAAATACATGATCACCAATATCAAATTCTAATTTCCTGCGGCGATTATCGGCATAACTCTTCTGTCGGCTCTAAGCTACACTGATTCTATCTCGGATGAGCCAAACCTTATCGTACGCCTGCTGCATAAGCTCTAGTCCCATAACTCGGCGCTCACCCATCTCGTCCTAATACAATGGAGAACGACGTCTCCTACCATATAAAGTCTTAAACGATGTCATGCCAATGCTGGCCTGATAACTGTTATTATACGCAAACTCTACCAGCAGTATAAACTAAATCCAACTACCCCCAAAATCTAATACGCATGCTCGGAGGATATCTCCTAATATCGGTATCGTCCTCTCAGTCTGCCCATCTGACTGAGGATGGAATGTTGTGCTAAATGATAGCGGAGACCCTAAAGCCTCCTGCAAACTCCTCCATAAACGTGACGTGAAACGCAAGTCTCGATCTGACACTATGAACACAGGAACTCCGTGAGGACGGACTATCTCTTGAATGTAAATCTTCGCTAAATGGTTAAGGGAGTAGCTAATCTTAATAGGAAGGAAATGGGCAGTCTTACTCAATCAATCTACAATTACCCAAATCGCATTCTGGGCATGCGATGTCGACGGCAACCTTGAAACAAAGTCCATGGATATATGATCCCACTTCCACTCTAAGATAAATAGCGGTTGCAACTAACCCATTGGCCTCTAGTGCTCAGCTTTTACCTGATGGCACGTCAGACACTGTGCTACATACTCGACAATTTCCTTCTTCATACCACTCCACCAGTAAAGCTCTTGCAGATCCCTATACATTTTCATACTGTCGGGATGAACTGTATACAAAGATCTGTGAGCCTCCTCTAAAATGGTCTTCCTGATGTTAGGATCCAGGAACACATAATCTGGAACGGAACTACAAGGCTCCATCATCTAAAATGCAGAATTCCTCTCCCTAACCAGTCTGTACCCTAACCATCACCTCTGCTAATTCTGGGTCTTCCTTCTAAGCAACTTTAACTCTTTCCTGCAGAGAAGGTTGTACCACTAAACTAGAAATACATACTGAAGGATCACTCTCCACCAACTCTATGCCGAGTCTCTCCATATGCATCATGATCGGACACTAGATCTGCGTAACTGCTAACACTGGTCTCGCAAACTTCTTACTCAACGCATCAACTACCACATTTGTTTTTCCTAGAAGATAACTGATGGTACAATCAAAATCTTTAATTAACTCTAACCACCTTCTCTGTCTCATATTCAATTCTTTTTGAGTAAAGAAGTATTTTAAACTCTTGTGGTCGGAGAAAATCTCACACCGCTAGACGTATAGGTAATGCCTCAAAATCTTCAATGCATGTACCACTGCAACTAATTCAAGATCATGTGTAGGGTAGTTCTTCTTATACTCTTTCAACTGTCTGGACGCATATGCCACCACCCTGTCATGCTGCATCAATACACAGCCAAGTCCCTTTAAGGACGCATCACTGTAAATAACATAACCTCACCCCCTGACAGGATAATTAGTATAGGTGTTGTGACAAGTCTTTGTTTCAATTCTTGAAAGCTCTGCTCACAGTTGTCGTCCCATTTGAATCTAGCATTTTTCTTAGTAAATTGTGTTAGAGGCCCTGATAAAGTTGAGAACCCCTCAACAAAATGACGGTAATAACCAACTAACCCCAAGAAACTCCTGATCTCCTAGACCTCGATCTAGCCCAATTCACTACCGCATCAATCTTACTGGGATCCATAGAAATTTCATCCCCTGAGATAAGATGCCCCAAAAACACAACTTTCTTGGGCCAAAAGTCACATTTACTGAACTTAGCATACAACTTTTTCTCCCTGAGTGTCTGCAAAACCTACCACAAATGTACCTCATGCTCATCATAGATCCTTGAATAGACCAGCACATCATCAATAAAAACAACAACAAACTGATCTAAATATGGATGAAAAATCCTATTCATCAAATCCATATATATCGCAGGAGCATTCGTCAGACCAAATGACATAACAAGGAACTCGTAATGCCCACATCTGGTCCTGAAAGTCGTCTTCGATACATCTTCCGCTCTTACCTTTACCTGATGGTAGCCTGATTTGAGGTCGATCTTAGAATATATCCATGTACCCTGGAGTTGGTCAAACAAATCATCAATACGAGATAGAAGATACTTGTTCTTGATTGTTACTTTATTAATCTCCGTGTAATCTATGCATATCCTCATAGACCCATCCTTTTTCTTCATGAATAGTACTGGAACTCCCCATGGGGATACACTAGGTTGTATAAAACCCTTATCAAGTAAATCCTGCAATTGATCTTTTAGTTTTGCTAACTCTGTCGGCGCCATTCAATACAGTGCTTTAGAAATCGACACTGTACCTGAAAGTAGATCAATGGGAAAGTCTACCTCACGATCAGGTGGTAGACTTGGTAATTCATCTGGAAACACATTTATAAATTCTTTTACTATTGGCATATTAATAAGTTTCAATTCATTCTCTGACATTTCATTCACAAAAGCTATGAATCCTTGACAGTCACTCTAAAGTAGTTTCCTTGCTTGAATAGCTGAGACCATCTTAGGTAGAGATTGCACTTGTGGCCCTAAAAATCTGAATTCTGGTCTTCCTGGAGGTCTGAATATCATGTCTCTCGCACAGCAGTCTATAATGGCAGAGTTAGCAGCTAGCCAATTTATGCCGAAAATGATATCAAACTCATGCATGTCTAGTACTATTAAATTAGCAGATAAAATTATCCCCTGAACATCAACTAGATAGTCATAGAGTACTCTACTACACCTCACCGCTGACCCAGTTGGTGTAGCCACTAATAATTCAACATCCAATGATTGTGTGTCTGCCTTACATAAGTTAACACACCCTGAAGACATGAATGAGTGTGTGGCACCTGAATCAAAAAGTGCAATAACTTTAAATAAAAACATATTAATCGTACCTGTCACAATGTCGCTGACTGCCTCAGCATCACCTGGCGTTAGAGCAAAAACCCTGGATGGAGCCATGTTCCTCTACTGGTCTCCACGTGACGCCTGGTAGCCTCCTCAAGCAGGTCTAGGAGTAGGAGCTGCACCAATCTGGGCTTGACAATCCCTCATCACATGCCCTGGCTCCCCACACCAGTAGCAAATACCTCGCCTGGCACGACACTCCCCTAAGTGTCTCTTCCCATAAATCGGGCATGCTGGAAATGGCTGCATCCCCTAAAAACCACAATTCACGGTCTCATGCCTTCGGTCTTCATTGTAGCCACCTCTCTTCCACGAACCAGGACCGACACCCGGCTGGAAACCAGAAGGTGTGGACCTCTTCTTCTGCCTCTGTTCCTTAGCCTCCAACCTCTGCTATAGTGGCCCTATCAACCAGCTTGGTAAAATCCTACAACTTCAATATCGACACCTACTTATATATTTCTCTCCTCAAACCTCTTTCAAACTGTCGTACCTTTTTCACCTCATCTGGAATAATGTATATGGTGAAGCGCAATAGTTCGATGAACCTCACTGCTTACTGCTGCACTGTCTGCTGTCCCTGCTTCAGATTCAGGAGCTCCTCAATCTCAGCTTCCATAGATGAAGCCGAAAAATACCTATCGAAGAATATCTCCTTAAATCGCTCCCACGTCATCTCCACAGGTACTGTCCTCTGCTGCTCTAAGAATTTCACCGCCATCCACCATCTCTCAGCCTCTCCCGTCAGTTTATATGTGGCGAATAGCACCCTCTGCTTCTCAAAACACTACAGTACTGCAAATACTTTTTCGATCTCCTGCACCCAGTTTTCAGTGATAGCAGGATGAGTTCCTCCTAAGAAAGCCGGAGCATTCTTCTTAATGAATTTCTCTGTCGAGCTGCCATGGCCTACAGATGAACCACCCAGCTCCTTAGATATCTCAACAATTTTAGTCATTACCTGTTATGCCACGCTACGTAAAACTGCATCTGAATCACAGCCCACAGCACCTGAGGGCCCAGCACCTTCATTTCCACTAGCATGGGCACTACTGCCTCCATGGTCCATCCTAAAAAATAAACAATTTAACTTAGAACCGTATCACCATACATATCATCCAACTAACATATCCCTAATTAATTCATCTCCCCAGATCATAATTTAAGGTTCAATCTTGCAACCTAAAAACCTAACCCGATGATAGTTTACCACAACTTTCCTGAAATCGTCGCCCTAGGAAAATCACAAAAACCACCACGGAACTCCTGTATATAGACTAGAAAACCAAACATCAAATTCCTTTATCCTATGCTCTTATATTATTACTGCTGCATTCTAGAGTCTAGAAAACCAAGTATCCTAAGTTCTGATATCAAACTGTAACGACCTGCTTATGTAATCATATACTAAAGCATAAGTAGTAAAATAGTCAACCCGAACCCGAGGGTAACGGGGACACCTGTCAAACACAGCGGAACCTAGGCAGCAGTAAATGTAAATTACAACCTCATAACTACAAGGTACATAATACCAAAGTCAAATATAATCCAAAAAAAGGTGTTTATATACAATCTCCCAAAAATACAAAAATATCTCTAGGATCCCACATCAAAATCTCCTGATCCTAGTTCAAACTTACCCTCCTAGCGGGGTAGCACAACAGACTTAACGGCGGCCTCGATCCTCCGGTCTTTCTGGGTTTCTTAAAAATTATTTAAGTTTGGGGGTGAGACACTTCTCAATAAGGAAAAATAAACTAAATACAGCGGTGTGGCTACATGAATATTTAGTGCTATAGTACTTATACAATACATTTCATGAGCTAGAAAAACATTCATCATAACATACTGAATAATCGTATACTTTCATAATTTCTAATAATTCATACTGATCATGAAATGTCTGATATAACTTATAATACTGTCATTTACTCAGGATGTATAACTAGCTGATGTCATGTATTACCCCCATGATGGGTTGTGCAGCCCGAAGACGGGACCCAACAATGGCTGGCCGACCACTGCCATGTCAAAATGTCTATAAGTACGATGGGCCCGCCACACCCTGGTCTAGACTGCCAGGTGGACATCTACAACTCTACACTGAAAGCCACATCAACTATCCATCTCCCACCCCCTCTACTAGCGGGGGTGGTTAGCACAAGTCTGAACATAATAATCTGATTTGTATAGCTACGATACCGTGCTCCTATAACTGAACTAAACTAACATCCGGGCTCTGATAACATATTGTACATGATAATATATTTGTCTACCCTAAAAAGATTTATACCATTTTATGTAATAACAAATATACATACATATATATGGCCCTTCCCCGATTCTTTCATATCTGTGGCCTTGCGCTGAACATCTCATAAATACGACCTTGCACCGAAATCATACATATATCACGGCCTTGCGTTGGCTATCAATCACGGCCTTGCGTCGAATATTTCATACATATCATTTTGAATTAAATGGTTCATTTATCATGTATTTCAAAAACCATAATGTACTGTATTATTTCATAATCTCTAAAAACGTGTTTTATTCATAAAATTGGCGTAACATACCACTTTTCATGTAAAATAATATTCGTGCCACACGATGCTGAATAAACCATATATTTCATTCTAAAATCATATTTTCTGGAATTTCATACTAATATATATACATTTCAACATAATGGCAGTATTTTCCCAAATATGCATTTTTACCAATCTTCTCATATATATTATACATGCTTCTTGAAAATAAATTTGCTAATAAATAATTATATAATTTGCATAGAAAATAACTGCTTTAGTTTATTCACTTGCTTGATTCCTGGGAAGAAATCCCCTAAAATACACTCGTCCTGCACCCGTAGGGTTCCCCTTTCAACACCTTGAAAACGACAACTTGCAGAACTAAATTTCAGTATTTTTCCATGAATAACATTTTCTATAGCTATGGGAAGACCAAATTTTGCATAAAAAGTCTTACCTCAACCCAGGAATGAATTCCAACTTTGCCCCACCAACGATCCGCTCCGGCAGACTTGGAGAGAACTTCCCCAAGAGCGTCGTGGTAGCCTCAGATCATCAATCTAGAGACTAACGGGGCTGAAATCGAAGAGAGAGAAGGGAGGAACCATAGAGGAGAGAGAGAGAGAGAGAGAGAGAGAGGGAGAGAACTTTTTGCTGATTTTCTACGTAAAAATCCAAGTTTTAGGCTATTATACTATGGGTTTCGTCAACGAACCACGTCACCTCGTCAACGAGGTCAAGAAGGCTTCTCGTAGATGAACTCTCCCCCTCGTCGACGAAATTCATATTTTCCAAAAACATCCTCCTTTTATTTTCTCATCGACGAGCCTAAAACACCACGTCAAAGATGCACACTTCCCGTTCGTCAATGAAGTCTATTGCTGCCTTTTTATATTCTCGTTTACCCATTTCTCTATTATTTAAATATCATTATTTTTTTTATCATTATAGACACCGTTTACAACACCTCACTAGGATAGTGCACCTAGTTCTCTTAACCGGGTCTGAACTAGTTTGAGACTTTTCACAATGCAAGTCTCCCTCTTCTGAACACACGTCGGGAATACAACAGATAATCAAATAAATTTTTGCGTACAAACAAATGTGCTTCTTCACTAAGCAGATATGTACCACTATGCTTAATCAATCAGTGCACTCACATATGATAGGATATTAAACTCAAGTGAGATTTTTTTAACCAATGTGTTAACTCTCAACAATATGTATGTCAATATGTGTATGTGAGAGTAAGACTTTTGATTTCA
Source organism: Malania oleifera (assembly GCF_029873635.1). Lineage (NCBI taxonomy): Eukaryota > Viridiplantae > Streptophyta > Magnoliopsida > Santalales > Ximeniaceae > Malania > Malania oleifera. The sequence continues at coordinate 34,181,147 of NC_080421.1, forward strand.
AGATAATGTGCTTGTAATATGAATAATCAAAATGTCTCTATAACCCTTAAACAAATATCACAATAATATTTTTCAAATGTAAAACACAATAGATAATAGGGTTTAAGTTTGCTAAAAATATTTTTGTCAAAGCACAAGCAAGCTTATGAATCTTGCAATGAGGATGCAAGATCTTAAGTCAAGTAAAAGTCTTTCCCAATACAATATTTATGAGTGAAATATTATGGGAAAAACCTTAAGCAGCTCTCCAAAAAATCAATACACAATAAAATAAAATGAGGGAGAGTTAAAGCTTGTAAGGTGAATATAAAACACTAATCTCTCTAAAAATAAAAGACTAGATGAGTATGTAGAAGAGATTTTGGCAATAAGTATGAAAAATATGGAAGTAGGAAAGATTTTTCCGAATAAAGTTTTCAGAGAATTTTGGCTAATCTAAAACCCTAATCTTATCTTAAATTTGTAAATGAGGGCCTATATATAGAGATGGGAAAAATTATAGCCGTTGGAGATGCGCTGGGTATTTTGAAAAAATATTAATTGAGTTTAATTAAAAATAACTCAGTTTAACCTTAGTAAAAATTGAGCAACTCGAGAGGTTCGGTCAACCATTTTTAAGGTTTGGTCGACCGGATTGCTCAGTTTGGTCGACCAGGGTGTTTTTGAATTGAGAGTTTGTCGACCAGACATGAAGCGATTTTTTAACCTCCAAGGTTTGGTCGACCGGGCTTAGTTCGGTTGACCGAATTTGGATGTCCGGTGGACCAGCCACTTTTCTACTTTAAGTTCGGTTGACCAGGGCATTAGGATTTCCCTATGTGCCTGTTCGGTCGACTGAAGGTCTTAGTATGTTTTGGTTTGGTCGACCAAATGGTCAACTGTTGACTTCAGGATGTTCGGTCAATTGAAGTTATTCTGTATGTTTGGGTTCGGTCGACCAAACACACTAACTTTGTGCGTTCAAACTCTAATTTCTTTTGAAGTCATCCCTATTCACATGATTATTACTTCCAAGATATATGGGGGCTTTTCATGCAATATATTGGGACCTATGGTGAGTCTAAGGTCTTTGAGCATTTTAATTAGTCCTAAAAATTCGGTCTTGATCCTTAAAGTTCTTCTATGGTCTTGAACTTATAATCCCTACATGCATGATATGCATTAATTATTACAGACCTTTCATTATAATTAGAAACCCAAATGATAAATATAAAAATATAACTTAAAACAGACAAAGGCTTCATGCTCTGCTCCTCAGGAATTCCATGGATTGCGTCGAAAGATGTGCTTGTTTGAGTGCTTCTTGGCTTCCATTTCTTATCTGTCGTCTGTGCTTTAGAAAGGTAGACCTATTCATACACTAAGCATATAGATGAGATACTATGATTTATCATTATCAAAACAGGATACGGACTCAAAAAGTCAACACATTCTCCGCCACCGACATTTTAACAACACATTCTCCGCCACCGACATTTTAACCGAACTGGATTTGTCGTAGGAGCGTTGTAGGTACATATCCTAGGATAAGGTAAACTCTCACTCTCTCCTCAATTTTCCTTAAATATTTAGAAAAATTGACGATAGAACACCACCACGGGGTCCTAACTCCAATCCTCATCATTTTAATTAGAGCAGATTTTTAATTTGGGTTTCCTAAGCACCACTCCAAGGTTAGGGTGAGAATAGTGGAATTATATCCATTATTTTTAAAGTATAATTAGCTATTGGGAGTGTGTGAGCCTAGGCAATATTAAAATAATTATTATTTTGGGAATTAACCTGCCAACATTATGTTATGGTTTTCATAACAACAGTATCAAAATCTCATTTTTCATAAATCGGTAAACAGCCAGACAAATCACATTTCGTATAAAACCATCATTCTCAGTTTCAGTATAAATCAACAACCAGTAAAAACACATTCTAGTATAAAATCATCATCCTTAGTTCCAATATAAATCACATCTCATACTCGATAGTATCGCCATCATATCGTAACTGGTAAAATCATCATATTTATCTAATCCATAAAACATCATCCTCATGCCACACAATTTTTTTTTTGATAAATTATAATTTATATCCACCCAGGAAAATGTAGATTGTGCTAAAATATCATTTCCCACATGCATAGATAATCTAGAAAACATTTATATAATATTCCCAAAAAACCCTGACATAACCAATTCCCCTTACCCATTTACTGAGAGCATGTCAGCGAGTACCCTAAATCGATGCCTGTGGCGTTCCCACAAATCCCTGCATTCACATGCCTAAGTTCAATCAGTTCAACCTCGAAATTATAATTATTTAACGTTCCTAGTCCACACACTCCATTAATTAGTTAAATCTTATAGCAACAACATAATTAAATCCATTACCTTAGCTTTGGAGTAGTGCCCAGGATCCTCAAAACAAAATTTCACTCCAATTAAACTGATGAAGATCGACCCAAGAACCCTGTAGTAATGTCTAATCCTTAATTTGGGCGAGTTTTGAGGGGGAAAATGAAGAGAGAGAGAGAGAGAGAGAGAGAGAGAGAGAGAGAGAGAGAGAGTGGTTTCCTGCAGCTAATGAGAAAGTGAGGAAAAAAAATCTAATTTCTCTCAAAATAAACATAAGTCCCCTTTATATACAAGTCTACCCTTGATAAAACCGTTGATGGTTTCCCAAAAAATAGTCCACGGTTTGGCTTTTTAACCAAACCTTTTTTACCGTTTTACCCTTAACCAAGTCACAGTAATTACAAAACCGTCAATAGTTTTCTGTGCCCCTACCAAATCGTCAATAGTTTGGTCTATACCAAACCAAATTCCTTATTTTCTCTATTTTTATTATTATTTATATTTTCTAAGTCTCTACATCCTCCTCCCCTTATAAAAATTTCGTCCTCGAAATTTGCTATCTTTCACTTGCACCAACCTTAAATAAAAAAATTAAAATTTTATTAATTATCCTCACTTATGGAGGAGGAATACCATGGTCACAATAGGTTCATGATATATTAAAATCAATCACATAAAAGAAAACTCTCCCAAAGTTATTTATAACCTAAAACCAAAACATGAACTACCCTACACAGTACAAGTCAATAAACAAACCATCTAATTCAGTTCCGGGCGTCACTGAACATGTAATAACTCAGATAATTAGTGGAATTAAATAATAAAAGAAGAAGGAAAGAAAATTTTCAAAAAGGGCTAAAAAGGTCTCATCAACGAATGCAGGACTTTGTCAACGAGTATTCTACTAGGAATTGTCGACGTAGACACGTGTTTCGTCAATGAGAAGTTACCGAGAGGAGGTTTGGCAATCTGAAATTCGTCGACAAGGGGTTCATGTTCAGCGATGAACTTCCTTCATGGACTCGTCGATGAGACACGTCGTCTCGTTGACAAATCTGGGTCTATAAGTAAGCCAAAAATCAGATTTTTCATAGAAAATTGCGCCTGAACTCTCTCTCTCTCTCTCTCTCTCTCTATAAAAACTGACCCTCTCCTCTTCTCTCTTCGATTTTGGCTCCATTTCTCACCGATTCGATGATCCGAGGCCACCATGACACTCATGGTAAAGTTATCTTCAAGCCTGCCGAAGTGGATCGTTGGTGGGGCTGACTTGAACTCCATCCCAAATTCAGGGTAAGGATTTTTATTTAGTATTTGCCTTTCTCATAGTTATAGAAAATGTAGTAGTTAAAGAAATACTGAAATTTTGTTTAGGGAGATGTTATTTTGAGGGTGTTGAACAGGAAACCCTGTAGGTGTAGGACCAATCATATTAGGGGCTTTCCAGTAGTTAGGTAAAGAAAATATGCTATGCCAGTTAAAATAGATATTTTTACCAGTAAAATATAGTATACGTTTATGGGTTTTCATAATAGGAAAATTATACGATTTTATAAGTTATATTTAATGAGTTTTAATTATTGTGTGGCATGAGAATATTGATATAGTACAAAATTTTACACAACTTTTTATAGAATTATGATTACATAGTTTCTACAGAATCATGATATACAGATTATACAGTTTTATTACAAAGCTATGGCTACATAGTACTTACAGAATCATGTATTACAATATATATACAGAATAATGTTTTTACAGTATTTTTAGGATCATAATTTACAGTATATACAAACGGGAAGATGTTTTTACAGTTTTCATAGTACCATGATTATACAATTTCACATTATCAAGAAATATAGATCATAGAACCATGACATACAGAAATACAGTTGATACAAAAATACAGTTTATTACAGCGTCATAGTTAATACAGTTGATACAGAATCATGGTAAAATAGATAGATTTTATATAGAAATATATTATATAGTATCACACCCGAATGGACAATTACAAATCAGTTTACAGAGCATGGTACCGTAACTATTTATAGTTCAGAGTGCAACCACATAACTTAGAGAGTATGTGGATTTACAACGGTCGATCGTGCCTATGTAGTGGACAATCTCCTCGTCAGTTAGAGTTGAGGAGGCCGATATGACTTTTGGAGTATAATGATTTATCCTGGTAGGCCAACCAATGAAAGGTCCCACCTACGGGCCGCACAACCTTGTCATGAGGGGTTAAATCATAACATATAGTTATCCATACAAGGAAATTTTCTCAGTTATTATATGTATATTCAAAAATATAGAAACAGTAGTTGTATCTATGAATATTAGAAGTATTATGAATAGAAAATTCATAAGGACAGTTATGTTAAGTAACATAAGTATAAGTTATATTGTACGCTATTTATACATGTTTTCTCATATTTAGTTATCTATGGTATTTCTAGATTAGATTTTACAAATATGTAAGTCATTTGCCACACACTAGTAATAGCATATTTCGTCTTATTGAGTGTTGTCTCATCCTAGTGATTTAACATTTTTCAGGTGATTTAGTTAGGCGAGCAGATCAGGCTCACAGATAGAGGGGGCTACAGTACTGCCCTATCTATAGGGTGAGTATTTTGGGAGATTATTTTTGTATAGCTCTAGTTTCAGTTGAGGGTATTTTTGTTTTTTGGAATGGTTATGTATGTATATTTTGGGAAATATTTGGACACTCTGGTATTGTATATATATGGTTATGGTTTTATGAATTCAACTTCTCACTATTTAGGTTGTTTGTTGTGTCTTAGATTCCATGGGTCCTATTTGAACCATGATGAGGGTTTGATTTATATTAAAAGGCATCAGAGTAGTGAAATTTCACAGTATATATTTATTTATAATACAAAAAAAAAATAAAAAATCAGGTCGTTACAGTTTGGTGTCAAAGCTTAAGTTGCTAGGTTCTGTAGACTCTAAAGTGCAGCGGAAGCAATACCAGAGTATAGGAAAGAATTTAATGTTTTATTCTGTAGTCTGGGTATAGGATATTTGTGGTGGTTTCTGTGTCTTTCTTGGGGTAACGATTTCAAGAAAGTCACAGTAAACTATTTTTGGGTCGTGTATCTAGGTTATAGGATTTGATTTTGAAATTTAGAACAGGGGGAATAGTTAAGTGTGAATATGAGATTTCAGTTGAATGAAATAGAATAGGTTTGCATGGGAGATATGGTCTTTAAAGTGTGTTCTTTGTTTTTCAAGATGGACCTAGGAAGTAATGGTAGGAACCCTGGGGGAGATGGACCAGGACCTTCCAGGTTGGGAGGTGGAGATACAAATGTAGTATTGCGCAGCGTCGCCTAGCAGGTGATGGCTGAGATGGCCAAGAGCTCAGGGGAGCATAGTTGCACGATTGAACAGTTTACGCAGATGAAGCCCCCAACTTTTGCTGGAGGAGTTGGCCCAAGTATAGCTAAAAATTGGGTTTAGGACATTGAAAAGACATTGGCAATGCTTCCATGTACAAACGAACAGAAGGTAGTATTCGCGGCGTTTAAACTGACGGGAGAGGCAAAACGCTGGTGGAGATCAGCGAGGTTGATTAAGGAGTAAAGGCTGGATCCAGTGCCAGTGACGTGGAGTTGATTCAAGGAGCTGTTCTTCAAGCGATATTTCCCTACTATCATTCGGAGCGTGAAGGCAGTAGATTTGATGCACTTAGTCCAGGGGCAGATGATAGTATCTCAGTACGCAGCTCGATTTATTGAGTTGTCTCAATTTGCCCCATATTTGGTACTAGACGAAGAGAAAAAGACAAGAAAGTTTGAAAAAGGTTTGAGGCAGAACTTGTTTGAGTAGGTTATTGGTTTTCTGGCTTAGATAATTGTGGAGGTCTTAGGAAGGGCTACGATTATTGAGAGTGGCATGCAGAGAGGTATTACATCTCAGAGTCAGAGAAAGAGGCCCATGCCTCAGGGTTTTCAGGCAAGTTCCAATTGGGGCCTATGGAGAGAAGACCGTTATAGGGGAGATCAGAGACAGATGATAGGAACTCATGAGAATCAGGGTATGTAGACCCACCCAGTGTGTTAGGCGTGCGGGAGACGACATTTGGGGGAGTGCTGGGTAGGGAGAGATGTTTGCTATCACTATGGAAGACTTGACCACATGGCACGAGCGTGCCCAGGACCGCTGATCCAAGTCCCAGCTCCCAGACCCTATCGGAGAGGTTATCAGGCGCCTCATGGAGGCCAGTAGAGGAATATAGCCTCGGCGAGGGTTTATGCTTTGACGCTGGGTGATGCTGAGACTACTGCAGATGTAGTGACATGTACTTTTATTGTTCTACCATATCAAGTTATTGTTTTATTTGATTCATGTGCTACTCATTCCTTTGTTTCTATGACCTATGTCAAATTGTCTGGAAATAAGACCCAATTATTAGATGTAGAATTGTTAATAACTACACCGTCAAGGTCAGTGATGAGGTGTCGAAGAGTGCTTAGGGGTCATCCAATGGAAATTCAGGGAAGAGTATTACTAGCTGACCTGATTGTATTAGGTATGTATGAGTTTGATATAATACTGGGTATGGATTGGTTGGCAGTTAACCACGCTAGTATTGATTGTCATCATAAAGAAGTAATTTTTAGACCCCCTGGTGAGCCAGAATTTAGATTTGTTGGTTCGCGCGTACGTGCTTCGTCGCAATTAGTATCATCCATGCAGGTAAGTAGACTGCTCCTGGATGGAAGTCAGGGGTTTATGGCTTTTGTAAAGGAGGTGTCACAAAATGAATCGATGTTTGACAGTACACCAGTGGTAAGGGAATTTCCAGATATTTTTCCAGAAGAGCTACCTGGGTTGTGTCCTAATTGTGAGGTAGATTTTGCTATAGATTTGCCTCTAAGGACAGTGTCGATCTCTAAGGTTCCTTAGCGTATCGCTCCAGCTGAATTGGGATAATTAAAGGATCAGTTGCAAGACTTGTTGGATAAGGAATTTATTCAACCCAGTGTATCGCCGTGGGGAGCTCTGGTGTTGTTCATAAAGAAGAAAGATGGGTCTATGAGGATGTGTATTGATTATAAGGAGATAAACAAGGTAACTATGAAGAACATATATCCTCTACCTTGTATAGATGATTTTTTTTATCGGCTCCAGGGTACACTAGTGTATTCCAAGATTGACCTCAGATCGGGCTATCATTAAGTGAGGTTAAAAGTAGAGGACGTCTCAAAGATGGGCACTATGAATTCCTCATTATGCCTTTTGAATTGACGAATGCCCCAGCTGTGTTCGTGGACTTAATGAATAGAGTCTTTCATCAATATTTAGACCAATTTGTTATGGTTATTATTGATGATATATTGGTTTACTCGAGGAGTTTTGAGGATCATGAGGCGCACTTAAAACAGGTACTGCAGATGCTTAGGGAGAAGAAGTTGTATCTCAAGTTTAGTAAATGTGAATTTTGGCTAGAGAAAGTGTCGTTTTTGGTCACGTGATCTCAGGGGATGGTATTTCCATGGATCCCAGAAAAATGGAAGCGGTGGTGATTTGGGCCAGCCGAAGAACGTTCAGGAAATTAGAAGTTTCTTGGAACTGGCAGGTTATTACAGTCAATTTGTTGAGGGGTTTTCAGCCTTATCAGGGCCTCTCGTGCATTTGACTAGGAAAAATGCCAGATTTGCATGGGATGATGAATGCAAGCAGAGTTTTCAAGAATTAAAGCAACGGCTCGTCACTGTACCAGTACTAACGATTCCATCAGGAGGTGATGGTTATGTAATTTATAGTGACGCGTCTTTGAAAGGGTTCAGCTGTTTATTGATGCAATATGGTAGGGTGGTAGCGTATGCTTCCAAGCTGTTGAAAGCGAATGAAAAGAACTATTCTACTCATGATATGGAATTGGCTGCATTACTACACGCACTAAAGATTTGGAGGCATTACTTGTATGGTGAGAGATGTGAACTATTTTCTGACCATAAAAGTTTAAAGTACTTCTTTACGCAAAAAAGAGTTGAATATGCAGCAAAGGAGATGGTTAGAAGTTATCAAGGATTACGATTGCACCATCAGCTACCACCTAGGTAAAGCAAATGTGGTGACTGATGCACTGAGCCGTAAATCAAAGAGTGTAATGCAGTTAACAGTAGTAATTCAGTACCCAATTCAGATGGACTTAGAAAGGCTTGGCATGTAGAGGTTGATCCTCAAGCATTTATTGCCAGCCTAGTTTTGCAGCCTACGCTATATGAAAAGATTAAATCGCTCAAGGGAATGACCCAGAATTAGCCAAGGTAATAACCAAAGTACAGGATGGTCAAGGAGAGGAATTCAGCATTTCTGACAATGGGGCTCTCAGGTTTCGCACCAGATTGGGTGTGCCTGCGGATGATGATATTAGGAGAATGATTCTAAACGAGGCTCATAGATCTCTATACAAGGTCCATCCTAGTAGTACCAAAATGTATAGGGATTTACGAGAGTATTTTTGGTTGAGTGGCAAGAAAAGGGAGATTACCAAATTTATGCAGCAATGTTTAACATGCCAGCAGGTTAAGGCTGAGGACCAAAGACCGGCAGGCCAGTTACAACCATTATTTATCCCTGAGTGGAAGTGAGACCATATATCTATGGACTTCGTCACTGGGCTACCGCCAGCACCACATGTAATGACCCGAGTAATAATGGTATTTAAATAATAAAGAGGGAGGGCAATGGAGTCAGTAACAAAAGGAGGCAGCCGACTTCATCGACAAACACAGGGGTTTCGTCAACGAGGGTTCTTCAAGACCTCGTCGATGAGGTCCCATCTCATCGATAAGAAGATACCAAGAGAGGAATTTTGGGAAGTCTGAAATTCATCGATGAGGGTGCAGATTCATCGATGAACTTCCTACAGGACTCATTGACGAGGTGACGTCGCTCGTCAACGAATCCCGCAGTATAAATAGTGCAAAACTTCAGATTAATCACAGAAAATCAGCGCTACTCTCTCTTCTCTCTCTCTCTCTCCCTCCTACGGCCTCTCCTCCATCTCTCTTCGTTTTCATCCCCGTCAATTGCCAGATCGACGATCTAAGGCCACCACGATGCTCCTGATGGAGTTCTCTTCAAGTTTACCGGAGCGGATCGTAGTCCAGGATAAGGTCTTTCATTCAGAATTTGGCTTTCTAGTAGTTGTAGAAAATGCTGTAAACGTAGAAATAGTGACATTTTGTTCTGGCGAAAATAGTTTTTAGGGTGTTGAGTGGAGAACCCTGTGGGTGTAGGACCAGTTACAGTAGGAGGGTTTTAGCAGAAATCAGGTAAGGGAAATATGCTATGCTAGGTTATTTGAGTATGATTTCAGTATAAAATTATAAATGTTCTACCAAAGTATTATTCACGGTAGAGATTTATACAGTTTATCAAGTATGATTAATATGTTTTAGAATTACTGTGTGGCTTGAGAATATAGATATAGTACAAAAATATGTTTTATAGTATTTTCCTGAGTTATGTTTTACAGACTATACAGACAGTGAATATATTTTACCGCAATTACATAAATACCATGATTATACAGTTTTATAGTACCATGACATAAAGATTTACAGTTAATTACAGAAGCATAGTTGATATAGATCTAGTTTTCCACAGCGTCATGGTTTATACAGTTATTACAGAATCATGGTAAAACAGATAGTTGTATATAGAGATGTATTATATAGTATCAGACCCTATTGGACCATACAGTTTACAAAGCACGGTACCGTAACTACATACAGTATATAGAGTGCAACCACCTATTCAAATAATACGTGGTATAAAGGTCAATCGCATAGAGCCCACAAGTGGATAGGCTCCCCATCAGATATGGGTTGAGGAGGTCTGATCAGATTATGGAGTATAGTGAATTATTCCTGGTTGGCCAGCTAGGGTAGATCCCGTCTACGGGCCGCACAACCCTGTCATGAGGGGTTAAATCATGACACACAGTTATCCACAGGGAAGATTTCAGTTATTACTATGTTTATACAGATTTACAGAAACAGAAAATATATATATTTATTAGAAGTATTTTGAGTAGAAACCTAAAGTATAGAAATGTTAAGCAACAGGTAAAATATGAAGATTATATTACTAGTATTGTACTTTACAGATTCAATGATACATGACTATAGTAATAACTTTTCACAATATTGTAACTCATTTGCCATACGCTAGCAATAGTATATTTCGTCTTACTGAGCGTTGGCTCATCCCAATTACTTTAATATTTTTTTCAAGTAATCTAGGTAGGCGAGCAAATCAGGCTCGCACCTCGGTATTGCCTTGATAGTAGTGTGAGTATTTTCGGGAGTATTTTTGTATGGCCCTAGCTAGTTGGGGGTATTCTGGAAAACATACATAAATGTATATTTTGGGAAACACTTTAGCACTCTGGTATTGTATATAACTACGTATGGTTATGTTTATTTAATTTTTTGCTTCTTGCTACTTAGGTTGATGATTGGGTTTAATTCAGTATGGTATCAGAGCATGTTAAATGTCATAGTATTAAAAAAAAAAAAAACTTATTTAAATAGCAGGTTGTGACACCACATGGTTAGAATGTCATCTGGGTAATTGTTGATCGGCTAACAAAGACGGCTTATTTTCTAGCTGTTAAAGTTAGCTATTCTATGAACAGATTGGCATAGATTTACATTCAAGATATTGTTTGACCCCACGAAGTGCCAGTGTCTATAGTCTCAGATCGTGATCTACGCTTTACATCATAATTTTGGAAGAGCTTGCAGGAGGCTTTGGGCTCTCAGTTAGCATTCAGCACCGCTTTTCATCCTCAGACAGATGGTCAGACAGAAAGAACAATTCAGGTACTTGAGGATATGCTGCGAGCGTGTGTATTGGACTTTGGGGGTAGCTGGACCTAGTATTTGCCGCTGGTTGAGTTTGCCTATAATAACAGCTATCAAGCCAGCATAGGCATGGTGTAACGACCTGCTTATTTTACCATTTTTTTTCTTTTCTTCCATAATAACAAAACCACTATAATAAACCTAGCAGATCATAATCAACCTGAACCTGTGGGTACCAGGGATACATTAGAAACACAACACGTAAGCCTAGGCAGCAGGAAACATAATATCATATACATCCCAACGCACCATTTAACACAATACCAGAGTTACTCATTCATCATATACAACCCAAAACATTCAAAAACCAATCCTAGGGTCATCGCCCAAAATCCATCTGACCCTAGTAAATACTTACTCTTCAGATAGGATAGAACTAACAAACTCTAGCGCTACAAAGTTTTATTTGCTCTCCTATCTAGGGCTCCTGAAATGTTCATATAATTCGGGGTGAGACACCTCTCAGTAAGGGAAATAAACTAATACCAGTGTGTGGCAACATGAGTATTTACATGTTATACATAAAAACATACATAGGCATATTTAGTAAAATTGTCTATACTATTTCTGGGGAAAACATGTATAATCATAGCATGGCAGAACATACTGGATTTTCATAAACATAACTCATCTCATATAATAATAATACAAAAACAATCCTGGAAGGTTAGTTGGCTGGTGTCATGTCTTACCCCCATATGACTCGGTTGTGTGGCCTGATTGTGTGACATGAGAATATTGATATAGTACAGAATTTTACATAGCTTTTTATAGAATTATGATTACATAGTTTCTACAAAATCATGATATACAAATTATATAGTTTTATTACAAAGCTATGGCTACATAGTACTTACAAAATCATGTATTACAATATATATATATATATATATATATATATATATATATATAGAAAGATGTTTTTACAGTATTTTCAGGATCATGATTTACAGTATATACAGACAGGAAGATGTTTTTATAGTTTTCATAGTACCATGATTATACAGTTTTACAAAACCATGAAATAAAGATCATAGAACCATGACATACAGAAATACAGTTGATATAGAAATATAGTTTATTATAGCGTCATGGTTAATACAGTTAATACAGAATCATGGTAAAACAGATAAATTTTATATAGAAATGTATTATATAGTATCAAACCCGAAAGGACCATTACAGATCAGTTTACAGAGCACGATACCGTAGCTATTTATAGTTCAGAGTGCAACCACCTAACTTAGATAGTATATGGATTTACAACAGTTGATCGTGCCTCTGTAGTGGACAGGCTCCCTGTCAGTTAGGGTTGAGGAGGCCGATCTAACTTTTGGAGTATAGTGACTTATCCCAGTAGGCCAGCCAATGAAAGGTCCCGCCTACGGGCCGCACAACCCTGTCATGAGGGGTTAAATCATGACATACAGTTATCCATCCACGAAAATTTTCTTAGTTATTTTATATGTATTTAGAAATATAGAAACAGTAGTTGTATCTATGAATATTAGAAGTATTATGAATAGAAAATTCATAAAGACGGTTTTGTTAAGTAACATAGGTATGAGCAATATTACGTTATTTATACATGTTTTCTCAGATTTAGTTATCTATGATATTTCTAGATTAGGTTTTACAAATATGTAACTCATTTGCCACACACTAGCAATAGCATATTTCGTCTTACTGAGTGTTGTTTCATCCTAGTGATTTAACATTTTTCAGAAGATTTAGTTAGGCGAGCAGATCAGGCCCATAGATAGAAGGGGCTACAATATTGCCCTATCTGTAGGGTAAGTATTTTGGGAGGTTATTTTTGTATAGCCCTAGTTTTAGTTAAGGGTTTTTTTTTTTTTTTTTGGGGAATAGTTGTGTATGTATATTTTGGGGAATATTTCGACACTCTGGTATTGTATATATATGGTTATGGTTTTATGAATTCAATTTCTCGCTGTTTAGGTTGTTTGTTATGTCTCAAATTCCATGGGTCCTATCTGATAGGACCGTGATGAGGGTTTGATTTATATTAAAAGGTATCAGAGTAGTGAAATTTCACAGTATATATTTATTTATAATAAAAAAATAAGAAGAGAAATTAGGTCATTACAGAACAGGTGTGATATTTCTGACGCATCTTATCCTCCAATTCCCATGAAACTTCTTCTACTGTGTGATTGCACCAGAGTACTTTTACTAGTGGGATACTTTTAATGCGTAGTTCCTGTTCCTTCTGATCCAGAATCTATACCAGCGCTTCTTCATATGACAGAGTATCTTTAAGCTCTAGTGCCTCATAGCTGATCACATGTGAGGGATCTAGGAGGTACTTCCTCGACATAGATACGTGGAATACATCATGGATCTTAGATAGCACCTGAGCTAATGCTAACCTGTAGGCGACTCGACCCACTCTTTCTAATATCTCAAATGGTCCAATAAACCTAGGGCTCAGCTTACCCTTTTTCCCAAATCTCATAATTCCTTTCATCAGTGCCCCTTTCAAGAACACATGATCCCCTACACCAAACTTCAGCTCTCGTTGGCGGGTGTCATCATAACTTTTTTGTCGACTCTAAGCTGTTATGATTCTGTCTTGGATGATTATGATCTTCTCTAAAGTCTGCTGAACCATATCCAGCCCCAAAACCTGCCTTTCACCAGTTTCATCCCAATATAACGGAGATTGGAACCTTCGACCATATAATACTTCATATTGTGACATCTCAATATGTGCCTGGTAGCTGTTATTATAAGCAACCATTGGTAAATACTGGATCCAGCTACCTCCAAAATCTAGCACACAAGCTCGCAGCATATTCTCCAATTATGTATGGTCCTCTCTGTCTGTCCGTTGGTCTGAAGATGAAATGTTGTGCTAAACATCAACTGAGAACTCACGGCTCTTTGCAACCTTCTCCAGAATTGATATGTGAACCGTGGATCTCGGTTCGATACAATGAACATTGGCACGCCATGCAGCCTAACTATCTCCTATATGTATAACTCCACCAATCTACTTATAGAGTAGTTAATTCTGATTGGTAGAAAATGGGCAGTATTCATTAGTAGGTCAACGACTACTCAAATTGCGTCTTATCTATGCAGTTTCGGCAATAACCCTGTAACGAAGTCCATAGAAATGTGCCCCCACTTCCATTTGGGGATGTGAAGTGGTTGCAACGTTCCCGCCGGTCTCTGATACTCAGCTTTCCCTTGCTAGCATGTCAAACACTGCTCTACATATTTAGAAATTTCTTTCTTCATATTATCCCACCAAAAAGACGCTCGTAGATCCTTGTACATCTTAGTGCTTCCAGGGTGCATTGTATAAAGGGATCGATGTGCCTTCTCCAGGATGGTTCTTTTAATCTCAGCATCAATAGGCACACAAAGTCTGGTATGGAATCTCAAAACTCCATTATCTGAAATATTAAATTCTGCTCCCTGTGCACTCTGCCCTATATCTGTAATTTTCATTAATTCCACATCTTTCATCTTAGCAGCTTTAATCCTTTCTTGCAAAGTGGGTTGACTTACCAGATTGGCGATAAGTGCTGGGTGGTTTCCCCCTACTAGCTCTAAACCAAGCCTTTCTAGATCCATCTTGATCGGATGCTGAGTTACTATTGCTGATATTAAGGCATCCCTTGATTTCCGGCTCAAAGCATCAGCTACCATATTAGCCTTCCCTGAGTGGTAACTGATGGTGTAGTCGTAATATTTAATCAATTCCAACCACCTCCTTTGCCTCATATTTAATTCTTTTTGTGTGAAGAAATACTTCAAAGTTTTATGGTTGGTATAAATTTCACATTTTTCGCTGTACAAATAATGTCTCCAAATTTTCAATATATACACCACTGTAGCTAACTCCAAATCATGGGTAGGGTAATTCTTCTCATACTCTTTAAGTTATCAGGAAGCATATGCCACAACTCTCCCCTGTTGCATCAAAACACATCCCAACCCTTTCTGTGACGCATCATTGTAGATTACAAAATCCCCTTCTCCTAAAGGGATTGTCAGAACCGGTACAGTGATGAGTCGCTGCTTCAACTCCTAAAAACTCTATTCACACTCATATGGCCATTCAAACTTCATACTTTTCCTGGTCAGTTTTGTCAATAGACCTGGCAGTTTAGAGAAACCCTTTACAAACTGGTGGTAGTATCCTACCAATCCCAAGAAACTCCCGACTTCCTACATATTTTTCGATCTTTTCCAGTCCACTACCTCCTCAATCTTGCTTAGATCCATAAAAATGCCACTATTGGATACCACATTTCCGAGGAAGGTGACTTGCCTCAACCAGAACTCACACTTCTTGAATTTTGCATACAATTTTCTTTCTCTCAGTACCTGAAGAACTATCCTCAAATGTTCCTCGTGTTCCTCAGGATTCTTTGAATATACCAAAATATCATTAATAGAAACCACAACAAACTGATCTAGGTACTGATGAAAAACCCTATTCATCAGGTACATGAAAATGGTAGGAGCATTCGTTAGTCCGAACGGCATAACTAGGAACTCATAATGGCCGTACCGGGTTCGAAATGCCATCTTTGCAATGTCCTATACCCTGACCTTTACTTGATGGAACCCATATTGTAGATCAATTTTCGAGAATGTCTTTGTCCCCTATAGCTATTCAAACAAATCATCAATGCAGGGAAGCAGGTATTTATTCTTGATTGTCACTTCATTTATCTCTCTGTAGTTGATATACATTCTCATCAACCCATCCTTCTTTTTCACAAACAGTACCGGCCCTCCCTAGGGTGAGTTAGGCCTGATAAACCCCTTGTCCGGCAATTCCTATATTTATTCTTTCAACTCTTTTAATTCCACTGGATCCATTTTGTATGACACTTTAGAAATCGGCGTTGTTCCTGGATACAGGTTGATAGTAAACTCGACCTCATGATCAGGAGGCAATTCTGGCAGATCCTCCGGAAACACGTCAAAAAAATCTTTCACTATCGGAATATCTTCTAACCTAGATTCCCCTTCTGGCACTTCCTTTACACAGGCCAGGTACCCCTTGGCATCCCTCTAGCAACAACCTCCTCGCTTGAACGATTGATAAAATCTATTGTGGGGAACGCACACATGTCCCAAAAATCAGTAATCCTGGAGGTCTGAATACTACTTCTTTCTAATGGCAGTCAATATTGGCATAATTGGCAGCTAACCAGTTCATTCTCAAAATTACTTTGAAATCGTGCATGTCTAAGACTACCAAGTTAGTTGGAAAAGACCTCCCCTGAATACTGATTGGACAATCTTTGAATACCCTCTACACAACACTGCGGTCCTAGTTGGTGTAGCCACTGATAAACTAACATCCAATGGCTGAACTTCTATTTCTCATAACTTGATAAACTCCTAAGCAATGAAGGAGTGAGTCGCCCCTGATTCAAATAAGAAAATAGCTTTATATGATAGAATATAAATGATACATATCACCACATTGTCGGCTGTCTCTACGTCTCCCAGGGTTAAAGTATAAACCCTTGTCGGGGCGGTATTCATCTGCTAATTGCCTCAGGGTGCTTGACTGTTCCCCCGGTAGCGATTTGGAACGGGCGCCTGATTCAACAACGTACGGCAGTCTCATACAGTATGTCTCTATCTACCACACCGATAGTAGACAATCACCCTAGCTCGGCATTCACTTGGATGTCTCCTATTACACCTCGGGCAAGTAGGGGGTGCTAGATCAACCTGAGGGACTCGATGTCCCACTACTTTCCGCTGGCCCAAATCATATCTCCTCCACTGCCCCTAAGTGGTACTGGACTAAAATCTAGGAGGTGTGGGCCTCTTTTTCTGACTCTGTCCTCCTGTACCCTTCTACAGACTAATTTTTGCTACAATAGCCTTGTCCACCAATTCTGAAAAATCCTGTATCGGCAACACCATCACCTAATCATATATTTCCTGTCTCAATCTTTGCTCGAACTTCTGTGCTTTTCTGAATTCATCTAGGATCATAAACGAGGCAAAATGTGACAGCTCCACGAATTTTTTAGCAACATACTGTGGCACTGTTAGATGGACCTAAGTTAGATTTAGAAACTCCTCCATTTTGGCATCTCTAACGGAGGCGGGAAAGTAGCTGTAGTAAAAAATCTCCTTAAATCATCCCCAAGTTAGTGCTACTGATGCTAGCCTCTACTCCTCCAAGAGCTTCCCCACTGACCACCACCATTCTGCCTCCCCTCTCAGCTTGAATGTAGCATATAAAACTTTCTGCTCATCGGTAGAGTGTAGTACTGTCAGGATCTTTTCAATCTCTTGTATCCAGTTCTCTGTCATAATTGGGTCTGCATTTCTTGAAAAGACTGCGGGATTCATTCGGGTGAATTGCTCTATAGTACAACCCTAGTCCACTAGCAGGCAACCTTGCTCCCTAGAAGTCTATGCTATCTCAGTCATAACATGCTGAGCAACACTATGCATGAGTGCATCGAAATCGCTGCCGTCCATGCTAGAAGGCCCCGCATCATTACCACCCTCAACATGAGCATTGCTATTCCCAGGGTCCATCTTGAAAATAGGACAAAAATAATCTTAGAATTTCAATACCTTAATATAACTGTACTACTATCTAACTAAGATCGTTATGATATCCTCCTTCACCCAATCAACCTAACGTCCTTATCCCTAATTTAAGATTTTGTCTTACCACTGAAAAACAAGAATTGGCGATATTTTACCATGGCTTTCCTGAAATCGTCACCCTAAGAAAAACACAGAAACCACCACGGAATTTCCCACCTCTAGGCTACAAGACAGAATCCTAAATTTCACCTTAACTTCCATAACAATATTCTACTGTACACCTGATCCTCCCATTTCCTATCCTCATCAAGATCCATTCATATACTCTAGTATTGTACCACTTAAGTCTGCAAAACCTAACAACCTACGCTTTGATACCAAAATGTAACGCCCACATTTTTCTACCATATTTTTATTTTTTTATATTTTTTTCTGATACCATAACTTAGAATTAATTTAATACATCTAAGCAGCGAAATTGTAAACATCAAAACCGAAATACAATACCAAAGTGCTAGAACTACCAAATATACATAAGTCACTCTCCAATAATGTTACCAAAATCCCAAGCGTACAGGTACATCTCCACATACAAAAATGAATCTCACCAGCACTCACTTTCAATATACTCGATCCTCCCGAGGTCCTGAAATATTGGAATAATTATTGGGGTGAGACACCTCTCAGTAAGACGGGATAGGTTATCATCAGTGTGTGGAAACATGAGTTTTAATATAATAAAACATATTTATTTAATCATTAATTCAACTGAGAAAAAGATTCAAGCATTTCTCACGCATATAGATATATTGTGATAACATATACTTTTCTCAGAACATGTTCAAGTTCAGTAAAATGTCTCCATGTAAATGAAACAACATATACTCCATCTAGAACCTCCCCCATAGGGTTTCACTGACTAACATCATGCTTCCCCCCATGACAGGGTTGTGAGGCTCGAAGGTTGGACTTAACCGAGGCTGACCACCACCAAGTTAAGTCAACTTCAATATATGTTTGTAGTACGATTGGCCTACCGCAACTAGTCTGGATCCAGGGTGGGCAACATATCTCTGCAAGCCCAATTGACTGTCAATCACCTACACTACCATCCCAAGTCAATGTGGTTGCACTCAATCCTTTAATACTGTAGCTACAGTACTATGCTCTTCACATCAACAGTCCACTAGAGTTCTTAATTCATATATATTGTCATTTACATAGTGTTATATAATATCAATATAGCGAACTCCTTATATCTTACCAATGTTATATTGGTATATATACATAACGAAGAATATAACAAACTCCTCATATCCTGCCAACGTTATATTCATAACCAACAATATAACGAACTCCTCATATCATGTCAACGTTATATTGCGGTTTCCATAAAATTCATAAAACATACAATATAACAAACTCTTCATATCCTGCCAATGTTATATTGCAGTTTTCCATAATATTCATAAAATCAAACAATATAACAAACTCCTCATATCCTGCCAATGTTATATTACCATTTCATACCCAAAAATATAACGAACTCCTCATAACCTGCCAACGTTATATTGTGGTTTTCATAACAACAGTATCAAAATCCCATTTTTCAAAAATTGGTAAACGGTAAGACAAATCACATTTCAAATAAACCATCATTCTCAGTTTCAGAATAAATCAACAACCAGTAAAAACACATTTCAGTATAAAATCATCATTCTTAGTTCCAATATAAATCACATATCATATTCGTCAGTATCGCCATCATATCACAACTGGTAAAGTCATCATATTTATCTAATCCATAAAACATCATCCTCATGCCACACAATTTTTGTTTGATAAATACCCAGGAAAATTTAGATTGTTCTAAAATATCATTTCCCACATGCATAGATAATGAGAAAAAACATTTATAAAATATTCCCAAAAATCCCTGACATAACCTATTCTTGTGACCCGTTTACTGAGAGCGTGCTGCGAGTACCCTAAACTGACGCCCGTGGTGTTCCCGCAAATCCCTGCATTCACATGCCTAAGTTCAATCAGCTCAACCCCGAAATTATAATTATTTAACGTTCCTAGGCCCACACACCCCATTAATCAGTTAAATCTTATAGCAACAACATAATTAACTCCATTACCTCAACTTTGGAGTGGTACCTAGGATTCTCAAAACAAAATTTTGCTCTAATTAAACTGACGAGGATCGACCCTAGAACCTTGTAGTAACGTCTGATCGTCAATTTGAGTGAGTTTTGAGGGAGAAAATGAAGAGAGAGAGAGAGAGAGAGAGAGAGAGAGAGAGAGAGAGAGAGAGAGAGGTTTCTCATAGCTAGTGAGAGAGAGTGGGGAAAAAAATCTAATTTCTCTCAAAATAAACATAAGTCCCCTTTATATACAAGTCTACCCTAGACAAAACCGTCGATGGTTTCCCCCAAAACTGTCGACGGTTTGGCTTTTTAACTAAACTTTTTCACCGTTTTACCCTTAACCAAGCTGCAGTCATTAAAAAATCGTCAACGATTTTCTGCACCCCGACCAAACCACACCAAACCAAATTCCTTCTTTTCTCTATTTTTCTTATTATTTATATTTTTCGGGTCTCCACACAAGGTGTAGTTACACTTGATTTGCCATGATCTGCTGCAGTATTTATTTCCGTAATACTACCATGTGAGATCTAATATTTGAAATGATTTTATTAGATGATAAGACTTGATGAGAGAATGATGTTGATTATCAGGAGGAGCCTAGGAAGTTCCACGGGAAGGAAGGGGAGGCAGCCACATGAGGACAACTTCTTCAAGGTAACCAAGCTTTGGAAAACATCACACTTCAAACAAAAACATTAATGCAGCTATGAATCTTTTATGAGGCCCGATGCTGTGGAGGCATCTACATTATCGCTCCAAGCTGCTTAATAAGTGTTGAATTCTTTGTAAGAAATCAACAACTTATTTGATTAATATTTATTAAACTAAATAAATTATATATGTAGTTAAAAAAAATACTCATTTTCGTCTTTAAATCAAATAATATTATAAAAATAATATTTAAATAATAAAATTTCAAAATAATACACCTTAAAAATACTATAATAAAAGCAAAAATTATTATACTTTGAATTTTATTTTACAATAAAAGTTTTATTGGACATGACAATTGAAAAATAGTAAAAATATTTTATGATTTTCTTTTTTATTATTTTTTGAAATTTATGCATATTTTAAATTTAATTATATTCAAATTCATATAATTATTTTATTTTTATTTTGATTTAAAAGTGTAAGAATGGATGATTAAATCTAAAAGAACTATTTTTTTGATATTAATATTTTTGGTATAAAATGAATGATTAAATCTAAAAGAACTATTACTTAATATTAAAATTTTTGATAATAGGTTGTCAAAAAAATTGAAAACCATAAAGTTTGGTTTTCTGTTTTTTCGCAAACAACTAAAAACTGACAACATAAACTGAAAATTGACAACGTAAAAAATGTAAATTTATAATATATTTCTTCGTTGTATAGAAACAGAAACAGAAAACCTAAAACAATGCCACAAATAGACCCTTAGTTCTAACCTGAGTTATTTAGTGGTTTTATTGGCTTGAGTAAAAGACATAACACAAGTAAGTACTCTCAACTTAAAAGAGTAGTGTTTCATTTACAACTCAAACATTGCACTTTTATTTACCCAATGCTTTATATACTTACACCAAACACATAATGCAATATGTACAAGATGGTAGATAAAAAAAAAAAAAGGTGTGATATTTAGAAGTTGAGTATAACATTTTTGTAACTTAAATTTAGTGCGAAAAATGAGATAATACTATTTAGGAGGGAGGGTAATAACCTGTTCACATAGTATAAGCGTAGCCAATCTCTCTTACGTGTAGGATATTACTTTCTTTTTGTTTATTTTTTTAAAATATCATTATTAGTTTCAAACCACTCTGAGAGGGGATATTTTCAAATAATATAAAAAATAATATCTAGAAGTATATAAGTTGAATATTAGACATGAAAGTGTAAGGACTAGGAGGGGAATTACAACCCCTACTAGTTGAAAATTAAAATTTCTTTTATTAGGACACGTCTCAAACAAGTTGAGGACACATTGGGACATGCCCAAGATAGTAGGGTCCCATAAGGGTTTTAGGATCAGTTATTTCAATTCATTAGTTTGGAGCCCTTGAAAACTAGTCTTTTAATTCAGCTATGGAAGTCTCCTTCCAATAGGGTTCAGCAAATTAAGCTCCTCTCCTTCAAGCTTCTTGGCTCTTTAACCTGAACATAGCTGATAATATAGTATTATCTTTCATGTTTATGTTTTCTTTGACCTAGTAGATATATAGTGGGGATAATTTTTTTTGAATATTTGGATAAAAAGTATGAAAATAAAAAGTTATAGAGATTATTATCTTCTTTTTTCTTTAGGTCTTCATAAATATAAAATGGCAGTTCTAAGGGTGGTATATGTTATTGATTTTTTGTCAAGGCATATTTTCATCGCTTGTACAAATTCTTATTATCGTGTAATTATTTCTTAGTTTTTTTTTTTTCGAAAAAAACATGTAGTCAAAATTATTTTATGTACTGCTTAGATGATTAGGCTTTATAATCTAAGTTAGAATTTTAAGTAATTCATTTAAGGTTTGGCTATCCAATTTAAAGATATACGTAATTTTGGTCATAAGATTACAAATGAGTCGAGTCATTCATGAGCTATTTGGTACTTAACTAGATAATAGCTATGTGACAATCCGAATAAAAATGGAATTTAAATAATAAAGAGGAAGGGAAATGGAAGTGGACTTCAGCGTTCGTCGAAGACATTGCACTTTGAAAGAAATAACCGAGGGAATCATCAGGGCTTCGTCGACGAATACAGGGGATTCGTCGACGAGGGTATAAGAGAATTCATCGAC
The DNA here is from genome assembly GCF_029873635.1 of Malania oleifera. NCBI lineage: Eukaryota > Viridiplantae > Streptophyta > Magnoliopsida > Santalales > Ximeniaceae > Malania > Malania oleifera. The sequence continues at coordinate 34,203,910 of NC_080421.1, forward strand.
GAATATAGGGGATTCGTCGACGAGGACAAAATTTCGTCGATGAAATTATTAGAGGATTCATCGACGAATGACGTGGCTCGTCGACGAATTCCCTGCTCTATAAATATCAAAATCCAGATTTTTAACCTTCTAATGAAGCTAACACTTTTCTCTCTCTCTTCCCTTCGGTTCTCTCTCTCTCTTTCGTCGATTTCGGGCTAAATTTACGCCAAATCGACAATCCGAAATCACCACGACGCTCCTGGGGAAGTTCTCTCCAAATCTGCCGGAACGGATCGTTGGTGAAAGTAAGTTGGAAATCATCCCTGAGTTGAGGTAAAGTTTTTTAAGCCAAATTTGGTCTTGCGGTAGTTATAGAAAATGATATACGGGTGGAAATACTGAAGTTTAATATTAGGAGTTTTCATTTTCAGGGTATTGGTCAGGAAATCCTTCGGGTGTTAGACTAGAATATTTTGGGGGCTTTCTCAGTAGCTAGGTAAGGGGATAAACTAAACTAATATTTTATGAAAAATGTATGTATATTATTATAAAGTTTGATTTCAGGGAAATGAATATATTTATATATGATTTATATTTGGGAAAATACGGTTAAAATGATAATATATTAAATATGCGAAAAATCTGTTCAGTGTGGCATGAGCATAAAATGTTATGAAATACTGTTTTCCGGAATGGGATTATGATACAGATTTTTATAATGGGAAAACTGGTGTACGAGACGATATTTTTATATATGTTTTCCGACGTACGGGTCGTGCTATGATGTGATTTGCCAGCGTACGGGCAGTGCTATGATGTGTTTTTCCAGTGTACTGGTTGTGCTATGATTTGCCGGTGTATAGGCCGAGTTATGATAAAATGTGTGATACCAGCGTACGAACTGATGATTTTCATAATATACGTATATATGCAAAATGATATGATTGATCTGATAATTAATGATATGGGATATTCATGTATCACAGTTTCAATATATGTTATATGATATCAGAATCTAGTTGGCTTGGTCTAGGCTAGCACTTGCACGGTACTGTTACTATGTGTTCATGGTCTTCGTGATCATGATATTTGTGTCAACGCCGTTGTACGGAGTGGTGTGAGATTGGATGGTTGATGTGGTTTTTAAGAAGTGTGTGATCGCCCCTGGTGTATGGACTAGGTCAACCAGACCCATCAGACTTATAGACTGTACTTTTGACTTGGCAGTGGTCGGTCAACCATTGTCAGGTTCCGCCTTCGGGCCACACAACTCAGTCATGTGGGGGTAATACATGACAACAGCTAGCTAGCCTACCAAGAATGTTTTTATGTTATTATTATTATATGAGATGAAATATATTTATGAAAATGTAGTATGTTCTGCCATGTTTTGATGATATATATGTTTTCCCAAATTTGACAAAACGGTTACCGAATGTGTTATGTATGGTATATGTCGAACACGGAATACTTATGTTGCCACACATTGGTATTAATTTATTTCCCTTACCGAGAGGTGTCTCACCCCAAAATTTTATAACTTTTCAGGAGCTTCAGATAGGAGAGCGGGAAAAGCCCCGTTGATCTAGAGCTGTTATTTGCCCTTTTGGAGGATAAGTTTTAGTAGGGACAGTTGGATTTTTGTGGGAAATATCCCTAGATTTTGTTTTCGAGGTGTATATATACTGAAATACAGTGGATATAGTGACTATGATATTTGTAGTAATGTGATGGATGTTCTGTATTTATAATATTGTGATTATATGTTTCCTGCTGCTTAGGCTTCCGTGTCGTGTTCTGATTTATCCCTGGTACCCACGGGTCCAGGTGGATTATGATCTGCTGAACTGGGATTTGTGATATTGATTTTATTTAGAAAAAAAATAAAGTGGAAATTAAGCAGGTCATCACAAGCTAGTTTAAAGTCATTCACTAAGAAAACTGATTCAAACTCGAGTTTAGATTTTGAGCTTAAAAACTAAATAAGTGGAACTTGAACTAAACAATTCTTGACTTGCTAAACTCATGGGTCAGCTCATTTAATTGATTTGTAACTTAAATTTTTTAAAATCTAAATAATAAGATTGTTTAATAAGCTTAGGAGTTAACTAATAAAGTAAGTTCATTAACTTTTTAATATGTAGGATAAAAAATAAACTTGCCTATTTGCTTGTCAGGAGGCTTATTAATTTATGTATTTGATTTAGAATTGGTTTTAAATTTATATTATTTTACAGATATATATTTAAAAGTATCTTCTCTTTAGTCATTACTATTCACATAATTTTTTATCTTTTAAAAATTTTTAATGACATAAGATAGTAAAACATGAATTAAAATGTTAATTTTATATTTCAATAAACTGTCGAATTCTCTATGTTAATTTTATATTTCAATAAACTGTCAAATTCTCTATCTTCTTTTTATTTCATTTATTTACAAAGGTATTATATAAATAAATGTAAAGAGATTAACAACCCTATCCTTGGCTATATAGATTTTATGGCTATAATCATGCTAAAATCAGGTTTTAGGAATTATAATCTTGGTTAATCCCTTGATGGAAAGGATTTTGTAGTTATGACTATTCCTATAATCTCTCTTATTGGTTTATTCCTATAATCTCTATGATTTATTTAACAACTCACACCAACACTCCTCTTTAAGTGGAAGCATCCAACTCTTCAATGTGCAATTTGTCTAGTAAGTTGTATAAATTCTTGCTTGATATGGCATTTGTAAGAATATCTGGCAGTTGGTCTTCGGACTTCATGAATGGAAACCGAATTATTATATGTTTGAGATTTTCTTTGATAAAGTTTTTGTCAACTTCCACGTGTTTGGTACAATCATGCTGGATAGGATTGTGAGCAATGGTAATAGCTGGTTTGTTATCACAAAAGAGATCCATCTCAGAGGTAGGAGCAAACCCAATTTCAATTAGAAGTCTTTTGAGCCGCAAGAGTTCACAAAGTCTCTTAGCCATTCCACGAAATTCTACTTCAACACTTGATAATGTCACCACATTTTGCTTCTTACTTCTCTATGTTACAAGATTCCCTCCGACAAACATGAAGTAACCTAAAGTGGATCTTTTGTCTGTGGTGTTCCCCGCCCAATTTGCATTTGTATAACCATTAACTCTGAGATGGTTATTTTTCGAAAACACAAGCCCTTTTCTCGGAGAGGATTTTAAGTATCATAAAATCCGAAAAACTACTTCCATACGATCCTTACTAGGTTGGTGCATAAATTGACTTACTACACTTATGTGAGAGGTAAATAAGTTTACCAACTAATCTTTGGTACCTTCCTTTATCCGTTGGCATTTGGCTTGGATATTCATTGAGTTTGTGGTCTTGAATGATTGAAGTGTTTACTGGCTTACAATCCAACATTCCAACCTCAGCTAGCAAATCTAATGCATATTTTCACTGGGAAAGAAATATACCTTGCCTTGATCTAGCAACCTCTATTCCCACGAAATTAAGTCCTCTTAGATTTTTCATCTCAAACTCAGTCACCAAATAGTTCTAAAGCTTAGCGATTTCCTCTGTATCATCCCTTGTGATGATTATATCATCAACATTTACAATTAAAACTATTACCTTGCCCTGTTTTTGCTTCAAAAATAATGTATGATTTGCATTGCTTTGGCGGAAGCCATACTTCTTCATTGCCAAACTGAATCGTCCAAACCATGCTTGAGGTGATTTTCTTAGTCCATACAGTGCTCGCTGCAATTTGTACAAAACTTCAGCTTTTGAAGATGCTTTTTAACCTAAAGGAATATCCTTGTAGACTTCCTCTTCAAGATCACCATGGATAAATGTGTTCTTCATATAAAACTGATGCAATGACCAGTCAAAGTTGGCTGCGAGAGATAACAGAACCCTGATTGTATTTTACTTGGCTACTGGCGAAAATGTTTCTTGATAATCTATGCCATATGTCTAAGTTTATCCTTTGATACCAGCCTTGCCTTGTATCATTCTATAGATCCATCTACCTTGTGTTTGACAAAGAAGACCCACTTGCACCTGAGTGTTTTCTTTCCTTTGGGCAGTGGAACCAAGGCCTATTTTTAATTCTTTAGTAGTGCCCCCATTTCTTCCTCTATTTCCTGAGTCCACTTGGGATCCGTTGACGCTTCCTGAATTGTAGTAGGAATATGACATGTGGAAAGCTCATGTGTGAATGTCTTGAGAGGTTCAAGTAGCTTTTTAGTGGAGACATAGTCGGCAATTGGATACCTCGACCTCCTTTCCTCAATGTCTAGAGAGTATCTGTTTGGTGGCTTGCCACAATTATGCCTGAAATGTAATATATACCCAACAGAAGTATCGATGTTATTCATAAATGAGAGCATAGTGGAATTGCTTACCTCAGGAATATTCTTAGGAGATGGATCTATAGGCACTGAGAGATGAGGGGATTCTGGTTCGTCTCCTGATGATGTGGGCTCAATTGTTGAAGGCCCTCTAGATTTAGAGGATATGTTCGACCCTGAACATGTATCCATTTATTCCTCGCCAATTATTGGTGTGTCATTCCGATCTTCAAGCCAATCAAAACTCAGCCAATTCAACTCTTCATCCAGTATCTCCCCCTAAAAAGAGGAATTGGATGCTGAAGAAGGATAGAACAATTCGGACTCCATAAAGGTGACATCCATAGCCACATAGATACACTTGGTAGCAGGATCATAGCAGCGGTAGCCTTTTTTATGCGTAACATAGCCCAAGAAGAGACATCGAAGAGCACATAGGTCAAGTTTGGTCCACTGGTTCTTAGGGAGGTGCACATATGCCACACACCCAAATATGTAAGGAGGGAGCATGAAGGCCATAGGTAGGGAGACCGAGTTTGATAGGGACTAGAGTGGGGTCTCAAAATTTAAAATTTTTTTTTTATGGAAGTTAGTTGATTAAATGCACGATAGTGGTAACAGCATCAGGTTAATGTCATACAGGGACATGAGCGCCTAAGAGGAGAGCCTGTGCAATTTCAAGAAGATGTCAATTCTTCTGTTCAGCGATCCCATTTTGCTAAGGGGTTTTGGGACATGAAGTCTCATGGATAAGACAATGATGTTGAAAATAGGTATGAAAATGGTGATTAACATATTCACCACCATTGTTAGAGTAGAGAATCTAGATCTTAGAGGAAAACTGAGTTTAAACCATAACATGAAATAACTGAAAAACAGGAAACACCTCATCCTTATGTTTCATCAAATATAGTCAGGTCATTTAGGTGTAGTCTTTAACAAATATCACAAACTAACGTACACTAGAGACAGTGGATATAGGGGAGGGTCCCTATACATCAAAATGAATTAAAGCAAACGGTGTTTCACTTTTATTCATGCTTAATGGATAAGAAGCATGATGAATTTTGGCTAAAATGCAAGTATCACATTTAAATTCAGAAATATCCACATTGGATAATACATAAGGAACAAATGTCATAAGTAATCGAATGACGAATGTCCCAAACAACAATGCCACAACCAAACCTGTCGAGCTTTAGAACTAGGTGAAGAAGACATGTGATGCGCACGACCCAAACTGAAATCTTCCATGTAGTACAATCCCCCTCCCCTCTTAGTATCACGCCCAATGATCTCCTTAGTGAGAATATCTCGAAGAAGTCAAAAATCGGGATAAATTAGTACCACACAATTTAGATCTGTAGTAACTTGGCTATCATATAATAATTTATGGGATAAAGAGGGAACAAGTAGAGTGTTGGATAAATGAAAAGGCGGTAATAGGGTCATAGATCCGACCCCTGTGACAGGTGAGACCACTCCTAGCATTTGTAATGCTAGTGTTCCTTGGAGATGAGTGGTGGACGAAATCTGCGGGATTAGAAGTCATAAGATCCGTGGCCCCAGAGTCGAGGAGTTAAGGACCACTGTTCACATCATGACGATGACTAAGTAAGGCATGACCAAGGTTACCTGGGTCTGTAGAAGACAAGGTATCGCCACCATCAAAATAGGTGGTAGCAACAGAATCCCAAACCAGTTTGGCTTTGGGAAATCTAATGAAATTACCTATTAAAGTCAAATCCATGGAGTTGATCAGCCTGCCTTTGACAATGGCATTGTTAGTGCTTGCAAAAGGATGGGTCGGTTGGACATGGCGGAGGTAACTTGCCATTGATGTAGCCCAACTTATCTTTGCCGGAGATGTAAATCTCGACAACTTGGGACCATAAAGCATAGTTGGAACCATCCAATTTGATTCCAATCAGGACAACCGCAAGTTTAGGAAGCATGATCGGGGCTTGAGCTTTGGACAGAGCTTCGACCATCCTGGTGGTAAATAATTCAGAGAGGAGCATATTAGGATCGATGGTATAGTCACCAAACTTCGTCGAAATTCATCATTGTCTCCTATATGAGAAGGGATCGGGAAGAAGGAGGCTATTGTTAAAGCTTGATATACATTATTGGCCCACAACCTAAAATTTTAAACTTTAAGGTAAAGTGGTCATCTAACATGGTATAAGATGCAGTTTCGAGGAGGTCATGAGTTCTAGTCTTGTTGCTTGCATTTATTCTGTGGTATTTAAAAAAAAATTATTGTGTTTCTTATAATGGGTGTTATTTATCGTGTATTTATCTCTCCACGTGCTGTTAGGTTGCACGTACAGGGGAGTGTTAAAGCTTGATATGCATTGTCGGCACACCATCTAACAGTTTAAACTTTTAGGTAAAGTGGTAACCTAACAACTACGTGCTAGGGGTCAACATGAACCGAGAGCTAGATATCGTGTGGCTATAACTTTCTTACTGTTAACAATGTATCATAGCTCAACATACTCAGATGGCAATTTTGAAGCAAAACCGTCAACGGTCACATTTGTCCGCTGCAGATTTAAATGGCGAAGATTCGAGACAAATTATCACAATAAAGATTAAGGAGCATCAAATATCCAAAGTCAATTTTCTGAGGATCATATATGCTAACAAATCAGAGCTTATTAATTTAAAATATATATATATATATATATATATATATATATATATATATATATATATATATGGCAACAAAGCAGATCTTATCTCAAATCATGGGATTTGTGATATCTTATTCATCATTACCTATATTATGTAATAGTGTATAAATTCCCCTACTTGTATCCTCTTTAAAGCACGTAGTGTTCACAACTCAGTTATTTGAATAAAAATATCATTGTTCTTCATGTTTTTCAATTTTTGTTTATGGTTTGAGAGTCATTGTGAACACTATGTCAAAAAAAAAAAAAACCCAGCCCCTGTATTATTCATATCTTTTTTTTTTTAACCATTGTGTACACTACATCTCAATGCTATATCATAGTATGGTGGAAGTCTGACCGTCTTCTTCGAGGATGGATCGGACCCGTCAGCACCATTTCTCAATTACAGATGCAAAAGTCATCAACAGATCAACTACCTTCAGAAAGAATATCACACAACAATAGTCGAACATATTCATACCCTCAAAGGTTACTCTTCATTATTTATTTATTTTCACAACAAACTTTGCCTCCAATCTTGGCAAAGTTTGTGGGAGGGTGTTAACAATGCATCACAGCTTGACACACTCAGAAAGCAATTCTGAAGCAAAATCGTCGATGGTTACACAAAATCGTAAATGATTTCACCAAACTGTTGACGGTCACATTTGTTCGCTGCAGATTTAAATGATGAAGATCCGAGCCAAATTATCACAATGAAGACTAAAGAGCGTCAAAAATCCAAAGTCAATTGTCTCTGGATCATATATGCTAACAAATCAGAGCCTATTAATTCAAAAAAGATGATATATGGAAACAAAGCAAATCTGATCTCAAATCATGGATTTTATGTTATCTTATTTATTATTACCTATATCATATAATAGTGTATAAATACCTCTGTTTATATCCTTTTTAAAGCACATAGTGTTTTAGGCTTAGTTATTTGAATAAAAATATCATTGTTCTTCGTGTTTTCAATTTTTCTTTATTTATGTGTAGAAAAGCGTAGCCAATATCTCTAATGTGTAGGATATTACTTTCTTTTTATTTATTTTTTAAAATATCATTATTAGTTTCAAACCACACGGAGAAGGGATATTTTAAAATAATATAAAAAAATATAATATCTAGAAGTATATATGTTGAATATTAGACAAGAAAGTGTATGGGCTAGGAGGGGAATTACACCTCCTCCTAACGGTTGAAAATTAAAATTTCTTTCATTGGGACATGTCTCAAACAAGTTAAGGACACACTGGGACATGCCCTAGATAGGTGGGGATAATTTTTTGAATATTTGGATAAAGAGTATAAAAAATTAAAAGTTATAGAGATTATTATCTTTCTGTTTTTTGGGTCTTCATAAAGATAAAAGGGCAGTTTTAGTGGTGATATATGTTATTGATTTTTTGTCAAGGCATCTCATTGCCTGTACAAATTCATATTATTGTGTAATTATTCCTTGGGGTTTTTTTTTTTTTTTGCACAAAAACTTGTAGTCAAAATTATTTTATTTACTACTTAGATGATTAGGCTTTATAATCTGAGTTAATATTTTAAATAATTCATTTGAGGTTTGACTATGCAATTTACAGATATATATATAATTTTGGACATACGATTATAAATGAGTCGAGCCATTCATGAGCTACTTGGTGCTTAACTTGATAATGACTCGTTCAAACATATTCATTAAAATGACTAATTCAAACTTAAGTTTAGATTTTGATCTCAAAAACTAAACGAGTAGAACTTGAGCTAAACAATACTTGACTTGTTAAACTCATGAGTGAGATGCTCCAAATGGAGGATCTGATGATGGGGTGGGCAGAGGGCTTTTCGGGGAGGGAGGATAGGATAGGATCTTTTGTGACTTTCTTATGAGAGCATTTGTAGATAGTCTAGGTCGGCTCTTCTCAATATAGAGCTCTAGTCGAATAATTTAATCAATTATCCTTAATATTTTGTTTAATTTTTATTTTTATTTAAAATTAAATTTTCTAACTTTTTGAGATGCAAAATCACAAATCAATGTTATCTTTATTATTATTATTATTATTATTATTATTATTATTATTATTATTAGATTCTAATTCCATCTCTGGAATTGATTGCTCGTTTTTTTGAAGATTTTCATCTTACTCATTTATATTTTGTTTAGAATTAAAAATAAATTTATCAAGAGCTCACTTTTTGAGATGATACTAATTCTTCTATTTTTTTTTTCTTTCTTCATTTTTCATATCCAGAATCATATTTTCTTGTTGACATAACTAAATTTCAAAATTAACACTAATTATAAATTGACAAATTATGTAAAAAAATAAAAATAAATTTAATAAATCTATAAAAATAATAGATTGAAATTATATAACATGATTATTATTATTATTGCCAACGATCGGCGAGCGAGGCTTTAGAAATATCGGATTCTTACCGGATACAATGCTCTAACCTCAAAGTTTCCAAAATCTACGAAAAAATAGAAAAAAAGAATATTCAGAGTGAAAATAATAGAAAATTAGTGTACAAACATTGAAATCAAAATTAGGGTTGATGAAAATTACAGAGAATTGGAGGCTCGAAGATGATGAACACAAGAGTCAGAGCAAAAATCATAAAGAGACCGAGAGATGAGAGTGAGAGAGTGTGAGAGATGGAAAGATTTTTTTAAAGAGGCTAAGAGAAAGATATGAGAGTAATAGATAGTTAGAAATATAATAAAGTTGTTAGTTGGGAAGTTAATGAGACTTGAAAAAAAAAATTAAATTACATTTATTTTACATTTTAAAATATAATTTCATTTATTTTTTAGCTGGTAAGTCAATGTATAGGAAGAGAACATAATAAATAATGTTAACATTATTTAATTAAAAAAATTTGGGACCCTAAAAATATATTATTATATTAAAAAATATTTTGGGGGCTCCAAGACGAACACCTTAACCGCCTAATGGTTAGCCAGCCCCGAGATGGTGTGAAAAAGTTTCATCCCATTACTCTTTTCATTGCCAAGAAATAAAGAATTTTAAGCTATAACTCAAGTATTAAAAAAATAATAATAAAGTTGTATCTGCAAGAATACATATTGAAAACTCAAGCATACCTCATATGGCACATATCATGATTTTAAATAATAGTTATACTGTCGAGACCCATTTTCTCCCATATTTTTGCAAATTTCTTTTTATTTTGGCTTCATTCTCCCTTTCTTAGCACTCTTCTACCCTTGATCTACACATTCTAGGCCTCAAAGCACAAAATTTAATTTGGATTTTCTATTAAACTTGAACTTTAAAAGGAAGAAAGTTCTTTTTTTTTTCTTGAATTTTCCATCCAAATTCTTTTTCGTTTGGAAGAACTTTTGTTGATTTCAATTAGAATTCAAGTTTTTAACTTGAAATTTCATGAAAAAGAAAGAAATTTTAGGGATTACTGTCAATTTGGTGCTTGAAGTCTTTGATCATTTTTTCTAGCCTATTTTTTTTTTTTTTTTTTCCAGTTTGAGGTATGCTTTTTTCTGTCTTCTTATTTTACTTTTCGATTATTGTTTTATTATTTTTTTTTTATGACTAGGACGAATCATTTAGACCATATTAAAACTGGAATGAAGAATTCTCCTCTGATTCAATTAATGAAAAACATTACATAATGTCTTTTTATACATATAATCGTAACTGAATTTGTACAACGGAAGAATAAAATTTATAACTAAGAAAATTCTGCTGTAACTAATATATAACTGCTGCTTGTTGATAATCTGTTGTGCGTGTTGGTAATCTGTTGTATAATAGAATTAAAACCAAGACTACTGAGTTGTTGATGTTGATAAATTGCTGTGTTGCTATGGAATTGGAGAACTGAAAAAACTGCTAATACGCCCCCTCAAGATGGTGCTGGGGAATAAATATTCAACACACCCATCTTGCTCAAAAGATGATGAAAAACAGCAGAACCTAAAGCTTTTGTGAAAATATCCGCTAATTGGTGATGAGTAGAGACATGAAGAAGATTTAAAAAACCAGCTTGAACCTTCTCCCGAACTAAGTGATAATCAATGTCAATGTGTTTCGTTCTTTCATGAAAAACAGGATTGGAAGCAATGTGCATAGCAGCCTGATTATCACAAAATAAAGAAATGGGTAATGAAACTGAAACACCCAAATCATTGAGAAGAGTAACAAGCCAAGTAAGTTCACAGGAAGTGGTTGCCATAGCTGGATACTCAGCTTCAGCAGAAGATCTGGAAATAGTTGTTTGTTTCTTAGATCGCCATGAAACAAGAGAGTTACCAAGAAATATACAAAAACCAGTAACAGATCGGCGAGAATCAGGGTAGCTTGCCCAATCAGAATCAGTAAAAGCTGTAAGTTTCAGAGATGAACGAGCAGTAAAAAACAGACCCTGACCAGGAGATGATTTCAGATATCGAAGAACATGATAAGCTGCATGAAGATGAGGTAACCGAGGCTTATCCATGAACTGCGTAAGAACTTGAGCTGAAAAAGTAATATCAGGTCTTGTGATAGTAAGATATAATAATCTTCCAACAAGGCGGCGATATAGTAAAGAATCCGGTAGTAAGTCACCTTCAGTACGAGAGAGCTTGAGATATTGAGTCATGGGGAATGAAACAGATTTAGAACCAAGGAAACCAGTATCCTGTAAAATATCCAAAACATATTTTCTTTGACAAAGAAAAAATCCTTTAGAGGAACGAGCTACCTCAAGACCCGAAAAATATCTCAAGCAACCAAGATCTTTAATTTTGAAAGTTGAATGAAGAAAATGTTTAATGGCGTTGATGGATGATATACTAGAGCTTGCAAGAATAATGTCATCAACATATACTAGAAGAATTGTGAAAACTGTGGCAGACTTCTGAATAAAAATACAAGAATCAGATTTTGATTGATGAAAGCCATAATCAATTAAAGTCGTAGTAAGCTTGGAAAACCACTGTCTGGATGCTTGCTTTAAACCATAAATGCTTTTATGAAGTCGGCAAACCAAATCATTCTTTCCTTGAATTCCATAACCAGGTGGTATTTTCATGTAAACTTCCTCAGATAAATCACCATGGAGGAATGCATTATTCACATCAAGCTGATGAACAAACCAATTTTTAGATGCAGCAACAGCTAACAAACAACGTATAGAAACCATTTTAGCAACTAGAGAAAATGTTTCAAAATAATCAATGCCCTCTGTTTGATTAAATCCTTTGGCTACCAATCGAGCCTTAAATCGCTCAATAGAACCATTTGAATTAAACTTTATTCGATACACCCATTTGCAACCAATAGGCTTGTGACCAGGAGGCAAAGAAGTAATAGACCAGGTTTTGTTGTCCTCAAGTGCATGTATTTCAGCATTCATAGCATCACGCCATTCAGGAATCTTGACAGCTTGATGATAATATTTAGGTTCAGATTGAACAGATACATTTAATGCAAAAGAACGATAAGCTGGAGAAAGATGATTATATGATAAAACAGAGGATAAAGGATAGGGATTACCTGAAGAATACTGAAGAGAGCTGTGAGAAGAAGAAAGGACTGAGTTAAAATTTCTGGCCAGAGAACAATGATAATCACAAAGATAAGAAGGTGGATTACGTGATCTTGTTGAATGTCGTAGTGGAACTGAAGTAGAGTTAGAAATTGTGGATGATGGTATGAAAGTATCAGATGAAGATGGAACGTGTGGTGAAAAAATTGAATCATTAAGATCAACATCTAATGGTTGAACTGGAAGAACAGTATTTGAATTTAATGGTTTTGCAAAAAAATCAGATGGTAAGAAAGCAAAAGGAAAAATATGTTCATGAAAATTGACATCCCGAGAAACAAAAATTTGATGAGTTTGTAAATCAAATAACTTGTAACCTTTGATGCCAAAAGGATAACCAAGAAGAATACAAGGGTGGGAATGAGCTTCAAATTTATGACGATTAAATGGAAGGGTAGAAGCAAAACAAAGTGCACCAATAACTCTCATATGAGAATATGAAGGAGGTTTAGCAAAAAGAATCTCATAAGGAGTTTTGTTTGACAAAAGAGGAGTGGGGGTACGATTTATAATATATGCAGCAGCTAAACACAATCAGACCAGAAAGTTAATGGTAGATGTGCTTGAAAACGAATTGCTCTTGCAACATTGAGCAAATGTTGATGTTTTCTTCCTACAACTGAGTTCTGTTGAGGAGTAGCAACGCAGGATTTTTGATGAATGATGCCATTTGAATGATAAAATTCAGTCATATTGAATTCAGGACCATTATCAGTTCGTATAATCTTAACAACAGCCTGAAATTGGTTTTTGATTAAAGCAAAGAAAGAATGAAGTAGCATGCGAGTTTCAGATTTACACTTCATGAGATAAATCCATGTACACCTGGAATAATCATCAACAATGGATAAAAAAATAACGAAAACCTTGGAAAGAAGGAATTGTAAAAGGACCCCAAATATCTGCATGAATTAATTGAAAATTAAAAGTTGATACAGATTGACTATGTTGAAATGGTAATCTGTGTTGCTTCGCAAGGGGATAAATATTACAAACAGAATGATTATTCGAAGGAGAAAATGAAATATATTTGCGCAACATATGTAAATGACTATGAGATGGATGTCCTAGTCGTTGATGCCAAAGATCAAACGACTGGTGTACATTATTTGAAAAAGAAGAATTAACAACAGATGTAACTGAATGAGTTCCAGTTGAAAAAGGAAGCAGATAAAAGAGACCATTAATCATTTGGCCGAGTCCAATCGTCTTCCACAGCCGTAGGTCTTGAATATAGCAGAAAGAAGAGGAGAAAATTAGACAACAAGATGAGGTTGATGATAGTTTGCTTGCAGAAATAAGATTGAAATTGAAAGAAGGAATGCAAAGAACATCATGTAAAATTATAGATGATGATAACGTAACAGTTCCTATATGAGCGACAGACACACGAGTACCATTTGGTAGATTAACAGAAGATTTAATTGAAGAAGTGATAGTAGTTAAAAAACAAATATCACTAACCATGTGATCAGTTGCACCTGTGTCTATGATCCAGGAATTTGAAGAAGATAGAGAAGAAGAACAATTAAAAGAAATACCTGTCATTCACATTGGAGTTAAAGAACTACCATGAGAAATAGATGACGCAGCCAAAGCTGAGGATGAAACAGGTGATGATTGAAGAAGAGCAAACAATTGATTGCATTGCTCTTGAGTAAAAGGCAAAACAGGAGTCTCTGAAATGGCTTGATTTGCAGAAGAATTGCCTCTTTTTGATTTAGTAAATTTAAAACCTGGCGGGAAACCATGAAATTTGTAGCATTTGTGAATAGTATGACCTGAAATTCCACAATGAGAACATATAGGCCTGTCTTTCTTGAAAAATTTTGAATCACAGATGATGGTGAAGCATTCGTAGCCATGGCAGCAGAATCAAAAATTGGAGTAGAAGTTGCTATAAGTTGTCGTTGGCCTTCATCTTGAAGAAGAAGAGAAAATGCTTTGTTAATAGTAGGAAGAGGATCCATCACTAATAGTTGTCCTCTTATGGCTGAAAATGAATCATTTAATCCGATAAGAAATTGAATTGTGTAATCAAATTGTTCACGATCAAAAATTTGTTGAAGTGCTCCACAGGAACATGATGGTGAACAAGAACAATGAGGAGCTGGACGATAAGCTTGAAGTTCATCCCAAAGTGTTTTCAGATGACTGTAATATTGAGTAATTGATAATTGACCTTGAGAAAGATCCGATATCGATTTCTTTAACTGATAGACACGCGGAGCACTGCTCCTTGAAAATCTCTGTTGCAGATCCAACCATATGCTTCTTGCATTGTCAGAGAATAAGACACTAGAAACAATGTCTTTTGATAATGAATTTGTAATCCATGCGACAACCATGGAGTTGCAGCGTCCCCAAACAGATCGAAGAGGATCATTAACATCCGGCTGTGGAAGAGAACCATCAATAAAAGAAAGTTTATTTTTGGCATGAAGGGAAGTGATCATGGAACGATGCCAAGTGTGATAATTTGTTTCATTGAGAGGTGTAGTGACAAGAGCTATGCCTGGATTATCCCCATGATGTAAGAAATAGGGATTAGTAAAATCATCAACTATGGATGAATTAGAGGTAGACGAAGAGGTCATGAAAACAACAATAAAGGTTCGGAAAAAAATTGCAGAGAATACAGAGGAAGTTTAGAATTGCTCTGATACCATATTAAAACTGGAATGAAGAATTTTCCTCTGATTCAATTAATGAAAAACATTACATAATGTCTTTTTATACATATAATCGTAACTGAATTTGTACAACGGAAGAATAAAATTTATAACTAAGAAAATACTGTTGTAACTAATATATAACTGCTGCTTGTTGATAATCTGTTGTGCGTGCTAGTAATCTGTTGTATAACAGAATTAAAACCAAGACTACTAAGTTGTTGATGTTGATAAATTGCTGTGTTGCTGTGTTGCTATGGAATTGGAGAACTGAAAAAACTGCTAATAGACCAGTTCAAGTGACACAGAATCAGGAGATGAAAATATTGTTACCCGACCGTGACGCGTCCCTATAAATTACTTTTTAGTATTATTATTTAAGCCAACTTGAACTTTAAAGATTGTTGGGAGCTTGGTGGCCTTGGATCTGTTTTTTTTTTTTTCTTTCTTTTTTGTGTTCTTTTTATTTAAACAAGCTACACATTGATTATTGAGAATCTTGCTTTTCCATTTAAGAAAGCTAAGAAATGTCACAAGCTGATGTAATTATTTGAATATCTTATTTTTAATCATTAAAGTAGTGTAGCAAACCACCTTAAAATTTTCAAAACTATAAAAAAATCACAATCTTGTTAATTTTTATCAACAAAATGTCTTAAAAGACCAATATATTTATACAATCAATTAATCAAATTAGGATATATTAATTAATTTAATTAATATTCATAAAAAATTCAAAACTTACTTCCACAACAGTGACAACCACGTCTAATTCCATAACCACTTGTGAGCTCCTCAATGATAGCATTATCAATAATAGTAGTGAGTCTGAGACCGAGACACTAATTACATAATATCTTTTAGAAACGTAAATAAAAATTTTATTCTATTTCATCCCATTTTTCTATACAAAATAAATTATTAATATCTTTTAGAAATGTAACAAAATATAATACAATTTAATTTAAAATTTTGTGATAGCCGATGTCGTATTAGTTTCTTTTCCCAAGCCCACGTGTCATCCAAAGGCCAGTACACTTGTAAAATTTAAACATGGCTCGTGGCGCATGCTCCGCTGAGTTGGTGTTTCAGTGTTTCTACTTTCTAGTAAATAGGGACAGAAAGCTTCGCAGGAAAGGCAGAGTCTCTGCTGCTCCCTTGCCCTTTCTGCTCTGCATCTTCATTTACCAATTCCTCTCTTTCAGCACTCGTCCCCCAAAAATTTCAAAAAATGCGACTCATTTCTTCTACATTCTTGTAGAAGAACATTGAAAAAAATAAAAAAAAATTTCCAACACGCAAACTTTAATGTAGTCCCATATCCTCTGTTCTTCAGCTTTTGTTTAAAATCTCTTTCTTGGATTACACGATCCAATCCCCTTCTGCCCTCCAAAATCAAAATGAAGAAGAAGAAGATGATGATGAAGGTAGCCTCTAAAATTTATTGCATTTAAACTGAAAGTTCAAATAGAAATCTACTGTAGAGAGAAAGAGACAGAGAGGGGGAGATTATTTAGATTTGGAGCTGCAATAGGAGGGAATATAACTCCTGTTCAATGGGTTGAACTGGAGCTGACAATCCAAATCACACCAGAACTTGACAGAGCCCAGAATCCCCACTCTCCACCTGGTCCTCACGTGACCCTTCATGTTAAACGCGATCTTGTTCTCCTTCAGCGCCGCGTCCACGTAATCCATCGCCGCCGCGTCCAGCGGAATCGGCGATGACTCCACCTGGTAATGAAACTCCACGGAACTGTTCTTCCGGACGCTGAAGGGCTCCGCCACCAGCTTCGCGATCTGCAACCCGTGGAAGTAGAGCCCGAAGCCCGCGTCGTAGAAGTTCGCGTGGCCCCTCCTGTTGTGGTTGTCGGCGCGGATGACGATCGTCAGCGCCGCCGTGAGCTGCCCGGACTGGTCGTACGAGAGGTTGTCCAGGCCCGCATTCGTCACGCTCACGAACGGCACCTTCGGCCGGATTATTAAGTACCCGACAAACACCACCAAGCCGGTGATCACCACTGCCACAGCCAGCACAGTGCATATCACGGCGGCGCACCAGATTAAGGGGTGCGTGCGGCGGCGGTGCCCTAGCACGTTCTTGGACATCGGTGGCTGCGGATTAGCGGGACAGACAGCATTCGGGAAAACGACGTCGGTTTTGTATTTTTCCCTTTTTTTTTTTAAAAAAAAAAAATCAAATGGGAGGGGATTTGAACACTGAACAAAGGGTTGAGAGGCTGTGAGATTTGGGAAGGTATAAAATTGGGTAAAGGGTTAGGGTTTTGTTAGTGGGTATGAGGGTTTATGTGGTGGGATTTGGGAGGAAAGGTTTGGAATCTTCCTTTCCTTGGGATAAAGCTTTCCAATTGTTGTCATGATGGTGCATTTTGCTTGTGATCTCCCCTACGAAGGAAATACCAAACTTGTGACGTTAATTGATGCCCACTCTTTCCTTTTTCATTGTTCTTGTCTAAAGTGATGGAGCCTGGCCAAATCTTTGAAATCACAGATGATGCAGAGTGTTTTCTTTCAGAGAATATTAGGTTATATTAAATTTTTTAACCAAATTCTTTTAACTTAATAATATAAATATATTACCTATACAATATATTTAGATACAAAATTATTGTGGATTGGTACGAATAGGTCATGCATCATACTTAGGTTTTCATGAGTGATCTAGAAAACTTTAGCCTAATAAACTTTCATAGGAAACGGCCCCACACCCACACTCACGTAGGTAAATCCATCAAGTACGTAATTGTAACTAAACACACCATCTAACAAAAAATATGAATTTATTAAGAGATGAACTCAACTTTACAATTGTTATAGTTGGACTATTCAAAAGTCATACAGATGATTACAACAAATAATAGTGCTCACTAAACTACTCAAATTACTTATTATCATCCATTGAACCTAATTCATTAAATCTCCAATTACATAGTTCGAGTTGCCATCATTAATAGTTATATTAAGTGTAACGACCCGAAAATTCTTCTATATATTTTTTTTCCCACATATAAAACTCTGATACCAGCTATAATATACTGGACCCGAAGTGGTATCAAGCTGACTTGTTCATCACATATATCTAACCATGCAGTGGAACCATACACATAATATCCTAGATACAATACCAGAGTTCTAAGATCACCATAATTACATACATATCTCCTTAAAATGTTATACAACCCATAGTAAACCAAAACATAACTATATACATGCATCTCACCAATACTTACTTCAAAATGAACACTATCTAAACTTGCCTCGAAACCTCCTAAGCTTGATTTTTGGTATTCCCTGAAATGTTAAAATATCATTGGGGTGAGACATCTCTCAATAAGAAGGAATAAATTATTATCATTGTGTGGCAAATGAGTTCTTAGTATGAGTAAAATATATATAACCATTAATTTAGCTGTAAAGAAACTACATTTAAATTGTAACTTCCACCTATAATTGAAAATATATTTATCTTCTACTCAAACATACTTTAACTTAATAAATAAACCTATTTTTAAAACTGCATAAATATATTCATAGAATAATTTCTTTTCTTTCTTTCCCTGACGCACCTGACATACTATCATGAATTAACCCCACATGATTGGGTTATGCAGTCTGAGGGCTGGACTTAACCATGGCTGAACTATCAGGCTAAGTCAAACATAATATAACTACGCACGATTGCCCACCCAACTTGGTCCACCCGTCTTACTCGCCGCAACACTTCTTGGGTCGGCATACAGGGGGTTACACTGTCTGATCTGGCTAACTAGTTACGATATCGTGCTCTGTACTTACTTAATCCATCAGGGTTCTTATATCATATATTACACTTTATATAACATAACTGTTCATGTAACCATATCTCATAATCATCATTTCATAAGTCTGCATAAATCATATTTCATTATCATATCATATCTGTCATATCATAATCGGTATAATAAAAACTGTCACATCATAGCTGTCTCGATACAAAATCGGCATATCATATCATAACTCTGTCATATCATATTTTCATCATTTTCATAAAATTTTGAAATCACTATAAAATCATATACATAACATTTTCTGATCTTTGTGCAAAATCATAATCTATTATATATCGTCATAAAATATTCTAATTGTAATCGTATAGTCAACACTTCGGAGTTAATCAGCCTCTGACCCAACACTTTCTGAATAGTGTGGTTACATTGTCGACTAAACACCCGACCTGGTCCGTCCATCCTACTCTTTGCAACACTCCTTGGGTCGGCACACAGGGGGTTACACTGCCTCATCTGGCTAACTAGTTACGGTACCGTGCTCTGTACTTAATCCATCAAGGTTCTTATATCATATAGTATATTTTATATAACATAACTGTTCATGTAACCATATCTCATAATCATCATTTCATAATTTTGTATAAATCATATTTCATTATCATATCATATTTGTCATATCATAATCGGTATAATAAAAACTGTCATATCATAGCTGTCTTGGTACAAAACCGGCATATCATATCATAACTCTGTCATATCATATTTTCATCATATTCATAAAATTTCGAAATCAGTATAAAATCATATACATATATCTGTGCAAAATCATAATCTGTTGTATATCGTCATAAAATATTCTAATTGTAATCGTATAGTCATTTCTCATTCCACACAATTTGAGTAATAATTCTTAATATAATAATTACCTACGAAAAATAAAGGTTTTGCTGAAAAAATAATATATAACCCTTTCTATGGTTCTCAAACTCATAATACCAGGTTTTTCTCAAAAATCTAATTTAATCAAATCCTTATAGTTTAACTTAATTTCAAAATATTCTCAAAAATTTAATTTAATCAAATACTACAATTTAATAAATAAACCATAATTTTCATACCCATAAAATTACTCAAAAAATCATATACAATATTCCAAAAATTATATACCATGATTTAACCAGGTGAATTTCTAAAATAACTAACATAATTTATTTCCCTTACCTGTTTCCTGAAGAAATGCTTGCAAAGATCCTAAAACAATGCCTGCAGCGTTCACATAAAACCCTATAACCATATATTTTAGCTTAATCAGCTAAATCCCAAAATAATTACTATCCTAACATCCCTAAGCTCACACGCTCCCGTTAACCGATTAAATTTTAAAAAAAAACGCAGGTATGATCCACTTCCTATATTTAAATTTAATTTCTAACATATTTAAAAACACCAATATGATCAAATCCTTGCAATTTAATCTAATTCCAAAATATCCCCAAACCTAGACATATATTTAAATCACATAAATATAATTAAATTCATATATTCAGATTTAATCGGGAATATTTTAAGATATGTCTGACATAATATATTCTCCTTACCTTATCTTAAGAGTGGTGCCTGGGAAGTTTAAACCTAAAATCCACTCCGATTAACTTGTTAAGGATCGAAGCCGGGATCTCGTGGTGGTGTCTGATCATTGATTCGGCTAAAGATTGGGAAGAAATTGAAGAGAGAGAGAGAGAGAGAGAGAGAGAGAGAGAGAGAGAGAGAGAGAGAGAGAGATGGGCGGAGGAGAGAGAGAGAGAGAGTTCTTCACGGCCTGGGAGGGTGGGTTCATCAAATTTGGTTCCAATTTGATTCTTCTGAAGCTTCAGACTTGTATATACTTCTATATATATATATATATCCTATCACCTAATCTATTTATATATGTTATACTATTTATTTTATTATCTCATTTAATTAATAATCTAATTAGTTGGTTAATTAATTAATATTTTTTTGAAGATCATTCCACTAATCTTGTATAACTATTTTTGGGGTCATTACATTTTTCCCTCTTTATAAAAATTTCGTTCTCGAAATTTGCTAACAATCACTTATTACATTATCTGTCTAGCTCTAAGCCCCGCTAAACAAATGTGGGTACCTCTAGCACATTTCCTTCTTTAGTTCCCATGATGCTTCCTTAACTGCGTGATTACGCCAGAGTACCCTTACCCGTGGGATTTTCTTAGTACGCAATTTCTACTCTTTCTAGTCTAAGATCTGAACTGGCACTTCAAAATAGGATAGAGTATCTTTAAGCTCCGATACCTCAAAACTTATTATGTGTGACGGATCCGGGACGTATTTCTTTGACATGGGCACATAAAACATGTCATGGATTCTAGATAACGCTGGGGGTAGCGCTATCCCATAAACAACTGGACCAACTCTTTCCAGTATTTCGAACGGCCCAATATACCTAGAGCTTAGCTTACCCTTCTTCCCAAATCTCATAACTCCTTTCATAGGTGCAACTCTGAGGAATACATTATCTCCTACACCAAACTCCAACTTCCGTCGACAGATATCTATATCACTTTTTTGTTGACTCTGAATTGTTTAATTTCTTTCCTAAATAAGCTTGGGTTTCTCAGAAGTCCGCTTTACAATCTTTGACCCTAAAATTTGTCTTTCACCAATTTCATCCCAATATAGTGGAGTTCAGCACCTTCGACGCATAATGCTTCATATGGTGCCATTTCAATATTGGCTTGATAGTTATTATTATAAGAAAACTCCACCAGTGGCAAGTACTGAATTCAGCTGTCCCCAAAATCTAACACACAACCTCACAGCATATCTTCTAATAATTTGATGGTTTTCTATAAGCTTTTCCAGAACTGAGACGTGAACCGTGGGTCTTGGTCTAAAATGGTGGACACAGGTACTCCATGGAGTCTAACTATCTCCTCGATATAGGGGTGTACAAAAATTACTGAAAAATCAAAAATCAGATCGAAACTGAACCGAAACCATAAATGGTTCGATTTTTTGGTTTTCGATTTCGATTGCGATTTTCAAAAATAAAAATGTTCGGTTTCAATCTTATGTTGAAACCGAACCAAAAAAAATTTGAAAAACTGATTTATATAAGATATATATATATATATATATATATAAAATATGGCTTGTAAAAATATAGCATGCAATATAGCCATATAGCCACTATAGAAAATAAAAATCCTCAATAAATTTTTAAGAACTTTATGAAAAATAAAGATTATTTTTGTTAAAAGTATCCAACAGATTTTATTTTGTTAAAATCATAAGTCCTTTATAAAAAAATTAAAATGCTCAATAAATTTTCAACAACTTTATGAAAAATAAAGGTTATTTTTTTTGTAAAAAAAATCGGTTTAAAACTAAAAAACCACAACTGAACTGCCATATTTTCGGTTTTCAATTAAAGCATAATTTCGGTTTGGTATCGATTTCGTTTGGAAATCCCAAAACCAAAAATTTTAGTTCGGTTTTCGGTTCTGACCAAAACTAAACCGCACCGAACCATGTACAGTCCTACCTGGATATATAACTCTATATACTCATGGAGTAGTTAGTCCTGATTAGAAGAAAATGGGCAGTCTTCGTCAAACGGTCTACGACTACCCATATGACGTTTTTCCCATACAGTGTCGGTGACAACTGTGGTAGATCCTTTGGGAATACACTAGAGAATTCCCCCACAATTGAAATATCTTCTAACTTTAATTCTCCCTCGGGTGCTTCCTTCACATAAGTTAGGTATCCCTGACATCTCTCCAAAAGTAACCTCTTTGCCTATATAGTTGTTAATATCTGTGGTGAAGAGCGTACGCATGAACCAACAAACCTATACTCTCGCACCCCAAAAGGTTTGAACACTACATCTTTCTTATGACAATCATTACTGGCATAGTTGAGAACTAACCAGTTCATCCCCAAACTGACATCAAATCCATGCATGTCAAATGCTATTAGATTGGCTGATAACATTTCCCCTGAACATCCATTGGATAATCTCCAACCACTTTCCTACATATCACTATCATCCTTATTGGTGTGACCACAGATATTTCGACATCTAGCAATTGAGTTTCTACCCCTCATAGTTTGATATATTTAGAAATCACTACAAAAAAAAAAGATTATTAGTAAAGGATTGAGACCGTCACTAATAATCACAAAACTATCACTGATAGTATTAGTGACGGTTTTATAAGTATTAGTGACAATTTTGAATTAGTTGTCATAACTACGGTTACTAATAATTATTAGTGACGAATTTTACAAACCGTCACTAATAATAGCGTATTAGATTATAACCATCACTAAAACCCTAATAACATCACTATAAATTCTACATTGGTTTGGCTCAAAACCATCACTAATAGTATAGTATTAGTGACGAATTTCAAAACTGTCACTAATAATATACTATTAGTGATGAATTTAAAACTGTCACAAATACTTTGAAATTCGTCACTAATACTCTACTATTAGTAACGGTTTTGAAACCTTCACTAATACTTAAAATCGTCACTAATAATATACTATTAGTGACAAATTTAAAACCGCTACTAATACTTTGAAATTTGTCACTAATACTCTACTATTAGAGACGGTTTTGAAACATTCACTAATACTTAAAAAAAGGATAATTATTAGTGACGGTTTTAAAACCATTAATAATAATTTAAAATTAATAATTTTTTAATCATTAATTCTTATAAAAATTTGTAATTACATTTTCACATACAAAGCATTAAACCTTAATTACTAAAAAATTCATAAATTATTCAAAATTCTAATTCAAAAGAAAATACAAATACAAATATATTATACAAATTCAATTAAAATATAGAAATTACATTTGTTCAGATAACAAAAATAAAATAAAAAATATATAAAATTCAAAATTCAAAATTCAAATTCAAATTTAAATACATTATACAAATTCAAATTAAAATACTGAAATTTCATCAGTTCAGATAACAAAGAATATACAAAAAAATAATCAAAAGTTGTATTTAACTGTAGTGCATGGTACCATGTTGATGTTGTGACAGTCGCAAACCCTACAAATTAAGAATTTTAAAAAAAAATTAGCATATGATTTTTGAACATATATGTATATGTACTATAAGTATCAATGATTTGATAGCAAAATAATCGGATATTCAGACATAATTAAAAAAATGATACAATTTAAAATAGTTAAGTTTTATCAGTTTAGAAAAATTTTGGTAGCATTTCGTCTATAAATAAAACATTTTTCATGGAGATATGCTCCAAACCTGAGTGTTTACAATAAATAGTTCACAATAATCCAACCAGTAATGAATTTTATGAGTGCACAAGAGCTTCATATAATAAGCATTAAATAATATAATGTGTTCATGCATCTCACAAACAATCTATATCAAAATATAGTTTTTATGAAAAAATAGAATGTGATGTTCATGGTTTACATGACTTCCTAAAGACTCAAAAACAAATATAATAATCCAATAATGCAAATGGGTCCACGATTGATAAAATTTTCACTTAGCATATGCAAAAGTAAATTTAGAGATAAAGTTCAAAATTCATTTGAACTTCACTCATCTTTTCAAAAATGTTTTAACATTCAACATACTAAAATCATTCTCACAAATATGGTATATGACTTTGATTATTTTGGAAAAAAATTAACAAATTTTCGACAGCATGTCGTCTATAAATAGAACATTTCTCAAACCTGCAAGTCACAAAAGCTTGCAATTCACAAGATTTTTGCATCATACATATGTTCAATGTGTTCAAGACAACCTTAGGACTCAAAAATAAAGACAATGATATGCATGAAAGTCGATAGGATTACGTTTTCCAAAAGTATAGAAGTTTAGGAAAATTTTGGTAGTATTTTATCTGTAAATAGGACACTTTCCATATAGATATGCTCCAAACCTAGTTGTTTAGAATAAACAGTTTACAATAATCCAACTAGTAATGAATTTTATGAGTGTACAAGAGTTTCATATTAGCAGACAATGAAAAACACACACAACATATAACTAAGGATGCTGCACAGCCTAACTGAGAGGAAGAGTGTCCCTAAACAACTCTCAAACCAACCAGAAAACCAAATTTGTGAGCCAATGAAGGAAAGATAAGGGGAGAAAAAAAAAAAAAACATAAAACAGAGTGTCCAATAATCAACTCAGATAAATCAAATTTAGAGGAGACCAATACTATGATACCATGTTGTAAAGTTAGAGATGTAGAAGAGGAAAGAGAAGAAGAAGATAAGAGAAAAAATAGGCAGCAGTTTCTTGGAGCGTACATACAAATCCAAGTTCACCCTCATATATATTAATAATAATAAGACATGAAAAACTAATCCATCTAATCCTAACGTATAAAGCTGTCAATTAATTGTTCATATAAACATGAATAAACCTGACCAACTTTTTGTAAAACAAAGACAAATATCATACCAAACACTTCCATTTGTAGCAAGAACCAATCTATTCCAATCCATTTGCTGTAGTGACCCGAAAAATAATAGTATTTAAATAATAAAGAGGGAGAGAAATGGAATTAGTAACAGAAGGAGGCAGTAGACTTCGTCGACGATATTGCATTTTGGAGAATATAATAATTTCAAGAAAATTTCCAGGCTTCGTCGACGAATACAGGGATTCGTCGACGAAGGGTTTCAGAATCTTGTCGACGAGGTCCCATTTCGTCAATGAGAAAATACTGAACAAAGGATTGGGCTGCTTTAAATTTCATCGACAAAGGGTAAGGTTCGTCAATGATTTTAATGAAGGACTCGTCAATGAGGTGACGTGTCTCGTCTACAAATCTGGCCCTATAAAATGGAAAAACTCGGATTTTTATCACAAATTTCAGTGCTCTCTCTCTCCTCTCTCTCTCTCTCTCCCTCCTACGGTCCCTCTCACTTCTCTCTTCGATTTCAGCCTCGCTAGTCGCCGGATCAATGATCTGAAGCCACCACGACGCTACTGGAGAAGTTCTCTGCAAGTCTGCCAGAGCGGATCATTGGTGAAATGAAATTGGATTTCATCCCAAATTCAGGGTAAGGCCTTTTAGCCCATTTTTGGCCTTCTGACTGTTATAGGAAATGATGTAGGCGAAGAAATACTGATATTCTGTTTTGGATAATGTTATTTTTAGGGTGTTGTGTAGGAGGCCTTGCGGGTGTTAGGCCAGTAAATCATAGGGGCTTTCCAATAGTCAGGTAAGGGAAATATGCTATGCTAGGTATTTTTAAAATATTATACAGTTTATTAAATTATGAAAATTATGTATTAAAGTATGGTGTGACTTGAGAATATGAATATAGTACGGAGATATGTTTTACGAATTTCAGTATCATGATTTTATGAATTTCAGTACCATGATTATATGAATTCTAGTAACATGATTATACGAATCTCAGTACCATGAGTATACGAATTTCAGTATTATGATTATGTAGTTTCAGTGTTATGATTATACAACTCTCAGTACTATGACATATGGATTACAGTTACAATTTATTCAGTATCATTGTTATTACTGTTATTTCAGAATCATGGTAAATCAGATAGTTGTATATAGAAATATATTATATAGTATGAGACCCTGTTGGACTATGCAGTTACAGAGCACGATACCGTTGCTACAGATATTATGTTATGTTATGAGTGCAACCACCTATTTAGATAATGCGTGGTAGTAGGTCGATCACCTAGGCCCTTGACGTGGACAAGCTCCCCATCAGATATGGGTTGAGGTGAGCAGATCAGACCGATGGAGTATAGTGATTTACCCTGGTCGGCACCGCACAACCCTGTCATAAGGAGTTAAATCATGACACACAGTTATCCATAGGGAAAGTTTTTAGTTACTATTACGTATACACAGATTTACAGAACAGGGAACATACGTATGTACACTAGAAGTATTTTGGATAGTAACCTACGCTACTGTTATGTTAAGCAACGTGGAAAGGGTGGTGGATTTTATTACTTAAACTGTATTTACATATTCAGTTATACATGATAATATGAAAATAGATTTTCATAATATTGTAGCTCATTTGCCACATACTAGTGATAGCATATTTCGTCTTACTGAGCGTTGGCTCATCCCAGTGTTGAATCATTTTTCAGGTGATCCAGGTAGGCGAGCGAACCAGGCTCGCAGATAGAAAGGCTTTAGTAGTGCACTGTTAGTAGAGAGTGAGTATATTTTTGGGAATGTTTTTGTATAGCCCTCACCAGTTGAGGATATTTTGGGAACAGTGGTATATGTAAATTATGGGAAACCTGTTAGCACTCTGGTATTGTATATAATTGTATATGGATATGTTTATTTGACTTATGTTTCTCACTGCTTAGGTTAATGATTGGGTTTTCCCTAGTATGGTATCAGAGCATGTAGAGTGTCATTGAAAAAAGAAAAAAAAACATGGAAATTAAGCAGGTTGTTACAGTTTGGTATCAGAGCTTAAGTTGTTAGGTTCTGTAGACTATAGAGTGCAGTAGAAGCAATACTAGAGTATAGGAAAAGAATTTGGGGTTTGTTCTGTGTCTAGGTACAGGATTTCCGTGGTAGTTTCTGTGTTTTTCTTAGGGTGACGATTTCAGGAAAATCATAGTAAACTATTGTCGGATCGTGTGTCTAGATGACATAACTAGATATTGAGTTAAGGTTAGGGAAGGTAATTAATTTTGAGTTGATACAGGGTAGGTCCGTATAGGAGATAAAGTGCTTAAGTGTGTTTCTTGTTTTTAGGATGGACCTAGGAATTAGTGACATGAATGCTGGGGAGGATAGGCCAGGACCTTCCAGCATAGGTGAAGGAGATATAAATGTTGTACTGTGTAGCGTCACTCAGCAGGTGATGACTGAGATGGCCAGGAGCCC
The DNA here is from genome assembly GCF_029873635.1 of Malania oleifera. Taxonomy (NCBI): domain Eukaryota; kingdom Viridiplantae; phylum Streptophyta; class Magnoliopsida; order Santalales; family Ximeniaceae; genus Malania; species Malania oleifera. Next base: position 34,231,880 of record NC_080421.1, read on the forward strand.
TGGGGAGCGTGGCTGTTCGATTGAGCAGTTTACACAGATGAAGCCCCCATCCTTTGCTGGAGGTAATGACCCGATTGTAGCTGAAAATTGGGTCAAGGATATCGAAGATAAGTTGGTTGTGCTTCCATGTACGGATGAGCAGAAGGTAGCATTTGCAGCATTTAAGCTGATAGGGGAGGCAAAGCGCTGGTCTCTGCAGCGCGTTTGATAGAGGAGCAGAGGCTGGTTCCAGTTCCAGTGATGTGGGACCGATTCAAGGATCTATTCTTCGAGCGGTATTTTCTTGCTATCGTTCAGAGTGCAAAAGCAGCAGAGTTTCTGCATTTGGTACAGGGGCAGACGACTGTATCCTAGTACGCGGCTCAATTTGTCAAGTTGTCGCGTTTTGCTCCACATCTAGCACCTAATGAAGAGAAAAAGGCCAGGAAGTTTGAAGAGGGACTGAGGTAGAATTTGTTTGAGCAGGTGATTGGTTTCAGGGCTCAGACATTCACAGAGGTTGTAGATAGAGCTGCGATCATTGAGAGTGGTATTCAGAGGGGTGTAGCAGCTCAGAGTCAGAGGAAGAGGCTTGCACCTCAGGGTTTTCAGACTGGCTCCAGTAGGGGTCAATGGAGAGGAGGTTGTGATTGGGGAGACCAGAGGCAGATGGCAGGACCTCGTGGGAACTAGGGTGTACTGTCTTACCCTGTGTGTCAGACTTGAGGGAGACATCATTTGGGGGATTACCGGGTAGGCAGAGGTGTATGTTATCGTTGTGGGAGACTCGGTCACGTGGTATGTGAATGCCCAGGTCAGCAAGACCAGGTCCCAGCTCCCAGGCCTTATTAGGGAGGACATCAGCTCAGGGAGGATACCAAGCGCCTCGTGGTGGCTAGCAGAGGAATGTGGCCCCAACGCGAGTATATGCTTTGACGCCAGGTGATACAGAGGCTGCTACGGATGTGGTGACAAGTATATTTACTATTTTATCATATCCAGTTATTGTTCTTTTTTACTCGGGTGCTACTCATTCTTTCATTTTTGCATCTTATGTTAAATTATCTAAGAGTGAGACCCAGTCATTAGATATAGCGATGTCGGTAGCTACACCATCAGGATCAGTGACTAGATGTCAGAGAGTACATAAGGGCTATCCGATAGAAATTCAAGGGAAAGTGCTACCGGTAGATCTGATTGTGTTTGATATGTGTGGGTTCAATATGATACTGGGTATGTACTGGTTGGCTAGCAATCACACTAGCATTGATTGCTTCCAGAAAGAAGTAATTTTTAGACCTCCTAGAGAGTAGGAATTCATATTCGTTGGTTCACGGATACGTGCTCCAACACAGCTGGTGTCCGCCGTGCAGGCAGGCAGATTACTCCTGGACGGAGGTGAGGGGTTATAGCATTTGTGAAAGAAGTATCTGAGAATGAATTGAAGATTGACACCACTCCAGTAGTACAAGAATTTCTAGATGTTTTTCCAGAGGAGCTACCAGGGTTACCTCCTATGCGCGAGGTAGATTTTACCATAGATTTACCTCTGAGGATCGCGCCGATCTCTAAGGTTCCTTACCGTATGGCTCCAGCCGAGTTGGGAGAATTGAAAAATCAGTTACAAGACTTACTGAACAAGGGGTTTATACGACCCAATGTATCGCCATGGGGAGCTCCAGTGTTCTTCGTAAAGAAGAAAGACGGGTCCATAAGGATGTACATTGATTACAGGGAGATAAACAAAGTTACTATTAAGAATAAATATCCTCTACCTCGTATAGACGATTTGTTTGATCAGCTCCAAGGTACATGAGTATATTCCAAGATCGACCTCAGATCCGGGTATCATTAAGTGAGAGTAAAAGCGAAGGACATTGCAAAGACAGCCTTCAGGACCAGGTACGGGCACTATGAATTTCTCGCTATGCCGTTTGGTCTGACGAATGCCCCAGCTATGTTCATAGACTTGATGAACAGAGTTTTTCACTAGTATCTAGATCAGTTTGTAGTAGTTTTCATTGATGATATAATGGTGTACTCGAGGATTTTTGAGGAGCATGAGGTGCATTTGAGGTAGGTGTTGCAGACTCTCAGGGAAGAGAAGCTTTATGTTAAGTTTAGCAAGTGTGAGTTTTGGCTTGAGAAGGTGGCATTTTTAGGCCATGTGATCTCAGGGGACGGTATTTCAGTGGATCCCAACAAGATTGACGGGGTGGTATATTGGTCTAGCCCAAGAAATGTGTAGGAAGTCAGGAGTTTCTTAGGACTGATAGGTTATTACCATCGTTTTGTTGAGTGGTTCTTAGCTTTGTCAGGTCCTCTCACACGGTTGACTAGGAAAAATACCAGATTTGTGTGGGATGAAGAATGTAAACAGAGCTTCCAGGAATTAAAACAGCGGCTCGTCACTACACCAGTTCTGATGATTCCATCGGGAGGCGATGGTTATGTTATTTACAGTGATGCGTCTTTGAAAGGACTTGGCTGTGTGCTGATGCAACATGGTACGGTGATAGCATATGCGTCCAAGTAGTTGAAAGAATATAAAAAGAACTACCCTACTCATGATCTGGAATTGGCTGCGGTTGTACACGCACTCAAGATCTGGAGGCATTACCTTTATGGTGAGAGGTGTGAGATATTCTTTGATTATAAGAGCCTCAAGTACTTTTTTACACATAAAGAGTTGAATATGTGACAGAGGAGGTGGTTAGAACTTATCAAGGATTACGAATGTACCATCAGTTACCACCCAGGTAAAGCAAATATGGTAGCTGATGCTTTGAGCTGTAAATCATGAGACACAGCACAGCTAGCAGTCGTAGTTCAGCATTAGATTTAGATGGACTTAGAAAGACTCAGTGTGAAATTAGTTGAGGATGATCCTCAAGCGCTTATTGCTAGTTTGGTTGTACAACCCACATTATATGAAAAGATTAAAACTGCTCAGAGAGATGATCCAGATTTAGTGGAGGAGATAGCCAGAGTACATAATGGTCAGGGAGAGGAATTTAGTATTTCTGATGATGAGGCTCTGAGATTTCGCACCAGATTGTGTGTGCCTGCAGATGATAGCATCAGGAGGGCGATTTTAGAGGAGGCACACAGATCTCTATACACTGTTCATCCTGATAGTACGAAAATGTATAGGGATCTTTGGGAGTATTTCTAGAGGAGTGGCATGAAGAGGGAGACAACAGAGTTTGTGCGACAGTGTTTGATGTCCCAGCAGGTTAAAGTTGAGCACCAGAGGCCGGTTGGTCAGTTGTAGCCACTTTTCATTCCTGAGTGGAAGTGGGACCACATATCCATGGATTTTGTTACTGGGCTGCCGCCAGCGCCGCATGGTCAGAATGCCATTTGGGTGGTGGTTGATAGGCTGACAAAGACAGCGCATTTTATACCTATTAAAGTCAGCTACCCTATGAACAAGTTAGCATAGTTCTACATACAGGAGATTGTTCGACTCCATGGAGTGCCAGTATCCATAGTCTCGGATCGTGATCCACGTTTTACATCACGATTCTAAAGGAGTTTACAGGAGGCACTAGGGATTCAACACAACTTTTCACCCTCAAGCCGATGGTCAGACTGAGAGAACCATCCAGGTATTGGAAGATATGCTTTGTGCCTGTGTGCTAGACTTTACAGGTAGCTGGATTCAGTTTTTGCCGCTAGTTGAATTTGCTTATAATAACAATTATCAAACTAGCATCAGCATGGCACCCTACGAGGCATTATATGGTAAGAGATGTCGATCTCCTCTTTTCTGGGATGAAGTAGGTGAAAGGCGAGTTTTGGGTCCAGAGATAATTCAGCAAGGGTGTGATAAAGTCCAACTTATTCGAGATAGGATTAGTGCAGCGCAAAGTCGGCAGAAAAGCTACGCGGTTACTCGCCGTCAAGAACTGGAATTTGAAGTGGGTAATCATGTATTTTTAAGAATAACTCCACTAAAGGGGATTTTGAGATTTGGGAAGAAGGGTAAGTTGAGCCCTCGGTTTATTGGCCCTTTTGAGATACTTGAGAAGATTGGGTCAGTGGCCTATCGGCTAGCTTTACCACCATCTTTATTGTGAGTTCATGACGTATTTCATGTTTCAATGTTAAGGAAATACATTCCAGATCCTTCCCATATCATCAGCCATGCAGAATTGGAAGTCAGTGAGGCTCTAGCATATGAAGAAACTCCAATACATATTTTGGATAGAAAGGAACAAGAATTGCACAACAAGAAGATACCAATAGTAAAAGTTCTATGGAGAAACCACGCAATTGAAGAAGCCTCATGGGAGCTTGAAAATGAGATTAGATGAAGATATCCCTATTTATTTGATGAATTATAGTATTGATGTATGTGCTAAGATGGTAATTTTATTTTGTTGAGTCCAGTGTAATTGTAATGTGGAGTATAGGTTAGGTAGTATTTCGATTTTGGGGGAAATTTTCTTTTATGGTTGTAATCTCCAAGAACTACCCATGTAACCACGGTATTCCTCCGCCATAAGTGAGGGCAGGTAATAAAATAAGTAGACCCTTTTCCTTTACTGAATGATGGAGAGTATAGATAAAGATACAAATAATAAATTTCGAGGACAAAATTTTTAAGGAGGGGAGAATGTAGTGACCCGAAGAATAATAGTATTTAAATAATAAAGAGGGAGAGAAATGGAATTAGTAACAGAAGGAGGTAGTAGACTTTGTCGACGACATTGCATTTTGGAGAATATAATAATTTCAAGAAAATTGCTAGGTTTCGTTGACGAATACAGGGATTCGTCAATGAAAGTCTTTGGAATCTCATCGGTGAAGGTCTTCAGAATCTCATCGACGAGGTCCCATTTCGTCAATGAGAAAATACCGAGCGAAGGATTGGGCTGCTCTGAATTTTGTTGACGAAGGGTAAGGTTCGTCGACAAGGTGACATGTCTTGTCGACGAATCTGGTCCTATAAATAGGAAAAACTCGGATTTTTATCACAAATTTCAGTGCTCTCTCTCCCCTCTCTCTCTCTTACGGTCCCTTTCACTCCTCTCTTCAATTTCGGCCCCGCTAGTCTCCGGATTGATGATCTGAAGCCACCACGACGCTCTTGGCAAAGTTCTCTGCAAGTCTACCGAAGCGGATCGTCGGTGAAACGAAGTTGGATTTCATCCCAAATTCAGGGTAAGGCCTTTTAGCCCATTTTTGGCCTTCTTACAGTAATAGGAAGTGATGTAGGTGAAGAAATATTAATATTCTGTTTTGAAAAATGTTATTTTCAGGGTGTTGTGTAGGAGGCCCTGCAGGTGTTAGGCCAGTAAACCATAAGGGCTTTCCAGTAGTCAAGTAAGGGAAATATGCTATGCTAGGTATTTTTAAAATATTATACAGTTTATTAAATTATGAAAATTATGTATTAAAGTATGATGTGGCTTGAGAATATGAATATAGTACGAAGATATGTTTTACGAATTTCAGTACCATGATTTTATGAATTTCAGTACCATGATTATATGAATTCTAGTACCATGATTATACGAATCTCAGTACCATGATTATACGAATTTCAGTATTATGATTATGTAGTTTCAATGTTATGATTATACAGCTTTCAGTACTATGACGTATGGATTACAATTACAATTTATTCAGTATCATGGTTATTACAGTTATTTTAGAATCATGATAAATCAGATAGTTGTATATAGAAATATATTATATAGTATGAGACCTTGTTGGACTATGTAGTTACAGAGTACGGTACCGTTACTACAGATATTATGTTATGTTTTGAGTGCAATCACCTATTTAGATAATACGTGGTAGTAAGTCGATCACCTAGGCCCTTAACGTGGACAGGCTCCCCATCAGATATGGGTTGAGGTGGGCAGATAAGACCAATGGAGTATAGTGATTTACCTTGGTCGGCCAACCAGTGTAGATCCCGCCTACGGGCTGCACAACCCTGTCATGAGGGGTTAAATCATGACACACAGTTATCCACAGGGAAAGTTTTTAGTTACTATTACGTATATACAGATTTACAGACTGGGGAACATACGTGTACACTAGAAGTATTTTGGATAATAACCTACGCTATTGTTATGTTAAGCAACGTGGAAAGGGCGGTGGATTTTATTACTTAAACTGTATTTACATATTCAGTTATACATGATTATATGAAAACATATTTTCATAATATTGTAGCTCATTTGCCACACACTAATGATAGCATATTTCGTCTTACTGAGCGTTGGCTCATCCCAATGTTGAATCATTTTTTAGGTGATCCAGGTAGGCGAGCGAACCAAGCTCACAGATAGAAGGGCTTTAGTAGTGCCCTGTCAGTAGAGAGTGAGTATATTTTTGGGAATGTTGTTGTATAGCCCTCACCAGTTGAGGATATTTTGGGAAAGTGGTATATGTAAATTATAGGAAACCTATTAGCACTTTGATATTGTATATAATTATATAGGGATATGTTTATTTGACTTATGCTTCTCACTGCTTAGGTTAATGATTGGGTTTTCCCCAGTATGGTATCAGAGCATGTAGAGTGTCATTGGAAAAAAAAAAGACATAGAAGTTAAGCAGGTCGTTACATTTGCAATATGCAATAACCAGCTCACGCATTAAAACACTCAGGCACATGAAAAGTGATAGGAAAAATTTAAAAAGTCTTCTTGTTTTTATTGTGTTTTTCTGTTTAGTTTACCTTTCCTGGAAGTTGTGATCTTTATGTTTTGCTCTTGTGTGTAGATTATGAACTAATGGTTGTGTGTAATGACCCAAAGAATAATGGTAATTAAATAATAATAATAATAATAATAATAATAATAATAATAATAATAATAATAATAAAAGAGGGAGAAAAGGAAATAAAAAGGGGGAACAACAGGTCTTCATCGACGAACGCGAAGCGTTCATTGACGACGCAACATATTAGGCTCATCGATGAGGGCGCTCTTCGTCAATGAGAAAATACCGAGAGGGGGTTTAGGGTGATTTTGAATTTCATCGATGAAGAGAGAGTTCCTCGATGAGTTGTCTTCATGACCTCGTCAATGAAGTGACGTGTGTAACGCTCCAAACCCTTAAACCTGGGTCCGGCACGTTATACTTGATAAAATCCCTAATATTCCATAATTAAACCATACATACGCAGCGGAAAACACAACTATGAACCTCAATCATACAAATAATACCAGAGTTTCCTAGTTCTATCCATAGACCATAATATCCTTCAACACCTGCATTTCCATAATTACATATATCTCCAAAATATTTTAGTATGTTCACAAACATTCTTTTCTCCACAGACTTAAAACATAAGGACGTAAAACATAAACATTTACATTCCCTAAAACTAACATAGGAATATACCCCTTTCTTTTTCTATTTCCCAATAATGCTATAAAAACCTCGAGCTCTCAAAGCTCGATCTCGAGGAAATCCTGAAAAAGATAAATTCGTTTTCAGGTGAGACACATCTTAGTAAAGGAAAAAAAGAACATATATTAAAACAGTGTGTGGCCAACATGAGTTTATATAACAACATAATATTTAAAATTTGAAAATCGTTAACATAATTTCTAAAATCATTCTCTGATCCTAACTAAACACATACAAAAGATTTAACCCACAAGATTACCCAAGGATAGGGGTGATTACCCGCCCATACAAGTAGCACCCCTCTGCTTTGATACCTAGGCAACCCAAAGATCACAATTAAAGCATACCAGGGCACTCACCTTACTCAATAAGCCCTCAAGTGATAAATTGATCTCGTACTCACACAGTTCATACAAAAATTTACCGGCGAAGACTCCCAAGAATAAGGAAATCTACCTGCCTATACAAGTAGTTTTCCTCTGCCCTAGCACGTTATACAACCTATTGTTACACCTGATACAACCAGGGCACTCACCTTTCTCAGCAAGCCCTCGGGCGAAGAGTTTGTCTCGCCCAAACGTAACATGTTCTACTAGCATAAATACTGCTAATACCATAATACATTGTTTTTTCTGTCATTATTCAACCATTCACCTATGTTCATGTTCATAATTTTAACATTTCACTTCATTTCACTTTAAGTGACTCTTTCCCATTTTACATTGTTCACACTTCACATTTTATGTTCATTTCATTCATTTCCCTTTTCATTTCATACCCAGCATCTTTCAGTTGTTTTACCTAACATCTTTCAGCTATTTTACCCAACATTTTTCAGCTGTCATACATTTACCCAGCATCTTTCAGCTGTTTTACTCAGCATCTTTCAGCTGTTTTACCCAGCATATTTTAGCTGTTTCTGGTAATGACCATGCATCTACTATAGGTTGAGAATTACCATATGATGTGGCCAAGGTGAATGTAAGCAAATTGCCGAGGAGAAGGCAATTGTCGAAACTTAAGCAACAACTAAGAAGTTGGGGGCTACAGTTGTGGCTAAGAAATGTGCATGGAAGAATGAAGGATTGACAATGGTCATGTCTGAGAATGGCTGCAACCATGGCCATTTTGTATATATGATGCCTCTAGGAGGAGAATGGTTCGCTTGGGAAGAGGAAGAAGATAAGAGGGAGAGGGAATTAGGGCTTAGTTTTTAAGTGAAGGATCACACTTCTCCTCTTACATGTCCCCCTTACAACCCACCATTTTTTTTTCTTATTCTATTTTTATAAATACACTATAAAAATAGAAAATTTGAAAATTTAAGAAAATTTTTAAAAATAAAAAAGCAAAAATCACAAAAATATTTGAAAAAAAATTCAGAAAATCCATATTTTTTAAAAAAAAAGGACTAAAATGTTTCTTAAGGCTAAAAATGGCCAAAAAGTTTTCCACAAAGTCATGGAAATTCTTGAAAATTTCCAAAAAAATAAAAATAAAAATGAAGGGAGCATTATTGATCCATTTTTTCTTGCTTGATATATTTGCATGCTCATATTTGTATGATCAACAATAGTGCCCATGGCATTTGTATGCACATGCATATGAGTTGATCTTTATGATGGATAGAAAGGGAATGAAGTATTTTGGATTGGTACCTCATCTATATTATTATAAAGAGGTCTTATATCAAAAGTGATAATCTCTTTTGGAGGTTAGACATTCTTATTTGCATGATATTTTCTCCATTTTACATAAAAAAAATACTTAATTAATTCAAAGATAAAGCTCAAGAGTGGAGCAATTACATCCTCTTGTGTTCTTTTGTGGTGAGATGATGAACTATGTGCTCTTGAATGGACTTCTAAATGGGCGTACATAGGGGGGCTTAATATTAAAATGTTTGGTAATTTAATAAATGGGAGTTAGGTAAAAGTCCTATAATTTAATATGATATAATATTAGGTTAACTAAGTACTCTTCATGGAACAAGTGTGTAGGAGGTGCTGATACCTTCTTTTCATATTACTATACTCTCAAACCTAACTTTGGTAAGAGCAGACTCTAACTACTGGCTGACTCCTTCACTTTAAGGTTGCCATAGAAATGAGTTAATTGATGATAATTGGGTGAATTCATTATACATAGGGAAATAACATGTTAGTAGCAACTCTATGAAGCCTATAATGACACCAATTCCTTTCCCTCCCCATCTAGAATCAAGGCAGGTGGACCCCGTTCATTATGGTTCTGTTTCCATATGTTATGGCAATTGCCATGTGTTGCTAACTATTTTATTACCTATGATCTGTATGAGCCCTAGAGGGTAAAGATTTTGCTTGTGCATAGATGTGTAGCGATGGACTTGTTTCTCTTAAATAATGACTTGCTTCTACACATCTAGGATGGAGGCCAAGTCAAGGATAGCATCACTTTAAATTTTATGTTTTTCATATGGGATAATTTTTTTTCCTAAAAAAGACAAAAGTAAATATGTGATACTTTTTATTGAGGATAAAATTCACATTTTTTTTTAATTTCAGAGTACCATAAATGCATGCCTTTTCTTTCTTAAAAGGAAATCTGCATCAAAATTAGAAGTGATGACTATGGAAATGTGTGATTTTTTCATCTTCAAAAAAATTTTAAAACTCAAAGAAGAGAACTAATATAGTATTATACTACTTAATTTTAACAATTCTTTTCTTATTTTAAAAATGTCAAAAGTTAGAATTAATCTTTTGGAGACAAAACAAAACTTTACACACACACACACACGCACAAGCCATGGGCACATAATAAGTTTGTCCTCCACAAGCCCAAATTGAATGTAGGTAATGTGGGTGTTGGAGATCATAGATAGTTGTGAATAGTATTTCAAATAATAAAAATTTATTGATTAACTATTAGTTGATAATTTTTTTTTTAATTTTAAAATTATAAAAAAGAGTATTTTGAAAATATTAAAGAAAAAAGATGTAGGTTGAAAAAAAAACTGCATCCTCTTTCCTTAATTAACAGTATAAATAAATACAAATCTTTTGTATCAAATTTTAATATATTTTATAGTTTATTAAAAATCAAAACTTCATATTTTATATTTTTTATAGGGAATATTTAAATATATAAAGTATTAGTACAATCTGTCAATGTGCAATAGACGAATGGTAGCCTACTACATTTATTTATTATGGGATGGTTGCTCATTATATTGAAATTGTTTTCAGTATGCTTCACCTATATCATTATCATCCCTTAATAGTGACATCCACCAAATTTTGCTTGGTTAATATGTTCAACCTATGGTTCACTAATTCAAAACTTTGAACTAATATTTAGTACTTAATTCATAATATTATGGAAGGAAACATGAATCTAAATATTGAATTATTTACGAGGTATTTAATACCAACTAAGAATTTTTATAAAGGAGAGCTAGTCTTAGACCACAAAAAGTTACCTTACATTGAGAAGCTATTAAATGCAAACAAACATGGCTTTAATCACCTTTAGTTGCAAAAAAACAAAAGAAAAAAAAAAGAAAAAGGAATGAATAATGTGCATCACCTTGCCTAAATTTTAGATTCACTTTTGGATATAACAAGGGCTTTGTTTGGGAAGGAAAAAAAAAAAAGAAAATGCAAAAGAAACTTATTTTCGATTATATTCTCTTTCCACCTTAAATATTATTAAAAATAAAAATTTATTTTAAAATAATTTAAAAAATAAATATAAATATTAAGAATATGTAAAAATAAATTTTTATTTATTGATTTGACATAAAAAAGTAGATAAGGAGACAATCGATGATGATAACGATGATAAAAATGTATTTCAAAATTGCATGAGGGTGGTGTGACTACCATATTTGTTAACTCCTTTCTTAGGTAGAGTCCTTATGTGAGTTTTCTAAAGGAATGAGGATTTTGGTTGATCGTAAGAGTGATTGTGTGCTTGTGTAATAGTTTACAATTCAAACTTTATTTTTAGATTTGTATAGATCTGAATAAAATTTAAATTCTGTTATTTGTGACTCTTATACTTCTGTTTTAATAAGTAAAGAAGGAAGGAGGAAAAACATGAGGGGGGTAGCACAACAGGACTCATCGACAAAGGGCCTATGCTCGTCGACGAGGGAACAACAGAGGTTCGTCGACGAAGGCTCTGAAGCTCCTCAATGAATAATTACCGAGAGTAAGAAATTTCAGACTTCTGGCTTTATCGACGAGAGCCCTGTATTCATCGACGAAGGTTCTTCTTGAGATCATCAACGCAGCCTTATGTTTGTCGACGAGAGGCACCTGGCCTGCGGCAGTTTTTCTGAATTTTGAATTTTTGAACGTTGAGTGGTTGGGCAAATGGGAGGAAACCTCCGAGGAAACTCTATATATGTCATATGGGCATATTTTGAGAGGGGGTGTGATCATTATTGAAGTGTATTGTGTACATTTTGATTTCCATAGTAAAATTTGTGTGTCATTACTTCCGTGGATGTAGGCTTTGCCGAACCATGTAATTCTTTGTGTTGATCTATTTCTGGTTGTGTGTGTTATTTACATTCACTTTTTGTTGTTTATTCCGTTGTGCATCTTCATTATACGATCAATATCACAACAAATTCAAAGTCTAAAAATTGTACTCCTAATTTTTCAAACTCTTATCTAATTGAAATTTGTAAACTATATGTTCTTTTAAATAATGGATAACATCTTGGATGGAGGCCTAGCCGAAGGCAAAATGTAACTCCCCGACTCGCCACGTGGGCCTGGAGTGCTAAAAAACATAACATAAAATAAAAATACTCTATAATACCATAAATAAGAGGGTCCGACCCCAAAGGGTTCACAGTTGCCCTTTTTATAAACAACATATAATAAAGTAGCAAAAAAGTTTCATTCTCAAAATACCATATCAGACTTCTAAGTCAATACTATTACATAAATACTTCCAATGTTTCTATTACAATACCAAAAAGATAACCTGACCATAGTCTAGTACTTACACGACTACTTACAAAACTCACAAAACACTACGCTCTAGAACCACTAGAATGCTAGGTCTGGTTTCCTGCAGGACCTGAAATAAGATTTGTATATTAGGGTGCGACACTTCTCAGTAAGGTGGATCAGATTATATTAGTGTGTGATCATATGAGTTTATTTCAACAGAAGACAATAGTAATTTTAACTGAAATGAATTATGCATTTAAACATTTTCAACCCTATAATATAGAAGATATGTATATAATTCCTGCAAAAGATAGTGTGGCTTATTACAAGCGAGAGTTCTCGAGGTTGGGGTAGGATACATGCCCATACACTGCAAAATCCCTCGGCTCGGTACTCAAAGTTGTAACTCCGCCCATTTTTTTTAAAAAAAATCATGTATATGCATATCGAACTCCTCCCTGCCTTGGAACACCACATGAACACCATTTACTTCCCCCATGGTACGGATTGTGCGGTCCATAGACCTGATCTAGCTCTGGCGGCCCACCAGTCTATTCACTTCAATGTTACAAGTCCGCTTTGGTCAACCCCACCCTGGATCAAACACTAGAACCAGTCACCAATCGACTTTTCAGATACCCACCCTTACAAATAAGGTGTGGTTGCACTATATCACCCACTGGTAACGATACTGTGCTCCCATAGTAACCAGTTCCTCAAGTGGTTCATACATCATATATACAATTTATAACGAAAGCACAATAACTTGTTTTCATTTCATAAAACATTTAAGCAATTTCAGTATTTTTCACAAACTCATTCATTCATCGGCATTACCTGGCATTCACAGCCCTCGGTCTTAAACCGGCATCTCGTTTTCCACAATTCTTGAAACAATTTGGAACTTCAGTTCCCATATCTCATTAAGATATTTCACCAACTCAGCTCATTCACATTTACCATCTCATGTCACACTCGTTTGATTAAATATGTTATAATATAGTAAATGGTTCAGAAAATATCATTTAATTTAAAAACAAGGGTTCAAGCATCTCCAACCTTTAATATAATAAGAATATATAAGTTTAAAGAAAAATAGAGATCATACTCCAAAATCCTAATTTTCCCGAAACCATAAAATACAGTTTAACCTGTTTAGATTTCAAAAGTAATTGATGTAAGACAAATCCCCTTACCTCCTTTACAAGAAAGCCCACTGGAAACCCCAAACTCCATGCCCTATGGTATTTGCAGTTTAAAATCCTGAAACCACGATTTTCCCAAATAAATCAACACAAACTCTAGATCAACAACCATTAATCATTTCCTAAGCCTTCCTATAGTTCACAACAACCACAAAACCTTAAAATAACCCTACCTACCCTGATTTTGGAGTAACGCTCGAAAAGCTCAGATCAAAGATCTGTTCCACTAGATTTATAGAGAATCTCCCATAGACCCTCATAGTAACTTCCGATCGTCGAATCTATCAATGAGCGGCGAGAAATCGTAGAGAGAGAGAGAGAGTGTGGGTGTGGGTTAGAGAAAGAGGGAGAGAGAAATTATGTTTCTTAATGAAGAAGCAAACAAAATTTCTATTTATAGACCCTTTGACCTGGTCAAATTTATCGACGAATGGCACCTTCGTCGACGAACTACTGAAGGTCGTTCATTGACAAACGAAGGGCTTCATCGACGAACTCTAAGCTTGATATTTTCGGTCGTTTGGGATCTCTTTGTCGACGATGCTCTGAAATTCGATGATGAACCACTGAAGAGCCTTCGTCGACGAACACAGGGGACTTGTCGACGAAGCCTGCTGAAATCTCCTTTTTATTTTCCTTTTTTTCTCATTTATTTCTTTATTTTTCGGATTCAGGTCTCTACACAAAACAACATTAAATTTTGGGTGTTTCTCATGTGATGAATGCTTGCTTATGTTTATAAAATGACAAAGTAAAATCTTTTCACTGATTAGAGAAAGTTCAAATATTTTCTTTCATTTCAGAATAAAATAAATGCATGCCCTTTTCTAGCCAATGACTCATTTCAACTTGCCTAAATTGAACTAACTCGATGCAAACAAATGATTTTGAATAGTGTATGGATTAGTTGATCGATTACATTTATATATAACCCAAACATATAGATTGAGTTACAGGTTAAGTATGCCACTTTTCTAACCTAACCTAAATAAAATGTAATGGGCCTAATGGCATAATAATAATAATAATAATAATAATAATAATAATAATAATAATAATAATAATAATAATAATACCACTCGACTTAAAATTGAGTCTTCATCAAAATAATGAGGTTGGTTGGTTAGAATTTTGGACTAAACCTAACTCATGAACAACATATGCTTTTGATTTTAAAAGTCCGGAATTGAAAGGTCGAGTCACCCATTCTTCAATATGAGCATTGAGGATAAATTTTCCTATATAAGACATATGGGACTGGGCGATCCCAAAGCTTCCTTGACCTTGGATGCTGCGATGGAATCTTGAATCGAAGGAACCGGCCGGTTACTGATTAATGTCTGACAACAGTGGTCTATTTTCGGCCTCATATGCATAGTTAGCACAAAATTTGGGAGCATGAAAATTGGGATTTGGATTTGACTTGGGTTGATTTGAACAAAATTCAATATAATTTTATATTACATCTTATTCAAATTTGTACAAAATTCAAATATAAGACTTCTCCCAAACATCCAATTCTTCCTTCGAAAAAAGCTTTCAAAATTTAAAGAAGATAATTAATCACGCAACTTATTTTGACAAATTATTTTTATTTTAAAGATGCCAAGAGCTTGAAGTGGCCTTCCAAACTTCCACAAACAAAACAAAACCTAACTTATATGGTTCGATATATACATATACAATATAAAATAAAATTTGCAAGTAGTACGTTTTATGAAAATACTATTCACATATTTATTTAATGTTTCAATAAATAAGAGTTAAGCTTTTTAAAAGTATACATTTATTATTTTTCTCTTTATTTCAATAAATATGAGTTAAAATTTTATAAAGAAGAACAAACACATTTTAATTAATTATTATTTTTCTCTGATATTTCAAAAAAATGTGAATTAATTTTTTTTTTTTTTTTTGTTTTAAACTAATTGAGTGCTGGATTTATGAATCACTGATAGATTTCCTTTACAATATAAAGGATGGTGATGCCGTCGGAAGAATTTGCATTTGCCATTGGCAATGGTCGGGTTTTCAAATGGTCCCAGTAGCGGTGGAGCGCGCCCCGCTCCGGATCCGAGTCGAATCTTGAATTTCGAAATCAGAATTTGAAATTGGGAACGGCGCTGGCACGCTCTCTTTCTCTCTCTACAAAGCGGGTCCAGACCCATGCCCCGCGGACGAGTGCCAATGTGGCATTGCCCCTTCTCTCTCCTCCCTTCGCTCTCTCTCCCATCAATAAATTCACCCCCGACCGTTACGTCTTCAGTCTCCCTCTTCTCTCTCTCTCTCTCTCTCTCTCTCTCTCTCTCTGGGGTACTGCAGCTGGGAGTTTTGAGTTTTTTTTTAGGAACATCGAAGCGGCGGGGGAGGAGAGATTGGAAGGACTGCGAGGCTTCTTCGCGAGATGAATGTGATCGCCGCCTTTAATTGAGGTCAGTTCGATCGTTACTTCCCATTGTTCTTTTCGTAGGGGATTGATCAACGCGTTTAGTGTGTAGCTGTTTGGAAGTGATGAAATCGGGTGTCTCATCAATTTGTTCTAATTTGAAATCCGTTTATCGCGTTTGCTGAAAAATTGAACCATTGCTTCTTCTGGGAATTCTTATTTCTGTTTTCAAACAAATTTCAGATTCAGGCTGTTTTGAGTCTTTCAATGTCCGTTTCTACGCTCTGCAATCTCCAGATTCTCTCTCTGACTCTCTCTCTCTCTCACTCTCATATTTATTTATTTTTATTTCAAAACCTGTGTCCTGATAATCTGCAGTTTTAAAAGAGTGATTGTTGAAGGAGCGCGCGCAGCCCTTACGGGAATCTTAGAGGCACATGGATATTGTAAATGCCTTTTCTTGAGTTTTGACTGTGAGGCCAAAAAGCGAAACATTCCCCAATAAAACACCATCTTTTGCTACAAAGTGGTCTACTTTTTCACTCTTCGTCTCTTCCTACTTGTTTTGTTCTACACCAACAATTGAATTCCATTTTTCAGTGCAATTTGGCCTGGACTTAAATCGTTCAACGTTTTTTTGCTTTTTCTTGGTGTTTTGGCATGTCACTTAATTATTTACCTTTTATTCTTCCCAAATGTGTTTTCTAAGTCTGCATTTACTCTTGTTTTTCTTTTTCCCCCTTTTTCCTGTTCATGTTGATTTTATTTAGTTACCAACTATTTTTTTTTTTATATTTAAATTTCTTGTTTTTTGCGTTGCATTTAATTTGGCCTACAAT
The DNA here is from genome assembly GCF_029873635.1 of Malania oleifera. Classification (NCBI taxonomy): domain Eukaryota; kingdom Viridiplantae; phylum Streptophyta; class Magnoliopsida; order Santalales; family Ximeniaceae; genus Malania; species Malania oleifera. The sequence continues at coordinate 34,248,615 of NC_080421.1, forward strand.
TCAATTTTTTTTTTTTTTTTGTGTAACAAAAATTCATTCATGTGGCTAGAAAGCTTCCCACACACCATCAATGCACATACCACAAATATGGTCAATGAAAGAGTACTACTTTAAAAGAATTGTTCAATTAGATTTTTCCTTATATATTCAATATTACTTTGAAGAATTAATGAATATGAATACTGCAACTATTAGTTTGGCTTCTATGTTAGTAGTAGGGACAAACACATATGAAACGTATATCTATGAATTAAAACCTAGTTTATTGATGATATTTTCTATAAATTTTGATTGAATAATAGAATAATGATAATTAATATATTTATATAGTAACAACAACAACAACCAAGCTTTTAGTTCCACTAAACAAGATAGATTAGATGAATCATGTTCTATCATTCTAAGACAATAATCATTGACAAATATATATAGTTATCAAATACTTCATTATTTCAATTCAAGTTTTGAAATCTTTACTTGAGTTTATTTTGCTTTGAATGTCTCAAAAGATATTGAAAGACAGTTTATTTAAAAATTCTAATAAGTCGTTTAATGTTCGTATTTCAGCTCACATACTCTTAACTGAACATCATGCTCTACACTTTCTAAATGAAAGTTTAAGGTTCTATTTTTGGAAGGGTAGAAAAGCATGGTTTGGGAAAAGGATTTCCTCCCAATGTGTAGTCTAGGACATGATATTCATTTTTTTTAAGCATAACAACTTGAGATATTTCTCTAGTTTATAGTTAAAAGAAAATGAAAATAGATTTAGCCTATGTTTGAAAAAACTTTGGATTTGGATTTCATATTATATTTGGATAAAATGTAATATAAAATTATATTAAATTTTATTCAAATCCATTCAAATTATTATCCGAGACTCAAAATTCATGCTCCCAAACGCAGTAATACAGAATTATAAATCTTGTAAAAAATGATATTATTATATTTTTAATTTTCTAAAAAATACAAAAAAATTGTTCCTTTTTTAAAACTCTCAACATTTACCAGAGAACTTAGATAATGGTAAACATATTTGTATAAAATGTTAAAAAATTAGAGAAGTTATTCCTGCAATTTTTAAAATAAATAATAAAAATATGAATAAGATTTTACAAGGAAAAAGATTTTTAATTTTTAAACATAATATATAATATTTTGGTGTTTGTGTAATGCAGGGTGGCTGTGACTTTTAACTCAAAAAATAAAATTAGAGAGGGAAAAAAAGGGCATAGGTGTGGTTGATGATGTTGATGACAATGTTGAAGGGCAGAAAATTGGCTTGCTGTTCTGGTGACAGAGGCACCAGCTTCGACTTTGATGAGCCAGAGAGTAAGCAATCCTTCCTCCCCACTCTTAGTTCTTCTAATGTTGCTATCTGCTTTCATTTGCTTGCTAGATCTTTAAGGTTGGGTAGGGGGTGACTAATTGCTTCCTTATTTACCAATATGTATAATATAATATTATTATTCAAACTGAAGGGATACATAACTAACAACAAACAAAGTGAACATTCTAAGTTTAATAAGTTGCCATTCTTTGCCGCTAGAAGAAGGGGCTAGCCTATCTTTTATTGATTCAAAACTGATGCAAAGTGACACTTGGGTCAAGCAACAATGAATGGATGTATTCATGTAACTAGTATATTTCTTTTGTAAGTTAAAATAGTTGCTCCTAGTTAGTATTTTGTCAAATAAAAGTAAAAGATAGGGCATTCTAAGAGCATTTTCTAGCCCGTGCACATGAATTAAAATTAGTTAGTCAACTTAGATCGTGACATCTTATAGCCACGGTATTAAGAAAATTAATGATATTCTTATTTATACTAAAAAGAGGATGAATAATTATTATAACTTTGTATTTAGTTTGACTTAACTCTTTTTAGTTCAATTTAATTTTTAAAATTACAAAGCAAGCACTCTAATGTTTATATAGCTGGCCGAATGAAATGTGATAGGAAAGAAATAAAATGAAAATTTGAGTGAAGGTATGAAAAAATAAGAAAAAGGTTTAATTTTATATAATTTTTATGAAAATTTAAATTGATTACTTAAATAAGTAAATTATCTAATAAATTAAGAAATCTATCATGTCAAATTTTGCCAATATATATATATATATATATATATATATATATATATATAAAAGAAAGAAGGGCAAAATTTTATTTATTAATTGATAAACTTTCACTTTTAATGGGACAATAACTAAAAGACAAAACTTTAAAAAAAACCTCCCAAACAAATAAAATCAACAACCGGCCAAAAATTTCAAATCCTTTCTCGTTTTTGATTAAAATTTCAACTTCAAAGTTCCATACAATCATACCGAAACGATTGACATCTATCAGGAAATCTTGAATGCGCTGAACTCCTGACTATGCAAATAGACCGGAGGGTCGTCCACAGTATTTCTTAACCCTATGAACTAGAGATATACTATAGGTTTGTGTGCAGGGTGAATAATTTTTTATCTAGGGTCGGTATATAGAACAATCAAATGTGCCGTGATTAATGCCTCGAAATTAGAAACCCTGTCGTCTCAGCTGAACTATGTGGGCCATAAGAGGTAACCCCGATTGTGCAATCCTGTTCGTCCCTATATTCTGGCTGGTCATCCATTAAACGCTGCCGGGCCAGATTTGAATTGGACAGAACTTATAACCGATCCGCCATTTCATGGGCCTGGTATTGGTTGCAAGGTCCACCAACTGTCCGATTAAAAAAAGTGGGCCCACCTAGATGCTATGGATGCCCACGATTGGGCGATCTTTTAATTAGTAAACCACAAGGATGGTTTGAGTGCAGTGAAACCCAAACTATTATTATTATTATTATTATTATTTGTCTATTCTCAAAATTGGAATGAATGTCACCTACTATAAATAAATTTCATGTAATCAGGAGAAATTTTCTTAGAGAAAATTAGGGTTATAATTTGCATAGCAATTAAAACTTAAATTATACCACATTGACCATGTTTTAATAGTTAAAATTTGAAATTATTATGTTAAGAGATATTAAGCTTAAATTATCCAAGTAGTAGAAAAGGATAACAGAATAAGAGATGAGATACTACTTCCAATTGATAGAAAAATGACATTATTTTTGTTTGCTTAAATAATTATCTTTAATTTCATTTGTAGATTAATTGAGGATAAATTTTACTATATCTATGTTTAGGAAAGGTCTTGGATTTGGATTTAAATGCCTTAATTTGAATAAGATCTAATGTAAAATCATATTAATTTTTTTAAATCTATTTAAATTTAAATTTATGGCACTAGATACATGCTTTCAATACACTATTTATATGTTTTATTTCTTGACATTTTAATTTTAGGAGTTTGATTCTTAAAAAATTTTAATTTTAGATTTGATGAGATTACTTGAAATTTAATACCGATGAGTCAAATCTCCTGCTTTTCTTTCCCGAGTTTTAAGGCTGCTTTTTTTGTTCCATCCAAAATTGACCTTAATTCGATGATACTGTTTTCTTTTTGACCTTTTTCACTCCATGTCTCATCACAATTTGCAATTTTGGCTTGTATCTCTGATTTGAGGGTAATTTTTTGCCCAAATTTTCAAAATATATATCTTTTCTATCTAAAGAAAGAACATCATCAAAAGAATGAACTTATCACCAACAGAGTAGCTAGCTCTCAAGGTACGTGGACCCGTTGATTTTTCATGTATGGCATCTTCCCACATGCACGACGCATGTGTGAAGCTCATGATTTCACCTTTTTTGCTTTTAGACTTTATGGGGTATGGAAAGGATAGTGTCTGAGTCTTGGATTTTGTGAAGAGAAGGGATCTTATAATTAAAAGTGTGATTGTGATGCATCAATGCCATACGGAGCAGCGTCCGTGTAAGTAGTGGTGGACCTCCAGTTCAGTGCCTTTAAAGGCCCCCATGCCCTTGAAATGACACAATGAAGTGCTTAGGTGCGTGGGGACACAATCAAATGTTTGCATGACTTTTGCTATAAATGGTTTGTGAGATTTCTGTTCGGGTCAGTTCCTTCTGTGATCCCTCTTCCAATAGTCAATCCATTCATTTATTTTTGAACAAATGGAGGATTCTTCTTATGCTCAGGACAAAAGTTCAGTAATTTTTGTCATGACAGTCAACTTAAATACAGGTTTGATCTCACGAAAAATCAAGACATCTAAGGTGAACTTACTTGTCATCCTTTTTATTATTATTACTACTATTGAATTAATAATATCTAAAATCCTGTACTGATTTTGGGAGTGTTGATTTGGATTCTGGAGTTACTTATTAAAAGCATGCTTGCAGCATGACAGAAAAATCTGGATCCAAAGTTCAATGCCATGGTGTACAAATCATGTGATTCAAAGCCATCTGCCGTGGCATTTAGCAATCAACGGGATGGGGGTTGTGAACCGTTGCATGTGTGTCATATGACCAACTATTCTGCACATGGATTTCTGTTTGGATCTAAATTTTAAAAATTTGGAAATGTCAATTTTTAAATGCAGCTTGGGTTCCTTAGTCAAACTTATTATAATGGGACCTGCAACTGCATGTGTTCTAACTCGCATACTTTCCCAGGAGAGCCTAACAAGGACAAATTTGACTAGTGACCTTCCCCAGTGGCAGTTCCACTGGCATTGATGAATACATTTTGTTTATTGCTGCCAGATCTATATTGGTTCACAGAGAGTTGTTGTAGACTTAGGACACCCTCTTGTTCAGCTGATAGTCAACTTTTCAAACGGATAAGTTTTTCTTTTAAGGAATATTTGAGAACATGTTTAAATCTAAAACAGTCCTAACATTTTGATGATGAGTTCGCTGTATACTCAAACTTCTAAGTAGCATTTAAAATCCTTTGCGCGTCCAGCATGCATCTTGAGATAAATGAAACAATGGAGGATGGCTAAGATAGAGGAATCAACACATGCACATGCACATGCTGTAGACACACTGACCTAATGTGAAGGACTGAAATTGAAAGTCAACAGGCACCTAAGAGTACTAAATAATTTATGGAACTAAAAATTTGACTAATAATTTCCCCCAATTTGGAATCTCTTCATCCCCAAACTAGTCATATAAATTATTCGGCCTTTGAAGACATAGGCTCAGTTTTCTCCATTTCCCACTGTTAGTAACACTAAACTCTCAAACTAGAAGAGAAAAGAATACTGTTGAATAACGCAAAGCATGTAATCATGATCATCATTTGGTAGTGTATATGATTATACATGCTGCAGAAGTTATATCATCCTAGGTCATTGACATGTGAGCATCTATTGTATATTATCAAGAATAGTAGTAATTCGTCAATAATGACAACTATAACAACAATAAAGCCTGTAGTCTCACTATGTGGCACGATGCTGTAACATTTTATTGAAGTTTTTAATTAGTCATTTTTTTTTTTTCCCATGGGTGCTTATATCAATGATTGTAGAATCTCAATTATACCCACCATGGTCCTCCCCATCCTTGAACCTCGAGAGCTTTGTGTACTGGGCTGTCTTTTTGCTTACATCAATGATTTTAGAATCTCAATTACTAATAATTTCATAGCACGTATTTTTAAGGTTAATTTAGGGTTATGAATGTGAAGATCGGGCTCATTTTTTTAAGCTAAGGCAAATGATGTTATGTATGCTTGACCTATGTGGGCAAGGAAAATTTTGCATGGGGACCCATGTTTGAGTGTAAGTTTGTTTCTGGCTTTGTCTTGGGAATAAGCCAAGTCAAGTGTTGACAATGCCCATGAGTGGTTAATCACACCAAATGCATCCACCTTGTTGTAATTAAAAACTGATACTATTGCTGCATCTTCCCTTTGTGTTTTGAGAAATTTAGTTTCAAATGGAACTTTTCAGGGATAACGACATACAATGGCCTAGAAAGTTGTATTCTGAACAGCCACTCTTATGAAAATGAAAGTGGCACAAGCAGAGGAGATGGTGGTGCAACTGACTCTATGGATGATGATGATTCGAGCTGTTCGTCTAGCAAAGATGCATTTGGGTCATTCTCTTCTCATTGGATGATGAAGAGGGATGAGCAGATAGATGAATGGGAGGTAGAAAGCCCTCAACGTTTTTATGTCAAGGAGAAACCAGCTTATGCTACCCGGTCCTCAGATGTGGAGATCATGAAAGAAAAATTTGCAAATCTGTTGTTGGGTGAAGATATCTCAGGGGGATGCAAGGGCCTCTCCACAGCATTAGCGTTGTCCAATGCCATTACAAATCTTGCAGGTACCATAAAAAGTGACCTTCGACAAATTTTGCATGAACTCTGTTTCTTGCAACTTGATTAATGCAGGGAATGTCCTAATATATGTGTTATATATATATATTTCAGTTCCAACATATGCTAAGCATAAAAAAAAATCTTTGACGTTTGTTGTATATTATTTGTTTGTGAGTGAGTACGTCCATGAGACAGGATAGTTTGATGGCCTTTGCTAGATGTAAGGAACACAAACATATGATAATAACTATATGCATAGGAATAGAAAATAATGGAATAAATTTGAACACTGCATGTTCTTCATTCAATTAGACCAAAGGTGCCATTAGAAGTTTGTGGACCTTGAAATCATGTGAAATTCTTCCACAAGATTAGGAATCAAATTTCAGAAGATAATGCATTGTGTGATGGGTCAATATGTGAACATTCTGGACTGTCAATTTGATCCTCCAAATGTTTCAACAAAGGCATCAATAGAAAGCAGGAAAAATTCTTCCTTGTTGAAATGTGGAAATCCTTGACGTTTGTTCTATATTATTTGTTTGTAAGTCCATGAGACAGGATAATTTCATGGACTTTGCTAGATGTAAGGAACACAAACATATGATATTAACTATATATATTGGAATAGAAAATAATGGAATGGATTTGAGCACTACTCGTTTTTCTTTCAATTCTTTATTATATCCCATTCCCATCTCTTTTCATTCCACAGACCAAAGGTGCCATTAGAAGTTTGTGCACCTTGAGTTCATGTGAAATTCTTCCACAAGATTAGGAATCAAAATTCAGAAGATAATGCAGCGTATGAATATCTGAACATTCTGGACAGTCAATTTAATAATCAAAAGAGTTTTTTTTTTCCTTTTAAGGACTTTCTGTCAACTTGATTCCAAAAATGGATCTGCAGCTTCAGTTTTTGGGGAGATGTGGAAACTGGAACCACTACCTGAAGAAAGGAAAAGAAAATGGCAAAGGGAGATGAGCTGGTTGATCTCCCCAACCAACTATATGGTCGAGTTGGTTCCTGCAAAGCAAAACGGTGCCAATGGCGGGGCCTTGGAGGTATTTGTCATTTCTTTTGGATTGATAAAATAATGAAAATTCATTTCGTTTAGGATGTCTCAGGATTTATTTTTGGTTGCTGTTGGAGCAGATAATGATCCCAAAAGCTCGCATGGACATTCACATGAACCTGCCAGCCCTTCAGAAGCTTGACTCCATGCTTCTTGTAGGTGGTCTTTTCGCTCAAATCAAAACCAAGTAAATTAATGATGGAATGTCCAAATTCAACCTGTTGCATATTTTCAATTGACAGGACACATTGGATTCCATGGTGAACACTGAATTTTGGTATGCTGAAGGAGGCAGCCGAGCAGAAGGAAGGAGCAGCAATGCAAAGCACAGCAATAGGTGGTGGCTGCCATCTCCCCAAGTACCAAAAGCTGGGCTATCAGATGCTGAAAGGAAGAAATTGCTAAATCAGGGCAAGGTAGTACATCAAGTTTTCAAGGCTGCCAAATCCATCAACCAGAATGTGTTGCAAGAAATGCCTGTGCCAACTGTCATTCAAGATGCTCTCACAAAAGTAAGAAAGATCTCCTTCAACAACAGATTTTGCTCTTTAAAATAAGCTGTGTAACGGTCCTAGACCTAACTCTGATGAGGTATTATCCACTTTGGCCCATTAGCCTCATGGATTTGTCCTATAAAAGACACCTCACATAATTGGAATCCAAACCATCCTTGTAAGTGCAAGATCTCCCTAGTACACATCCGATGTGGGGCCGTGACAAGCTCTCCCTTCCGATCTTTGACGCCCTCGTTAGAGTGGCTTACACCTCCGTGTATGATCCACCCATATGATAGTACCCCTAGGGTAGCTCTGATACCAAATGTAATGGTCTTGGACCCAACTCCAGTGAGGTATTGTCCGCTTTGGCCGACTGAACTCACGGATTTGTCCTATAAAAGGTGTCTCACACAGTTGAAGTCCAAAACATCCTTTTAAGCCCAAGATCTCCCTCGTACACGTCCGATGTGGGGCCGTGACACTGTGCAAAGTTTGAAAGGGAAGCAGACGGCACATTTTCAAATCAATTTATTTTTGAGTGGGGAATACTTCATTAAAATCCATGTGCTTTTGTTCAACTAGCTCTTTGCTTAGTTGAGTTCATCTCAGATATTTTTTAGCTGCAAACTGCTCACCAAGCACAAAAACATAAGACTGACATTGGGATTATTAGGGGTTTATAAAAGGAAAGTATGCTGAATCTTGAGGAATGCCATGACGAATGAGAAAACTTTGAGTTCTCTTCAAAATATTAGATTGGGTGCTCCTGCTCTTGTTATAATAATTTCTTTATATATGCAGTCAGGAAAGGCAAGCCTTGGTGAGGAACTGTATAAGGTCTTAACTGTGGAATCAAGCTCGGCTGAGGAAATGCTGAATTCCCTCAGTTTGAAATCTGAACACAGAGCCCTTGAGAGTGTTAACAGGTTGGAAGCTGCCATAGTTGCATGGAAAGAGAGAATCACAGAGCAAGTAAGTGGGAAATCTCCAGTCCGATCATCATGGTCCTTCATGAAAGATCCAATATCTGAGCTGGATAAGATGGAGTTGCTGTTGGGCCAAGCAGAAGCTCTTCTGCAGCAACTCAAATCCAGATATCCGAACCTTCCTCAAACTTTTATTGAAGTTACTAAGATTCAATATGGCAAGGTGAGTTTAGCAAACTGGATAAGCTACTATGAGGCAGGTGTATTACTCAAACTACATGTTTGGTACATAAGAATTGTTGACAAAGTAGAATTAAATTTATTACTAGCTTGATTTTTTCATGTTTGTTATTCAAATTTTCATTCCATTGCATTTCCATCCTATTCTATTCTGCTCATCACACGTGACATAATAGCCTGCCTATGGATTCCAACCACCTTCCCAAATTCCAAAATTTCATCTGTCAATTTATACAGTAGTTTATTTATCCATTTGATCTTGCCTGAAGCATTTCAGTCTAGCATAAATTTATATTATATGGTTTATCATCATGCATGGGTTTTTGCTATGATGCCATCTATGGACTATTATGTTCTTTAGCAATGTAAATTTTAAAATATAACAGCTGGGACTGATGACATTTTCACTTAGAATGGTTTATTAACTTTATTCCGCCATTATCATTACTTCTATTTTACACTACATGAAAAAATTTCATATTATGAAAAATATTGCAATATTAAAAAGGGATTGACTTCTCAGACCTGTTAATGGCAGAAACCTTGTACTGTTAGCCAGCCGTTAAATTCATGGACTTGGATTAAAATGTTTAAATAACTTCGTTTGTGTGTGCGGTGTTGATCTTGATACAGGATATCGGGCATTCAATCCTGGAAGCATATTCTCGGGTTCTTGGCAACTTGGCATTCAGCATATTGTCAAGGATAGGAGATATCCTGCAAGAAGATGTTTTGAGAAATCCTAATTCCCCAGTGGCAGCGAGCTATTTTCCAGGAGTAAATCTCGGTGAAATATTAGGAAATCCAGCGGTGAGTTTACGGGTGAGGCACTCTCTCATTGATCAGATGAACAGAGTGGATGGAAGATTCAGCGAGTCCAATGGAAGCAGATTTTCTGATGCTGAATTTTCATCTAGTGAGGCCAAAACAAGTTCAGTGACAGCCACGCCCAGTCGCAGCAGAGTCTGGTGTATTGGTAGGGAGTCTTGTGGCACTACTTCTTCCCACAATTCCCCTTGACTGCAATGGTAGTAGCTAGAAGGAGTATCTATCCCCTGTCACTATTCTCATTGATGCTAAAAGAGTGATTTTTAGTGGCTCTTTCTGTATATGATATTTCCATATGCCTAATGGAAACTTGACAAATTTTGTTTCACAGTATATACCTCATGCTTTTTTGCCCCAAGCGAAACACCAAGAACCCCACATTTCGTGCCACTTACCAATTCATTTGGGAGCATGGAGATCAAGAGTCAAGATGCGAACTTAGAACTGCGTAGAATTTGATAAATTAAAATGAGTCAAATTGACACATTGGGATGCTCGAACTCGATCCTACTTGACTCATGAGGTTTAACTTGATTGTGGAATGCTATCAGAGGTTTTAAGATAAGTATAATTAAGTTTGGATATATGAAATGTAATTATTTTAATTGAGGTAGGTAGAACTTTGAAGAATGCATTGCTGGTTAAGAAATAAATAAGATGTATAGATTTTGAACACCTTGGATCTATTATGCAAGTTGAAAGACAAATTAAAGATGTAACACAAAGTTAAAATTGGTTTGATAAAATGGGAAAAGGTGTTTTGTGCATTGTGAAATAGCTTCAAAATTATGAAGAATGCTCTCTAGGAGGACTATATGATCAACTAAGTTATATGGACTAGAATGTTAGATAATTGAGAAACATCACATAATAAAAGTAAGTTGTCGAAATAAGAATACTAAAGTGGATGAGTGGTATAATTTTAAAATATAAATTGAGAGATGCATATATTCATGGTATATTAGGCACGACGAGCAATGGTTAAGATGGTTCAAACACCTATAATTACGAAAGGAAAAAAGAAAGTAATAAATCTTTCGAATTTTGTATTCAACCCGTCACGAATAAATACATAGTGAACTTTCACTGTCTTTTTGAGATAGAAGTGACTCAGGATATATATATATATATATATATATATATATATAAACCTTGCCATTGTCAAGTATCTGAGCTCCTTAGCCATTTTCAACTTTCAAGCATCTTTAATTACATTGGATAAATCCTTAATAGGTTCCTCAATCATTTTCTTTATCTCGCCCTCGAACCTTTCCATTGCTTGCGATGGCAAGCGCACTGGTACAACAATCCCTTCCTCCCCTGTTGAATTTCTAAACCTCACGAGGAAGGTATATATATAATACCCTGCGGCAATCCCAGCATGCACCGGCTTCCCCCACCCAAAATCCACCTCTCCAAACCCGACACGTGTTGTGTCTGATATAATGTAGGTCCCTTCCGCCTTGTACAATGGTCGCCCTTTCATCACCATAAAATCTGCCACTGATCTCATGTACTCCTCGCTCATTTGGGCCTTGACCTTTTTAACCATCTCCACTGCAAAGCCCAGAGAACCTTCGCACAGCGACTGGGCCTTGGAAACTTGAGCTGGGTACACGAATGCATTGCCGTAGAACCCACTAGGCAGAGGCACCACATGCTTGCCACGTGCATTGATGGCGAACGAAATGCGAATGGTCTCATCGGGGCGAAGCGCGAGCGCTGACGTGCGGCACTTCCAAAGACAGGCAGTCACCACCTCGAACGTGGTGGAGCCTTGGAGGTGGGGTGGGAGTTGGCCCTTAAGGGCTTGGATCTGTTTTGGGCCGAAAAAGAAGGGCCTTTGGGCCATCTTTTTGGAGCCCGTGTTTTTTGGTGGGCCTGTGTAGGCCTCCTCGTATTCATGGTGCATGCAGGTCACGTCCAGTGGGTCGCGAGCATTGAAGATGTCTCGCTGCCAACCGGGCAGAGGGGACGGGACGTCACCGCCCCGTGCCATTTCCCCAACCGCGTTCAAGAACTGGACCAACCCGGGTCCATCGCACATTGTGTGATTGAAGCGAATTGCAAAAATAAATCCACCGCACATCAATCTCGTGACCTGCATTGTTAGTAATTAACAATGCTAAAATGAACAGTAATAATGATGATATATAGCATGATTAATTTAGGCATATAAAAGGTGAATTTTTTTATTTTAGTATTAAAAAGATTCACTTTATATGTACAACGAGAATTCTACTTTTGCCTTGCCTACTTTTTCTCTATTGCATATAGAGAGATTCCGCCTACTTAGCTATTTTCTTTCTCTCTAAAAGATTTCCATATAATTATTGATCAAGCAGAAGATAAAATGATAATGCATTAATATTTCGCTGCTGGCCTTCAAGTTCTAAATTTTTTTTTTTTAAGAAAAAAGTAACCTAAATAAAAAAATCACATTTTACTTTTATAAAAAATATTTTAAATAGAAAGAGCCCAGACGTGCCACTAGCAATTATTATTTTATTAACATTAACGAATTTTCTAAAAATAATACATGAAAATATGAAATTATTATAGCTCGTAATTCAATTTTTATTAATTATGAATTCATATTTTAAATTTACGATTCTTTTATTTATAGAAATAAATATATTAATTAATTTGAAACTGGTTAAAGAAAGGCGTGAAATTACCGAATTTCTAGTGGAAGATTTCATATTTTTATTATAAAAAATATAGATATTTCATATAAAGGGAAATGAGTAGTTCAAGCAAATCTCATAGACCATCATGCGAGATTTGCTATCACGAGAAGTTGTGATCCTTTAAATTAAATTTCGCAGTTTGTTTACAAAATTTATTTAAATCTCGCTAACCAAGTATTCTTTAATATTTTATTATAAATTAATATTAAAATAGGAAAAAAACTCATGCATTTGGCGCATGGTTCATCGTAACTCCCGCCAACTTTAATTTCTGATGGACATGACGAGTCTTAAGAACGAGAATCAGATTGGGGTTAGTGCAGGGCACTACACTGAAGAGTAATTAGCTTGCTGCTAGCTAAGGTGGATTTCCTTTGCTCTGATTGTGGTCTCGTTCAGAATTTAGGTTGATTCCAGTTACTGGGTTTGATGCGACCTTGATTGGGTGTGGTTGCTTTTTTATCCAGCTACTGTTTTGGAGTTTTCACTGGGTTATACTGATACATGGGCATGCCAGGTTTTGTGTAACTTTTGTTACTTGTTTGTGTTGAATGGGAGCTTTGACCTCCTTTGCTCGGTCTATGTCCGGTCTGTACATATTCCATCTCATCAATATAATTTATCATTTACAGATCAAAAGAAAGAAAAAAGAAGAAGAAGAAGGAACAGACCTGAATCAATAGGAGGGGGCAGCCAAGGATGCCATCGGAGCCAGGAACATTAAACAGAAGCTCCGGCAGGTTGGGACACGGCGGCGCCACCGCATCCCCCAGATCCTCAACCGTCACATCCGCATCGGCCTCCGTGAACACCACGCCTTCACCGGTGCAATCCACCGCCAGCTTTCGGTTAGGCCCTTCCACTAGCCTCCCCGCAAACGGGTAGTAAAACACCAGCGCAGCCGCCACCGCCTCCCTTATCACCATCGCCGGGTCTCTTCCCTCCATCAGCAGAGGATCGTTCCGGTAAAACATGATCACGGGAATCTGCATCCGCAGCCCTTCTTGGTCGTCTATGTCCGAGAGCAGCTTCAGTTCTCGCGGAGTCGGTCTTGCCGGCGCCACCAGCTCCGCCTCCCGCCGCCGGACGGAGAAGACCGGGGACGACGATGAAACTAATGCCATTTTCAAAAACGTACGGAAGCTAGGGGATAACTAAGAGAATGAGAAGTGGTGGGAAAGCTGGGTGTATGTGATGGGTGTATGGATGGAGGAAGGCGGGGGCTAGCTAGCACTATTTTATAGGCGAGCATGGTTCGATGGCATTTTGGTAAGTTTAAAGTACCGTTTTAATTAACTTATAATCAACCTTCTGGAATATGATTTTTCATTTTCATATTCGATTCCTTAGTGGTCAATTTTAGGAGGATCATTTTTTTTTTTTTTTTTCTTTCATTTTCTTCTTGGGCTGGAGGTTAATGTTTGTTTGTTGTATCTTTTTTGGATGGTTTGAGAGGACCATATGTACATTACTTGTTAGATCCAAATTTTAGGCCACACATTTTGGTGAATAAATGTTTTTTTTTTTTTTTTTTGGTGCACTAATAATAGTGCTAAGTTTTCTTGAGCGAATTCGGAGAGAAGGAAATAAAAGAAATTTCTATCATATTGATGTAATGTTTAACCAAGTCAAGAAAAACTTTCATCACTATCTATAGTACACATATGTTATTTATTAGATTTTTAATATGATACCAATGAAAAAGAAACAACATTAAATATGAATCGACATATGTACTATTGAATAATTGACCATTCAACATGTGTAATTCGTTTGATGTGACATCTTTATATTATTTATTTATTTGGCAGTGGACTTTTCATCAATTCATATTAATCCTTGCATGGAACTCTACTTTCAAAAATCGAATTACATGGTAAAAGAGAGATAACCTACTTTCAATAGGTAATAACACTTTCTACTTTAAGATAACTTTATTTCTTTTCTTCTTCTTCTTTTTTATTCTACTTCTTTTTAAGTATTTGTTCTAATCAAATAAATTATTGTTTATTTGTTGTTTTAACTTGTGTTGAATAAATTATTTAGAAATATTTTTTCCGGTTTGATAACTTGTAACTTTTGATATGCTAATTAATAAGTTATATTTACGTTATTCGATCCATAGCTTAAATTATATTTTGAATTCTTTCATGATAGGCACACGAGGAGAAGAAGATCAAAGTTTTGATGTCACAAATGAAAGCATTACAATTAATTAAAGATATTCAAATGATTTTGAAGTTGTTTGAAGGATTTATTGAGATTTTTTTTAGTTTATTGATAGTTTTATTTTGAGAGATTCACACGATTTGAATATAACTGTGTTTAAAGAAACTCACATGCTTTAAGAACAGTTGTAATGTTTATGATGACTTTTTGAGTTTGATTCCTAGTTTTGATAATGACAAATGGCAAGTTACTTATATGTGTATTCATTGCTTGAGTAGGCTTAATATTTTAAGGCATACATAAGGAAGAGATAGAAGTCAGGAGGAACATAAAGACCATATCATCCGGCGTATTTCATGACAAATTAGAGGAGCAAAAGAAGAAGGAGAAGTCATTTGTTTTAATTGTAAATGCATTTTTGTTTCATAATTTGTTGGGTCTGTAATAATTATGGTCTGTAATATTTGCATCACATGCACTATAGGGATAAAAACTCAATATGACCATAGATTGATCGTAGGGAACTTTCGGTCGACCGATGTTGGATATTTAGGGTTAAATTGAGGACAAAATTGTAATTTAAATTGTCCTCAATCAACCGACCGCTTGTGTATAATATTACCATGGTCGATCGAAACACTATTCACACACGGAGTCAAACTTTGACCTTCCTACGGTCGACCAAACCCTAGGCAGTGTAAATGCCTCGGCCAACCGAATCGGCCAAGAAGTCAAAGTGTTGACTTCATAGTCGACCATTCTGAAATGAATGTGTCCTCCACGGTCGACTGAATTGACACGTGTTTGACCTCCAACTACTTGGTCGACCGAACTCATAGATCAAAGTAGTCACGGTTGACCGAACCTCATGAACGGTCAACCGAACCTTTGCCATGGTCTACTGAACCTTAAAGGATTTGAATAGCCTTGAGACGGTTGACCATATCTCCAGTTCAAAATGGCCACAATCGATTGAACTCAGTAATATGGTCGACCGAACCTTGAATATGGTCGACCAAACTTCTCAGGTTGGCGAAATTTTTACCGCAGTTAAACAGGGTTAATTTTTATTCAACATGTTTAACCTTTTTTCAAAATACCCAGTGTATCCCCAGTGGTTATAATTTTGCCCAACTCTATATATACCCCCTCATTTGTCATAATTAGCATGAGATTGGCATATAGATTAGCAAATTTTCTCTAAAAATTTATTGAGCTAAATCTTTCATACTCCTACCCTTTTTACAAGTATATTGCCCAAAACTCTTTCTTATACTCATTTGATCATATATCTTTAGAAATAGCATATTTTCCTCACCTTCTTCATTTGCATATTGATTGCATTTTGAAGCTAGGTTGAGTGTTATTCTTTTGTAAAAATATTTCATTCATTCTCTTTGCAAGCTAACAACTCTTCCATACTTGCATTTGTTGATTATTGATTTTGGAGAGTAGTTTAAAGTTTTTCCTATTGTATTTAACTTATAAATATTAGACTGAGAAAAACTCTTCATTGGCTTAAGAACTTGCATCCTTATTGCAAGTTTCATAAGCTTGCTTTGTGTTTTGACAAAATCATTTGTAGCAAGCTTAAACCCTAATATCTATTGTGCTTGATACTTGAAAAATATTTTTGAGATATTCGCTTAGGGTTCTAGAGATGCTTTGAATACTCATAGTGCAAATACATTATCTTGAAATCAAAGGTCTCATTCTCACATATATATATTGACACACATATTGTTGAGCATTAACACATTGGTTAACAAAATCTCACTTGAGTTTAATATCTTATCATTCGTGAGTGTATTTGTAATGACCTGAAGAATAATAGTATCTAAATAATAAAGAAAATAGGTAAATGGGAAACAGTAACAGAAGAAGGCAGCAGGTTTCGTCGATGAAGGTGTGTCTTGTTGACGAGAAGATACCGAGAGGATGTTTTGGGCAACTCTAAATTTCATCAACGAAGGGAAGAGTTTGTCGACGAATTGTCTCTTGACCTCGTCGACGAGGTGATGTGACTCGTCGACGAATTTCATAGTTTAAATAGTCTTAAACCCAGATTTTTACGCTAGAAAATTAGAAAATCTCTTCTCTCTCTCTCCTCTATGGTTCCTCCCTCCTCTCTCTCTCTTTGATTTCAGCCTCGTTAGTCTCCAAATCGATGATTTGAGGCCACCATGATGCTCCTAGGAAAGTTCTCTCTAAGTCTACTGGAGCGGATCATTGGTGGGACGAAGTTGAACTTCATCCCAAGTTCAAGGTAAGGTCTTTTATGCAATATTTAGCTTTTCAGCAGTTATGAGAAATGTAGTAGTCAAAAAAATAGTGATATTTTGTTCTGGTAGATATTATTTTTAGGGTGTTGAGTGGGGAACCTTGCAAGTGTAGGACCCATCACAGTAGGGGATTTTAGCAGGAATCAGGTAAGAGAAATATGCTATGCTAGGCAATTATATTATGATACAGTACAAATCATATGTTTTTAGTAGATTATTATTCAGACCATATATACAATTTTCAAGCCTGATAATATTGATATTTAGTTGTGTGACATGAGTTAAATTTTAGATCAGCACAGGGTTTATATGATTTTCAGAATACCATGATTTACAGTATACGTACAGAAACTTATATTTTACAGTATTTTCATATTACTATGATATACAAACCTCGGAACTATAACATTTAGTTACTACAGTTAATCAAATATTTCAGTTATTCAGTTATGTAGATATCTCATATATTCAGTTATTACAGTTTATTCAGATCAGTTTATATAATGTTATGGTTATTTCAGTTGTTACAAATCATAATAAAAGCACTATTTTAGAAATATCAGTTATATATATATATATAATATCAGACCCTGATGAATCATATTCAGCCAGCAGAGCACGGTACCGTAACTATATTTAGTTTAGAGTGCAACCACTACTCAGATAGTATATGGTATTCAAAAGTCGATCGTGCATATGTTGTGGACAAGCTCCCCATCAGATATGGGTTGAGAAGGGCCGATCTAACTGTCGGAGTTCAGTTGACTTACCTTTGTCGGCCAGCCAGGTTAAGTCCCACCTTCGGGCCGCACAACCCGGTCGTGAGAGGTTAAATCATGACTTACAATTATCCATCCAGGGAATCTTTTCAGTTATTATTTTTGTGTATGATCATATTTCAGAAAATAGTCATACCTATAGATATTAGTAGTATTATAAATAAATATTCAGGAAAATCAGTTTATGTTAAGCAACATAGGTAAGATTTTTATTGCAATAGGTTTACAGGTTTGACGCAACTTTGTTATTTATGGTATTTTCTAAGTCAGATTATATTAGCATATAGCTCACTTGCTACACACTAATACTAGCATATTTCGTCTTACTGAATGCCATCTCATCCTATTAAATTAATATTTTTCAGGTGATCCAGTTAGGCGAGCCAATCAGACTCGCAGATAAAAGAGGCTACAGTGCTGCCCTATCAATAGGGTGAGTGTTTTAGGAAAAGGAGTATTTTTGTGTAGCTTTAGTTCAAGTGTATATGTGTATTTTGGGCTTATTCTGGCACTCTGGTATTGTATATATATTTGTGGTTGTGGAAATATGAATTCAGCTTCTCGCTGCTTAGGTTGATAGTTAGATTTTTATTGGAAAATATCATAGTAGTGTAAATTTCAGTTTACATGAATATTAAAAAAAAAAATTTAGCAGGTCGTTACAATATTAATTACATTGTGCATATATAGAAAGACCTTAGGCTTGTGTAATGCTATTTGTGGAATTTGAATTCACCTAGGAGAAAAGTTTTTAAAATTTCAATTCACCCCCCTTCTTGAGAATACACCAATTTCAACAATTGGTATCAGAGCCTCATTGCGTTAGACTTAAACATTTTTACAAAAGATCACAAATGACTCATATTGGTGTATCACCATTCGGCGAGGGACAGTCACCTTCTAGGTCTCCTATTTTTTATGGTGTCAATTACATCACCTGAAAAATTAGAGTGAGCATATTTATAAAATCAATGGATTGGCTAGCTTGGCGGGTGATTGTTAATGGAATTCGTATACCCTTGGAGGAAAATGATATTAGGTTAATGCACGCGAATTCATATGCCATGGACATGTTATATTTTGCATTAGATTCTAATATTTTTGTTGAGATTGTGGCATGTAAGAGTACGTGCATAGGAAATTTGGGCTGAACTCGAAAAGAAATAAGGAGTATCCTAGGAGAAGGAGAGCGCCACTCCAGAAGTCCCAAGTTTAAATGATCAGGTAGTGGCAAAACATGAGCAAGTAGTTTTAGCAGATGACAAGGTATATGATCTTCACTATAATTTTATTGATGATTCTTATAGTGAAAAATTCTATATATCATGCGTTGAATCATTTGATGCCTTTTGTGGAAATTCTACTGAATCTTGTTGTTGTACTATTGACAATGCATGCGTTGATTCTTTTGATCATTTTTGTGTTGAATCTTGTGATGAATCGTGTGCATATGATATTGGAAGCAAGATATTCTATAGAAAACCTCAAAAGAAAATTATTAATGCTCATAAGATTACAGTTATGATGTCTAAGTAGAAAATCGTTTTGAAAAATGAAAATAAGAGGTTGGTAAAACAAATTAAAGATTTAAAGGATTATCATGCCAGCTTAGAGAAGAAAAAGATTAAGAAGGTCTTTAAAATCGTTTGCTTGAAAAGAAAATTTGAGGACTATTCTGAAATGATTTTCAAACCCTTTTGTGAAAAGAATAACAATGATAAACCCTTGAAAGTTAAAAAGAAAACATTTTCAAAAAGGGCTCATTTCTTAAATCCCATTGTCATTTGCATGCTTCATCTAGAGTAAATAAGCAAAATCACATGCATATAAACCTTGTTTATTTAGTGAAATGAAAGGACACGTCAGCTTTAATAGTCTAATTAAAAGTGTCAGGGGCCCGGATAGAGAGATGATATGGGTGATAATGAAAACAATCCCCTTAGGACCAAAGGAAGGGTGAGTTCTAATAGAAATTAACTAATTATTATATTCTTTCTTAGAACATAGGATTAGCTATAGGGGATTGTAATGACCAAAGGTTCGGGAAGTGGTGCATGCTTAAAATTTCAAATCTTAGTATATGTATTTACTATACACTACTACGAAACTAAGAATCATAAGATTAGCAAGCCAATACAAAAATTGAATAAAATTCACTTCCAAATGGTCAATGACATCTTTGCTAGGCAAATAGTTCTTATTGCTTAACTCATGCCTTACTATGAAAATATAAAGTTAAGTACACTTTTGTCCATCACACAAGCTTGAGCTTCAGGGAATCAATCCTGTTATATATCATCTATTCCTAAACTCAGTTTTGACTATAAAAGCCTTGATCAAAATCTCAGTCATCACTCTAGGCTTATAGCACCATAGATCATAAATGACAAATGATTTGAAGGTTTGTTAGAAGACATCCTTTCTCAACCAAATTAGGGGCATCCACTAGGGAATCAAGTCTTCATCTAGATATCATAAAAATTTTCCCTTTGAGTTTAAATCATAAATCCTCTAATTTTGGTTTATCTCATTCACAAGAAATCTTTACCACTCCACGATCACATCAAGTAAAGATTTTGTCTATTCCTTGGGGTGTATCCTTGTTCTAAATCATGATCATGTCTTTAAGGACACTTTCCAATCACCAAAGAACAGTGTTCAAAAATTCATATATACTCCTAGTTGCTCTTTGTCTAAATGGTTTGGACATATTCACTATCATAAAACTATTTTAATACTGTCCACATGTACTCACTTCTGAATACTCTTATAAACTTAATGATAATTTAATTGTCAAAAGTATTTATTCTTTTTCACTTCATAAGCTGTCAAACATTAAATCAAATCCATTAAAGCTTCATATCATTCGTGATGAGTTGAATGACTAAGTTGGTTGCAACAGGTCTCAATCTAGATGAATGCATAAAATTCAAGTAGACCTATGCATAGGCAGTTTAAATCGAAAGCCATTCCATCTTGTGCCTCTCACGTTTTGGAGATCATAAGAAAAGAGGCAGACATTGGCTTATCACCTTAACAAATATTCATTATGACTTTTTGGTCCGATAAGCCTAGTGCATTCAACGTCAAGATTAAATCATTGAAAATCTGAAGAACCTTGGCTAAGATATTTAGAGATGAAAAAGACATAAAATGAATAAGTGCATAACTCAAGGGGAGCATTTCCATTTCATGGCCATGACGAACTGCTTAATTTCCACTTTTTTTTTCCATATTACAATATCACAAAGTTCAGTAAATTATAATCCATGTGGACCCGTGGGTACTAGGGATACATCCGAAACACATTACGGAAGCCTATGCAGTAGGAAACATAAATCATAAACACTTCATTATATCATACATCACAATACCAGAGTTACTACAATCACCGTATATATGTATATATATGCACTCAATACATAGTCCAAAAGATGTCTTGGGGCCATTTCCACAAAATACATCTGACCCTATCAAAACACTTACCCTTCTAAAAGGGCAAATCAATCGTACTAGATCAGCGAGGCTTTACCCGCTCTCCTATTAGGGGCTCTTGAAATGTTTATAAAATTCGGGGTGAGACACCTCTCAATAAAGGAAATAAACTAACACTAGTGTGTATATAAGCATTTTCGTGTTCTATATAAAATCATACATAAACATATCAATATAACTGTCTGTATCATATCTAGAAAACATATATTTTCAAATCATTGTAGAACATACATGATATTCATAAATATAATTCATCTCATATAACATAATATGAAAACAATCTTGGTAGGTTAGCTGGCTGTTGTCATGTATCACCCCCACATGATTGGGTTGTTTGGCCCGAAGGCGGAACCTGACAATGGTTGGCCAACCACTGCCAACTCAAAAGTACAATCTGTAAGTCTGATGGGTCTGCCAGACCTAGTCCATACATTAGGGGCGCTCACACACTTCTTAAATACCACATCGATCATCCAATCTCACACCACCTCATACAGCGGCGTTAACACAAATATCATGATCATGATGACCATGGACACATAGTAACGGTACCGTACAATTGCTAACCTAAATCAAGCCAACCAGGTTCTGATATCATATAACATATACTGAAACTGTGATACATGGATATTTCATATCATTAATTATCAAATCAATCATATCATTTTGCATATATACGTATATCATGAAAATCATCGGCCCGTACGCTAGTAAATCATATCCATAGTACAACCCGTACGTTAACAAATCATTTCCATAGCTCGGCCCGTACGCCGACAAATCATATCCATAGTACAGCCCATATGTTGGCAAATCATTTCCATAACTCGGTTCGTACGCCATCAAATCATATCTATAGCACAACCTGTACGCTGACAAATCATTTCCATAGTTCGGCCCGTACGTTGGCAAACAAATATAAAAATCTCGACCCGTACTGTAATAACCCGAAAAAAAAATTTTAAAAATAATTAATTAATTAATTATAATTTTTAATCAATTAATTAGTCTAATATTATTAAATTAATGTGTTAAATAAATAAATAAAGGAAATAGAAAAAAAAAATATATATATATATATAGAAAAGATTAATATAATATAAGTTATATGTATATATGTAAGATTATTATAATATAAAATATATAAGTTAAATATAATATATATATATATATATATACGAAACTTAACCTAACGAAAAGCAAACCAAAACAAAAAAGAAAAAGACAAAAGGGAAAGGAAGCTTTAGATTTCAAATTGAAATCTGAAATTTGACTTGCAGAGAGCTGCGCCCCCCCCCCCTCTCTGGAATTCCTTCGCCGTCGTCGTCTCCATCTCTCTCTTTTCCCTTATTTCTCTATGAGTTTACGGCCGATCAGAAAATGGAAGGTGTCGTTGGGTTCCTAACTCCGCCACCGACATTTCTACTGAAGCAGATTTGTCGTGGGAACGGTTTAGGCACTATTCTTAGGGAAAGGTAATTTTTTCTCAATTTCTCAATTTTTGGTTAAATCTACCGTTGAATCGACGATCAGGCACCACCACGGGGTCCTAATCGTCGTTGTCGTCATTTTGACGTAAGTAATTTTTCAATTGGGGTTTTCTAGGCCCTACTCCAAAGCGAGAGTGAGATTTGAGAAATTTGGCAATTTGACTAAATTTAAGGGTATATTTATTTATTCAGGAATTATAGTCCTAGGAAATATTTAAATAATATTTTATTCAGGAATAATTTATTGGAGTTAGGAATTTTTTATTCAAGGTCCAGGTGAGCGCCGCAGGTATTTTTCGGAGTCCCTATTGGAGTAGTTCAAGAAACCAGGTAAGGGAAAAAATATATATTAAATCAGAATTTTTATGAATTTAATGGAAAAATAAATTGTGTTATATGTACGTGTATATGTTTTAGTATGGGTAAAATGTCAACTGTTTAAATTATATTTTTTTCGAGTTTAGGGCTGTTTATTAGATATGTATATGCAAAAATGAACTGATGAAAGTGGAAAATATTTTTAAGATAATTAAGTAAGAAATGAAAGGTATTTTCAGTATATAAACATTAAATGTTGGTTGGCTTATTTTACAAGTAGTGTATGAATTTTATTACTAAATTGTGTGGCATGAGATTCTGTGCAAATATATGTTAAATGTATGAGATGCAGGCTAAGTAAGTAAAGTAATGAAAATAAAATATGATATGGACAATGTTGCTTGTGTATGTTAAATGCAACCATGTAAATGTAAGACAGCTGAAAGACAGGCATGTTAGTAGATCTAGCACACTTCTATGTAGACTAACTGATGACAGCTAAAAGGAATTGTGTTAGCAGATCTAGCACGTTTCTATGTAGACTAACTGATGATGGCTAAAGACCAGCTGTAGTACAAAGTAATGAAATGAAATGTTATGCAATGAAATGACGATGAAAGGACAATGAAATGAAATGACAAAGGTAAATGATGTAAATGGGAAAGAGCCACTTAAAGTGAAACAAAATGCAAAGTTAAGTTATGCACATGAATGAATGTGTATGAATGTATAATGATGAAAAGAATGATGTATTATGATATTAGAAGTATTTATGTATGTAGAACATGTTACATTTGGGCGGGGCACACTCTTCGCCTGAGGACTTGCTGAGTAAGGCGAGTGCACTAGTAGCTTCAGATACGGCAGTAGCTGCATAACGCACTAGGGTAGAGGGAACCTACTTGTATAAGTAGGTAGAATTCCCTATCCTCAGGGCCTTTGCCTGTAAACTATTGTTGAATGTGTGAGTACGAGATTAATCTTACACTTGAGGGCTTACTGAGTAAGATGAGTGCTCTAGTATGTTTTAATTGTGACCTTAGGGTTACTTAAGTATCAGAGCAGAGGGGTGCTACTTGTATGGGCGGGTAATCACCCCTATCCTCAGGTAATCTTGTGGGTTAAATATTTGCATGTGATTGTTTAGGTTCAGAAAATGATTTCAATGTTATATGATGATTTGCAAATGAAATAAAATGATATCTATTTAACTCATGTAGGTCACACACTGTTTTAATATATTGTTTCTTCCCTTATTGAGATGTGTCTCACCCGAATATGAATTCATTTTTTTTTTTCAGGATTTCTTAGGATCGAGCTTTGAGAGCTCGAGATTTTATAACATTTTTGGAAGATATAAGAAAAAGGGTATATTTTTATGTTAATTCTGATATGTATATTTTATGTTTTATATCTTTATGTTTTAACTCGGTTATGAAAGGATAGTTGTGAAACATACTGGTATTAGTGGATAATGTTTTGGAAGACATGTATATATTTGAATACTGGTGGATGATTAATTTATTATGATTGGTAGTTAGAATTAGTAAACTCTAATATTATGTTATATGGAGATTATGATCATGTTTTCCGCTGCGTATGTTATGGATTATGGATTATCAGGAATTTTATTAAGTATAACGCGTCGAACCTAGGTTTAAGGGTTCGAGGTGTTACACGTACGCTGGTTTTTATTATAAAAATCCATATCATTAGCACATTCTCAGAAAACAGTATTTCATAACAATTTCTACTCATGCCACACTAAATAGGTTTTTCGTATATTTAACATACCATCATTTTCAACAGTATTTTCCCAAATATAAATCATATATAAATATATTTATTTCCCTGAAATCAAATGCTATAATATTATGCATACTTTTCATAAAATACTAGCTTAGTTTATCCCCTTACCTGTGTCTTGAGAAGCCCCTAAATCAAACGCTCATGCACCCATAGGGTTCCCTGTTCAACACTTTGAAAACAATATTCCCCATAACTAAAGTTTAGTATTTCTACACATATTACACTTTCTAGAACTGTCAAATAGGCAAATACTGAGTAGAAAGTCTTACCTTGAATTTGGGATGGTTTCCAACTCAGCTCCACCGATGATCCGCTCTAGCAGACTTGTAGAGAACTTTTCCAAGAGCGTCGTGGTGGCTTCAGAATGTCGAACTGGCAGAAAATCAGCCCAAGATCCTAGAGAGATGAGTAGGGAACCAAAGGATAAGAGAGAGAGAGAGAGAGAGAGAGAGAGAGAGAGATAGGTTCTGCGCAGAAAATGAATTGAAAAATCACGCTTAACCCTATTTATACTGCAGGATTCGTCGACGAGCCACGTCACCTCGTCGACGAGTCCTGTAGAAAGTTCATCGATGAATCTCAACCCTCGTCAATGAATTTCTGTCTTCCAAAATTCCTCTCTCGAAATCTTCTCGTTAACGAGACAGAACTTCGTTGACGAGATCCCAAAGAACCCTCGCCGACAAAACCCTTATGTTCTTCGATGAGGCCTGGAAAATTTCTCAGGATTATCCCCTCCAAAATGCAACGTCATCGACAAACGCGAAGCATTCTTCGACAAAGTTGACTGCCTCCTTTTGTTCCTGTTTCCAATTCCCTTTCTTTTTATTATTTAAATATCATTGTTCTTCGAGTCGTTACATTCTCCCCTCCTTATAAAATTTCGTCCTCAAAATTTACTGTTCACGTAACTCATCATCCCTTAACAGGAAAAAGGGTCTACTTATTTTATTACTTATCCTCACTTATAGCGGAGGAATACCGTGGTTGCATTATGAGTCCTGGAAGATTACATATACAAAAGAAAAATTCTCCCAAAACTAAAATGCTACACTAATTAAACCATTACATATACCTGCAAAAGAAATATTACCTAACTACTTAAGTTTCTTGAAATAGTTATGGGTACTTTTATTTCATCTGCTCCTCGAACTCCCAAGAAGCCTCTTCTATCGCATGATTCCTTCACAAAACTTTTACCTGAGGAATCTCCTTATTACGTAACTCCTATACTTTCCTATCTAGAATCTGTACTGGTACCTCCTCATACACCAGTGAATCACTGAACTCTAATTCACCATAATTGATGATATGAGAAGGATTTGGGACATATTTCCTCAACATAGCAACATGGAATACGTTGTGGATCCTGGACAACATAGGTGGCAAAGCTAGCCAATAGGCTACCGGCACTTTCTCTAGAATCTCAAATGGACCGATAAACTTAAAACTAAGTTTACCCTTCTTCCTGAACCTTATAACCCCTTTCAACGAAACTATTTTTAAAAACACATGATTACCCACATCAAATTCCAAATTCCTACAGTGATTTTCAGCATAACTTTTCTGTCGACTCTAAGCTACACTGATTTTATCTCTGATAAGTCAAACTTTATCACACGCTTGCTATACTAGCTTTCACCCCACAACTCGTCGCTCACCCATTTCATCCCAAAAAAAAAAAAAGAGAACAGCATCTCCTACCATATAGAGCCTCAAATGGTGTCATACCAATGCAGATCTGATAACTGTTATTATACGCAAATTCTACCAATGGCATGAACTGAGTCCAACTACCCCCAAAATCCAATACGTACGCTCGGAGCATATCCTTTAATGTCTGTATCGTCCTCTCAGTCTGCCCATCTGACTGAGGATAGAATGTCGTGCTAAACGATAACTGAGATCCTAGTGCTTCCTGCAAGCTCCTCCAAAAACGTCATGTAAAATGCAGGTCTCGATCTAACACAATCGATACTTGCATCCCATGAGAACGAACTATCTCCTGAAGGTAGATCTCTGCTAAACGGTTAAGGGAGTAGCTGATCTTGATAGGTAAAAAGTGGGCGGTCTTAGTCAAACGATCAATAATCACTCAGATGGCATTTTGGCCATGTAACGCCATCGGTAGACCTGACACGAAGTCCATGGATATATGATCCCACTTCCACTTTGGGATAAATAACGGCTGTAAGTGCCCTGCCAACCTCTGGTGCTCAACTTTTACCTGCTGGCACATCAGACACTAGGCTACATACTCAACGATCTCTCTCTTTATACCACTCCACCAGTACGACTCTCGCAGATCCCTATACATTTTCATACTACCAGGATGAACTGTATACAAAGATCTGTAAGCCTTCTCTAAAATAGTCTTCCTGATCTCAGTATCAGCAGGAACGCATAATCTAGAATGGAACCACAAAGCTCCATCGTCTGCAATACTGAATTCCTCCCCTTGACCATTTTATACTCTATCCATCACCTCTGCTAATTCTGGATCTTCTTTCTGAGCAGCTTTAATTATTTCTTACAGAGTAGGCTACATCACTAAACTGGCAATGTGAGCCTGAGAACCACTTTCAACTAACTCAATGCCAAATCTCTCCAGATCCATCATGATCGGATACTGGATCTCCATAGCCGCCAACGTTGATTCCCTGGACTTCCTACTTAACACATCAGCTACCACGTTTTCTTTCCTTAGGTGATAACTGATGGTACAATCAAAATCCTTAATTAGCTTTAACCACCTTCTTTGCAACATGCCCCAAGACCACGACCTTCTCAAGCCAAAATTCACATTTGCTAGAATCTGGCGTACAACTTCTTTTCTCAAAGTGTTTGCAGAACCTACCTCAAGTGCGTCTCATACTCCTCATAGCTCCTCGAATAAACCAATACATCATCAATAAAAATAACAACAAACTGGTTTAGGTATTAGTGGAAGACTCTATTCATCAAGTCCATAAACCATAGGAGCATTCGTCAAACCAAACAGCATAATAAGAAATTCTTAATGCCCGTACCTGGTTTTGAAGGCTGTTTTTGAGACGTCTTCTGCTTTCACTTTCACTTGATGATAGCCAGATCTAAGGTCAATCTTCGAATACACTCGTGTACCCTGGAGCTGGAAAAACAAATCATATATACGGGGTAGAGGATATTTATTCTTGATTGTTACTTTATTAATCTCTCTATAGTCTATACACATCCTCAAAGACCCATCTTTCTTCTTTACAAATAAAATTAGAGCTCGCCATGGAGATACACTGGGTCGTAGGAAGCCTTTATCAAGTAGATCTTGCAACTGATCCTTCAATTCTAGCAATTCTGTTGGTGCCATCCAGTAAGGTACTTTAGAAATCGGTGTTGTACCTGGAAGTATATCAATAGGAAAATCTACCTCACAATCAAGTGGCAAGGCTGGTAACCCATCTGGGAAAACATTTGTAAATTCCTTTACTACAGGCATGCTAGCAAATTTCAATTCATTCTTTGACATCTGCTTTACAACTGCCACAAACCCCTGACAACCACTCAACAATAGTCTCCTACCCTGGATAGCCGAAACTAGCTGAGGCGGTGATTGCACCTACGATCCTACAAACTTGGATTCCACTTTCCCCGAAGGTCTGAATATCACTTCTTATGCTCAGCAATCTATGCTGGAAAAATTAGATACTAGCCAATCCATGCCGAATATAACATCAAACCAGATCAGCAGACAGAATTTCCTCTTGAATATCAACTGAGCAACCCCAGAGTACCTTACTACATCTCACTACAGATCCAGTCGGTGTAGACACTAGCAATTCAACATCTAATGATTGTGTTTCAGCCCCACATAATTTAACACACCTCGAAGACACGAACGAGTGTGTAGCTCTAGAATCAAACAATGCAATAACTTTAAAAGAAAGCATGATAACCATACCTGTCACCACGTCACCTACCGTCTACTGGCCCCCATGTGGCGCCTAATAACCTCCCCGGTATGGTCTGGGAGCTGGAACTGTATCTGGTGGGGTTGGACAATCTCACACCATGTGCCTCAGTCTACCACACCGATAGCAGACCACACAACCAGCTCGACACTCTCCCTAGTGCCTCCTACCACAAGTCTAGCAGACTGGACGACCCTGTACTGCCTGAACCTCATGTCCTCCAGTCTCCTATCTCCGCCCTCTGTCATGATTTTGTCTCCTCCACTGACCCGGTCTATGACCCTGCTAATAACCTGTAGATGCAGATCTCTTCCTTTAACTCTGCTCCCATGTATCCAAACGCTCACCAATCTCTGTCAAGGCTGCTCTATCGACTAATTCAGCAAAGTTCTGGATCCGCAGCACCACCACCTGCTTGAATATACTCCACCTCAAGCCTCTCTCAAACTGCTTCGCCTTCTTCACTTCATCAGGGACAATGTACGGGGTGAAACGAGAGAGCTCGATGAAATGCACCACATACTGCTGAACTGATAACTGTTCCTGTTTCAAACTTGAAACTTTTCTAATTTAGCCTCCTTGACAGTAGCTAGAAAATATCTATCGAAGAAAAATTCTTTAAACCGGTCCCATCTCATAGCTATCAGAGTCACCCTCTGCTGCTCCAACAGTCTCACCGCGGTCCACCACCTCTCGGCCTCTTCTGTCAGTCTATAGGTAGTGAAGAGGACCTTCTATTCTTCCGTGCATTGTAGCACCTCCAAAACTTTCTCAGTCTCCTGCATCCAGTTCTCAATGGCTGCAGGATCGACTCCACCTAAGAATGCCAAAGGATTCATCTTCATAAACTTCTCTATGGTGCACCCATGGCCTATAGATGGACCACCCTGCTCTCTCAAGCTCCTAGCGATTTCAGCCATAACCTGGTGAGCCACGCTACGCAATACCGCGTCAGAGTCGGTCCCAGCTACACATGATGGTCCTTCTCCATCACTGCCACTCACATGGGCACTACTTCCTCTTGGATCCATCCTGAATACAACAAACGCAAATTAGAAATCCTATCCTTAATTTACTCGCTTAACCTAGCCTCTTATCTCAATACTCTCAACTTATTTCTAATCACCAATCCTACATTCTAGGAACACAACCCGACAATAGCTTACTATGGTTTTCCTAAAATCGTCACCCCAGGAAAAACACAGAAACTACCACGAAAGTCCTGCCTCTAGACTGTAAAACAAAACCTCAAATCATTTCCTACACTCTGGTATTGTTTCTGCTGCATTCTAAAGTCTACAGAACCTAGCAACTTAGGCTCTGATACCAAACTGTGATGACCTGCTTAATTTCCACATTTTTTTCCGTATTATAATATCACAAAGCTCAGCAGATCATAATCCACCTGGACCCATAGGTACCAAGGATACATCAGAAACATATCATGGAAGCCTATGCAGCAGGAAACATAAATCATAAACACCTCATTATACTATACATCACAATACCAGAGTTACTACAATCACTGTATATATATATATATACTCAATACACAACCCAAAAGATGTCTTAGGGCCATTTCCACAAAATACATTCGACCCTATCAAAACACTTACCCTTCTAGAAGGGCAGATCAACCGTACTAGATCAGCGGGGCTTTACCCGTTCTCCTATCAGGGGCTCCTGAAATGTTTATAAAATTCAAGATGAAACATCTCTCAGTAAGGGAAATAAACTAACACTAGTGTGTGGCAATATGAGCATTTATGTATTCTATATAAAATCATGCATAAACATATCAGTATAACTGTCTGTATTATATCTGGGAAACATATATTTTCAAATCATTGCAGAACATAGATGATTTTCATAAAATAATTCATCTCATATAACATAATATGAAAACAATTCTAGCAGGTTAGCTGGCTGTTGTCATGTATTACCCCCACATGACTAGGTTGTGTGGCTCGAAAGCGGGACCTGACAATGGTTGGCCGACCACTGCCAAGTCAAAAGTACAGATTGTAAGTCTAATGGGTTTGCCAGACCTGGTCCGTACACCAAGGGCGCTCACACACTTCTTAAAAACCTCATTGACCATCCAATCTCACACCACCCCATACAACGACATTAATATAAATATCATGATCATGATGACCATGGACACATAGCAACGGTACCGTACAAGTGCTAGCCTAGACCAAGCCAATCAGGTTCTGATATCATAACATATACTTAAACTGTGATACATGGATATTTCATATCATTAATTATCAAATCAATTATATCAACGTATATCATGAAAATAATCGTCCGTTCACCGGTATTTCACATTTTACCATAACTCGACCCGTACACCAGCAAATAATATCCGTAGCATAGCCCGTACGCTGGCAAATCATTTTCATAGCTCAGCCCATATGCCGACAAATCATATCTATAGCACAGCCCGCAAGCTGGCAAATTATTTCCATAGCTTGGTCCGTACGCTGGCAAATCATACAAATAGCTCGGCCCGTACGTCGGCAAACAAATATAAAAATCTCGGCCTTTACACTGATTTTCATTAGCTCGACCCGTACGTTGGCAAAAAAATATAAAAATCTCGGCCTTTACACCGATTTTCATTATAAAAATTCATATCATTAGCACATTCCCAGAAAACAGTATTTCATAACAATTTCTACTCATGCCACACTAAATAGGTTTTTCGTATATTTAACATACCATCATTTTCAACAGTATTTTTTCAAATATAAATCATATATAAATATATTTATTTCCCTGAAATCAAATGCTGTAATATTATGCATACTTTTTATAAAATACTAACTTAGTTTATTCCCTTACCTGTGTCCTGAAAAGCTCCTAAATCAAACACTCCTGCACCCACAAGGTTCCCTATTCAACACCCTAAAAACAACATTCCTCATAACTAAAGTTCAGTATTTCTACATGTATTACACTTTCTACAACTGTCAAATAGGAAAATACTGAATAGAAAGCCTTACCCTGGATTTGGGATGGTTTCCAACTCAGTCCCACTGATGATCCGCTCCGGTAAACTTGTAGAGAACTTTTCCAGGAGCATCGTGGTGGTTTCAAATTTTTGAACTAGTAAAAAATCGACCCGAGATCTTAAAGAGAAGGGTAGGGAACCAAACAATAAGAGAAAGAGAGAGAGAGGGAGAGGTTCTGCTCAGAAAATAAACTGAAAAATCACGCTTAACCCTATTTATATTGCGGGATTCGTTACGAGCCACGTCACCTCGTCGATGAGTCCTGTAGAAAGTTCATCGACGAACCTCAACCCTCGTCGATGAATTTCAGTCTTCCAAAAATCCTCTCTCGGTATCTTCTCGTCGACGAGATCCTGAAGAACCCTTGTCTACGAAACCCCTGTGTTCGTCGACAAGGCCTGAAAAATTTCTCGAGATTATCCCATCCAAAATGCGTTCGTCAACGAAGTTGACTGCCTCCTTCTGTTCCTGTTTCCAATTCCTTTTTTTTTATTATTTAAATATCATTATTCTTCAGGTCGTTACAATAGCTATATACTTTGAATGCTCTCATGATATTTATATCCATATGCCCTTATGATAAACGCATTGCAAATTAGTATCCATAACATAATGATTGGTTAAATATCTTTGATGGACAGCTTTCTTTTTTTTTTTTTTACAATTGATTACTATTGGTTTGCATGCTTATAATTGAATACCACCTACATGGTAGATGCAGTGGATGTGAATTGCAAGCTAGTAGTAGATTATAGGTTGTTGCATGATTCATATGTATATCTTGTTGAAAACAACCATTTATCAGGTATAGATTTTATGGGAAAATGTCTGGTTTATAGATGGCATGCTACCAAAATTTCAATAAAATTTTTCCAAGTAAAACCTTACACAAAGATGATTATGATAAATTAAATGTTAAAATATTTTTGAAAGAATGAGTGAAAATCAATTGAATATTAAATTTTCATCCTTACATAATCATCAGGTATTTAGAGAGCTAAGAACCTTCCCTATAGAAAGAACATAAAGGACTTATATGCATCATTTTCCTTTCCTTTGAAATATTGAAGCTCTTCAGAGAATCACGAACATCATATCTAGCTTTTAAAGTTTCATAACTTGATATTGATTGCTCTTGGTTATAAACATTATTGTATATGTTGGCCCAACCAAGGCTTACGACTCTTGATTTTGATGATAACAAAGAAAGGTTATTTAATGTTTTTCAAAGTTGTGTTATTTCAGATATTGAAACAAAAACAGACTTCATGAGGACAAGTGATCAACTCTGAAAGCTTAAGAGATTAACATGGAAAGACTCAAAGATCACAAGAACATTGAAAGCTTATATCAACTCAAGTGATCAATATTGAAAATTTAGGAACTCAAAGCAACAACTTGATGAAGTTTTTCAAAGAGTTCAAAAGAAATGATGAGAGTTAATAGGAAATGTATTGTAAGTACTTCGAGTACTTTCAAATTATGAAATTTCATTTTGAAGCTCATTAGGAATGAAGAGACCTAGAGACACTAATTTTTAAAATCTTGGAACATATTTTTCAAAGAAAATAAATTAACACTCCAAGAGAGAGAGAGAGAGAGAGAGAGAGAGAGTATAATCATATTTTAAAAGTAAGGATTTTTACATGACAGGCGTCTGACTGCACATGGTCAGTAGGCTGCCACTTTAAAGGCTTTTAAAATATACAGACAGAAGGTCGTTAGGCTACTGTTTCCGTCTTGATAGGTGCCTGACAGTGCAAAATGAGAAGTCTGATGAGGTTTCATCAAACTACTGTCACTCTTTTGCTCATTTTTTAAAACTGGGTTATTTAGTGACAGGCGCCTGACCCCAAGGTGACAGGTGACTGCCACCCTACTGCCTATGTATTTTATCTATATAATTCATGGACAGGCGACTGACGAGAACCCCTCAGGCTATTGCCACGTGGCAGATTTTAAATTTTATAACTGACATATTTTAAAAATTAGATTGCTTGAGGCTCAAAATTGGTTCAAAACTTGGGCACTACTCCAAGTAAACTTGGGAAACAAGTTAGATACTTCGCTAAATCTATAAATACCCCTCAAGATCAACTAATTCAATAACCAAGAATCAATTACAACACTCATACTCTCTCTCAATTGCTTTCAAAACTCTCAAGGGCTCTCTCACTCTCAACTTGCACGAAAACTACTGAGGCTTTGCTGACTCGCAATCTTTAGTATTATGCTATAATTCTAAATTCTTTCATCCATTGAAAGAATCCTTCGGTGATGTACTCTTGGGGCTTCAATTTGAATTTCATATTTGATTTTCTTTGAAGTATATAGCTCTGAATTTGTACTAATCAGCTCTTTTGAGAGCATCTCTTGTACACCATGTTTCAAATCTTGTCTTGTAAATTCATTGACGGTTCGAGTGCTTGAATCGTTGGACCGAATGAGAAAATATCATTTGGAGAGGTGGGCACTAGCCTAATTAAAGAGTGGTTGTAACAGTGTTGTTATACTTAGCAAAGGAACTATTATAGTGGAATCCTTTGGTAGTTTGTCAAAGGCGAGGACGTAAGCTGAAGATAAGCTGAATCTCGTAAAAACTTGGTGTTCTTTTCTCTACTTTACTCTTTACTTTTTGCATTATATTTTTATTTGTTGAATGAATATTGCTGATTGCAGGGCTTAAGTAAAAAATTCAGAGAAAACTCTTAATTTTAGAAAATACATTTTAATTAACCGTTTGCGGAAATCCACAAGGGAGTACATTGTTAATTTGCGGAAATCTTGGTTAAGAGAGCGCATTACAAATCAAAATCAAAACAGGGCTTGCATTTAAACATAGGGCTGTTACCAAAAGCTGAAAGCATCAAGTTCTTGATTATCTTGATTGATTGATTTTAATATTGTGGTTGATTGGATTGTTTAATTTTCAGTACTTTATGGTGTGTTTTGGTTGTGATTATAAATTGATCATTTTACTTACGTTTTTGTTATTGCACTAAAACAAGTAAAGAAGTTAAAAAGAACTTAAATTTTTAATTAACCCAATTCACCCCCCTTTTGGGAACACTATTCTAATTTCAATTGGTATTAGAGCCTAGTTATAGTAAATCTTAACAAGAAGCTATATAAAGATCAAAATGGCACACATACAAATAGCTCCCTTTAGAGAGGGAGTAGAGAATGAGACCGAGTTTTTTACAGGTTTTGACTTACACCAGCCTACGTCCTAACCTTAGGCAAGACCATATAAGGATTCCACTATAGCACTCCTTTTCGGGTGGAGCAAACTGTTACAATCCCTCCTTCAATAGGCTAGAGTGTGCCTCTCCAAACGATACCCCACGCTTGGTCCAACAATGACTCAAGAACTTGAATCGTCTACAAAAACAAGAACAAGATTTTGTGTACAAAGACACTCTCGAACAAAGCTAATTAGTACAGCAGTTTAGCACTAACAATATACTACAATTCAAAACAATAATTGAAAGAATTTGAAACTTTTAGAAGTATCTCACCGTGAGCTTTCTTTCTAGGTTGAAAGAATTTAGTGTATGCTCAGAATTTGCAAGAGATTCACAGCAGCCTCAATAGAAAAACTCAGAAAGTATTAGCACAAGAGAGCTTTTGAGAGTATTGGGAGTTTTGAGAGCAAGAAAGCTATATTGCTGTAATTACTTGGTGTGTTTGAATCCTTAGCCTTGGGGAGTTATTTATAGATAAGAAATCAAGAGTTTTTCATGTTCCCCAAGTGACTTGGAGTGTTTCCCAAGTTTTCATAATGATTAGAATTTAAAAAATCAAATTTGGAAAGTGCCCGTCATGTTTAAAATTTAAAATCTCGAAGAGTCGATCGACTAGGAATTTAGAGTCAGTCGCCTGGATCCATTTAAAATAGCGATTTTCAAAGGTTGAACCGAGTCAATCCATTGGAAAGATAGGAGTTAGTCGCCTAGGTCTTCTCGGGTTAGTTCAAAATCAGTTTTATACGAATCAGTCGACTAGGAAATCCTTCTCAGTCACCTGGAAAGACCAGAAAACGGATTTTTAAATTTTTGTTTCCAAATTTTTTTTACTCTTTACTTTCCCCAAAATAAGTTAAGGCTTTTGAAAAGTATTTTCTAGGATTTCTCAAAACATGGTCTTTGAGTCAATTGAATTCCTAATAAGCTTCAAATCCAAACAAATTATCATTTGAATGAAGTACTTACATAGAGACTCTTTTAAGACATTAAAACATTTTAAGCTTTGGAGTCTTTAAGCTTGTTAATTGTTTAGTCATTTTTGTCTTTGAGTTTCAAATCTCTAAGCCTTCATCAATTCCTCTTTGATATTCATGCTTTCATATTCATTGAGCTTTCAAATTCTTTTCACATGAAGTCTTGCAATGAGCTTTGTGTCACGGACCCCCCCCCCCCCCCAAATGGAACTCAAGTAAGGGCCGTGTGGCACTCATTGAGAGCTCTCTCTCGACAAGTCAGCCAAGTCTCACACATTCAAGCCTGCAATCATGAGCACCTGGTGAGTCTCAATACTCAAGAAAAACAAGGAACAATAGGATATCACACGAACAATATATTCTTATACACCGAATATGACTATAACAATCAGAGACATCACAATCCAAGGCAACAAAACGCTACAATGAAAAGGACTACTTGTATTATTCAACTACAAGAGAATAATCATACAAACGATAACACAGATAATCATATATTCATTCCAAATCCCTGGAAAATACAATTATAACAGTATCTCACTCCCCCTTTTCCCCATTACATTGTCACTCCCTAACATCCTCCCCCACTTATTTTATCGACGTCCTCGTCGATGTGTTGTAGAAGGGCTTCTCACTCTGCTGATGTCGAAGTAGATGTCGTTGACTACGAATTTCTGAAATCTTCAATCTTCTGTATGGCATGCTGAAGGTTTTCAGCCTTTTCCCAACTATTCTATTCTTCCTCCAGCCCCAGCCACTGAACCAGAAATTGTTATTGTTGACGACCTTCTGCATTGAAGACTCTGTCTGCAATGATCTCCTGGACTTCCTTGTTAACAGGCTACCTTCTGGAAATTGTTGATCTCCTTAACTTTTGTCGGTGCGGATCTGTTGCATCTATGTGGAATGGCTTCAGATTGCTTACATGAAACAAGGGATGGACTGGACGTTTGTGGCTTTTCATCCACTCGGGTTGCTCAAGCCGATAAGATGCATGTCCTACCTTCTCGATCACTCTAATTGGACCTTTGTAACTGCGTAACAACCTTTTATCCTTGCTGTGAAGAAATCAAAATGTCTCTGGCGGCACTTTTACAAAAACCAGATCTCTAGCTTCAAATTGTTGTGGTCGTCTTCCTTTGTCAGCCCATTTCTTCATGCGCTTCGATGCTTTTTCTAACTGAGCTCGAGTGACTTCGATGTTTTGCAACCAATTTTTCGTGAATTGGTATGCTTTCGAGCAATTTCCTTTGTATGGACCATCTAGAGTGTGCGGGAGAGTCGGTTGTTGACCTGTCACAATCTCAAAAGGGCTTTTATTAGTCACAGAAGATTTCATAGAGTTAAAACAGAATTGTGCTGTGTCTAGTAAAGTAACCCAATTCTTTTGATTGGAGTGAACAAAATGTCGCAAGTATTCTTCCAGCATCCCATTAAAATGTTCGGTTTAACCATCTATCTGTGGGTGATAGCTGGTGGACAGATTAAGGTTTGAACCCATCAAGCGAAAGAGTTCACCCTAAAATCCCCTCGTGAATCTAACATCCCTATCACTGACTAGGCTTTTTAGAACACCCCAATATTTCACCACTTGCTTGAAGAAAAACTGAGCTGTCTTCTCTGCTGAACATGGCTTTGAGACTGGTACAAAAATTGCGTACTTTGAGAACCGGTCAATCACCACCAAAATTGTGTCATACTTCTCTACTTTTGGCAACAAGGAAATGAAGTCCAAAGAGACACTCTCCTATGGCTTGGCAGGCACTAACAATGGCTCCAATAAACTGGGGGTCTTCTTTCTTTCTACCTTGTCTTGTTGACAGATCAAGCAAGTTTTGGTATAACTCATCACATCCTCTTGCATATTCGGCCAATAGTACCCCTGTGTAATCAATGCCTGAGTTCTTTGCCATCTTGGATAACCAGCCCACAATGTATCATGACACTTTTTTAGTAAGGTTTTCCTCAAGTTTCCAGCTTTGGGCACATAAACTCTCCTGTCTTTAGTCATTATCAGTCCATCTTCTACCCAGAATTGTCGTGTCTTCCCTTCTTCTATTAGTTTGTTCAGTGACTGCGCCTGCTGGTCTGTACTTAAATGTTCCCTGATAAGATTCTTCAAAGGTAACGCCACCCTACTAGTTGATAGATGACTAATGAGTTTCAATGCTGCCAATTCAGTTTTTCTACTTAAAGCATCGGCCACTTGATTCGTCTTCCCTACTTTATATTCAAAATCAAAATTAAATTCAACTAGCTTCTCCTGCCAACGGGCTTGTTTTGACGTTAGTCTAAGTTGTGACAAAAAGTGAGTAACTGCCACATGATCTGTTTTTACTACAAATTTGGACCCCAAAAGATAGTGCCTCCACACCTGAAGACAGTGTACCACTGCGAGAAGCTCCTTTTCTTGTGCTGTATAGTTCCGTTCGGCACCCAATAATTTTCTACTTTCAAAAGCAACTGGATGCCCTTCCTGTAAGAGAACTCCCCCTAATGCAAAGTCTGAGGCATCTACTTGCACTTCAAATGGCTTTATCACATCAGGAAGGATTAGCACAGGATCTCCTACAATATTTTCCTTCAATTCAATGAATGCTAATTGGCACTCTTCTGACCACCCCCATGGCACCCCCTTCCTTAGTAAATTTGTTAACAATACAACTCTTTTGGAGTACCCCTCTATAAACTTTCAATAGTAGTTGACTAGGCCCAAGAAAGATCGTAGTTCTCTAACGGATGTAGGTGCTCACCACTCTTTGATGGTTTTTACTTTAGCTGAATCCATCTGTATCTGGCCTTCCTCAATGATATGCACTAAGAATTTAATATGCTTTTGAGCGAAAGCACACTTCTTCCTTTTTACATATAACTGATTTTCTTTGAGTTTTTGAAAAACCTTCCGAAGATGATCTTTATATTCTTCTAAGGATGCGCTGAAAACCATTATGTCATCAAGGTAAACAACCACAAACTGATCAAGGTAGTCCCGAAAAACCTGATTCATTAGAGAACAAAAGGTAGCAGGTGCATTCGTTAGCTCAAAAGGCATAACAAGGAATTCAAATGCTCCATACCGGGTGACACAAGTGGTCTTTGGTTCATCTCCCTCTACAATGCGCACTTGATGATATCCTGACCTCAAGTCTAGTTTTGTGAAATATCTAGTTGTACTTAACTGGTAAAAAATATTAGCAATCGGTGGAATGGGATACTTGTTGCGCACCGTTACCTTATTAAAAGCCCGATAATCTACACACAATCGCAAACTACCATCTTGTTTCTTCTGAAATAACACTAGGGCCCCAAAAGGTGCTTTTGAAGGACGGGTGAACCCTGCTGCAATAAGATCATTCAGTTGCCTTCTAAGTTCAGCTAACTCCGGCGGCGCCATTCTATAAGGGGCACATGTTGGCGGCTTTACTCCTGGAAAAAGTTCAATTTCGTGGTCAATCTGTCGTCGAGGTGGTAAAACCCTCGATAGCTGTTCCGAGATCACCTCCTTGAACTCTTCTAAAACTTCCTTAATCTCAACTGGATATTTCCTTACCTCTGTATCTTCTGAGACTATCGGTAGAACCACGAAAGAAGATTCTCCCCTTTTTACTCCCATTTTGAATTGGAGTGCTGGAAGCAACTTCCTCTCATCGAAATTGTTGTAGGCTACGGGGACCACCCAAGGTGCACTTCCTATTATCACAAGACAATCCGCAGCTGGGATCGGCATTGAGCGTGTTACTTTAAGAAAAACCATCCCCAATACCACATCAAAGTCGTCAAGGGGTGCCATAGTGAAATCAATTGTTCCATACCATGATCCCATTTGGCATGCCACTTTAGGTGCCACCCCCACTATGGTTAATGCTTGAGAATTCACTACTTTTAACTTGCCCACATCCTTATCTACTTGCAATTATAACCGTTGAGCTTCAAAAATAGCAATGAAATTATGAGTGGCCCCTGTATCAATCATGGCCTTGATTTTCTTTCCATTCAAAAGTAGATCAATGTACATTAGTCCCTTCTCCTGAGACTTGTTGTTAATTACTTGACGCTCTAATGCCCCCAAAAATCTCAATGCTCCCAACATATTTGGTTGTTCTTCTGGGGTTGCTATCGGGGTTTCGGTTTCCCCTCGAAGGGCCTTTATAGCATTCAAAGTTTCACGTTCAAGGCACTCTGCCACTCAATGTGGTCCCATGCAAAGAAAACAAGAGATTGGTCGACACTCTCCACCCCCCGTTTGTCTGCCTCTTTAACCATGGGCACTCTTTTATCTTCTAAGAACTATTTGTCTCCCTATCCCTTCCCCCCATTTGTGGGCTTATACACTTTACTGGGTCTGGAATCATTATTGGGGGACGTAGGGAAATTTCGCTTCCTAGAATTACCTAAAAAATCATCCAACCGTTTGGCAGTAACGAGGGCAGAAGAGAGATCACCAGCACCCTGCCGACGCAATTCATTCCTTTGCCATGTCTTCAAACCTCGAAGAAAATGAATTAGTTTGTCTGATTCGGTCATGTCTATAATGTCTAACATCAAGGTTTGGTTTTCTCGTATATAACTCCTTATTGAGCCGG
The DNA here is from genome assembly GCF_029873635.1 of Malania oleifera. Classification (NCBI taxonomy): domain Eukaryota; kingdom Viridiplantae; phylum Streptophyta; class Magnoliopsida; order Santalales; family Ximeniaceae; genus Malania; species Malania oleifera. Next base: position 34,289,226 of record NC_080421.1, read on the forward strand.
TCTGTTGCAATTCCATTACTTTGCGCTTTGCTATGTACTCTACATTTTCAGGATAGAATTGGGTCTTCAACGCCTGTTTCAACCCCTCCCATGTGTTGATAACACATCTATTGTGCTGAATATCATTCCATTTAGTTCTCCACCACACTTTTGCATCCCCAACTAGGTATACTGTTGCCAGATTTACTCGGTCCACTTCTAGATCCACTCGTGAGCACGTGAAGTAGTGCTCCATATTAAAAAAGAAATTATCTAGCTCCTTGGCATCTCGCGTACCCCTAAAACTTTTAGGTTCCGGTACCTTCAATCGAAAACTCTCAATTGGATCTACAACTGGCCTTCGAGCTATCTGTGCCACTGCATTCACTTTCACAGTGATCTCTTGTAAATCCTTCTGGACTTGGACCACCGCACTTTGGACATTGCCCAACTCCTTCAAATCTTCCTTCAAAGCAGTAATGGACTCCTTAACATCTTTTGCAAGGAAATCAAAATTATCCGTTAGCTCCTGTAAGGAGGCCTCAAGCTCTATTGGCTCTCCTCGTTAGGACGAAAGAGATGGTAATATGCCCTCAATATGTTCCAGCCTACTCTCGAAGGCTTCCAACTGCTCGATACTCTTCTGGAGGCCTCAAGCTCTCTTGGCCGTTTCTCTAGGGATTTCACACGTGGAATGAATTTTTCAAGTTCCTCAAGTCTCTCTACAACTTTTGATACCCCATAGAGATTTTCTCTAGGGTTTTCCAGCGGCCTCAAGCTCTACTGGCATGGTTTTCTCTTTTATCAATGTTGCCACCAACCCTTGGAGTTTACCGCCGCATGTTGTCTCCAAGGTTACAAGTTTCATCTCAAGGGCCTCAATGCGCTCCACTTTTTCTGACTTGTTTCTCAAATTACCACTCATGGTGCTCACACACACTGTGCTCTGATACCAACTGTTACGAACCCCCAAAATGGAACTCAAGTAAGGACCGTGTGGCACTCGTTGAGAGCTCTCCCTTGACAAGTCAGCCAAGTCTCACACGTTCAAGCCTGTAATCATGAGCACCTGGTGAGTCTCAATACTCAAGAAAAACAAGAAACAATAGGATATCACACGAACAATATATTCTTATACACCGAATAAGACTATAACAATCAGAGACATCACAATCCAAGGCAACAAAACGCTACAATGAAACGGACTACTTGTATTATTCAACTACAAGAGAATAATCATACAAATGATAACACAGATAATCATATATTCATTCCAAATCCCTAGAGAATACAATTATAACAATATCTCACTCCCCCTTTTCCCCATTACATTGTCACTCCCTAACACTTTGCTTAAACTTAAACTTGAGCTTTAAACACCTGTTACCTGAAGATTATTACTCACAACAGAAACATGTTAAATAACATTTTATTTGTTATCATCAAAATAAGATTAGTAAGTCATGTTAGGCCAACAGTAATTTTTAGTTAATAAAGAGTATTTGAAAATATATTTTAAATTTCAAAAATCAAATACTTAATAAAACTAATATTGAGTTAGTTCACGATCTTGAGATAATTTGCAAACTAGTAACGAGCCAGTAAATTAGCCAGCTTGCAAGTTGGTAAATGAGTCAACTCATGATCCTAACAAAACTGAGTATGACTCGATTCAAGTTTAGCTTGTTTAGTTTATGCGATTGAAATTTGAACTCGAGTTCAACTTGTTTAACTTAACAAACAAGTTTGAGCAAGCTATTATGAAGTTGAGCATTAAGTAGCTCACAAGCGGCTCATTTGCAACCCAAGATAGCTCTAAAAGGATAAGATTCAAAATAGTTATGGAACTAATCTTGCCTCTATAATCCTTATCTTCTATTAGATTTTAGACACTACAAAACTGAAAAAGCTTTAAAAATCTAGCTGAAAAAATTTTAAAAAAGTGATTATGAGTACTTGATAAATGATAAAACTACCATATTCTCCCATTAAATGCGGTTTAGCTCTATGAGGTATTGTGGATTGTTAACAAAGCACCATCACTCTTAGAGCCCAAAGACCAATTATGATGAATATCTATGTCAAAAGGTCGCCTTTTTCCAAGATATATAAAAAGAATGGAACATACATTTTTTTTTAAATGTAACCAAGAGCCTACCCATAAGAAGCCCTTGTACAACCGGCCTCAAAAGGGGCTTCAAAACAAAACAAAACAAAAAAAAACCTTTAGGTATAAATTTATTTTATCATCAATTATCATATTATGTATAAAAATATTTTTAAATATCTTCTTTTAAAAATGAAAATATTTTTAATTAAAATATTATACTTGAGATAACCATCAAATTGACCTTTGTAGTCATCCACCCATCAATCCAAGGATACTTCTCCACTACTTTTAATAAAATATTGTTTCAAATTGTAAAATTTATTCATAATTTTTAAGACCATACCGAATCGTTTAAAACAACTTATGTAAAAGTGATTTTTTTTTTAAAAAGTATTGAATTTAATAAGCATTGATAATAAGTATTAAACTGAAAAAGTGTTGAAAGTTATAAGTGGTACTTGTTTGTATTTAAAATAAGTGGTATTTAGATACATACTTTTATTACAAGGTGTCATGCATATGATTATTTTTAAATATATTATAAATTACTAATATTAATTTTTTTAATTAAAATTTTTATTAATAATTATTTTAAACATCTAGAGTTAAAATTTAAATCTTTTCTTTTAAAAAATAATATAAGATTATTACTTTTAATAAAAAAAATAGTCTTGTTATTAATGTATATTTATAACATATTACTATCATATTAAATTTTGATAAAAATAATATTGCTAGTTAAATTCAAAATTTTAATTTATTTAATGTTATTTTAAATTAATAAATAATTCTTCTTTAATCCATAATTGATTTATAATAACTCAAATTTCATAATGCATAGTAAAAATATTAATATTTTTATAATTATAAATTTAAATACTATTTATAGTACTTTCTATTAACTAAAATAATATAATACTATTTATTAATTAACAATAATCTTGTTAGTAATGTATGTTTATAACATATGATTATCACATTAATTTATGTTAAAAATAGTACTAATAACTAAATTAAAAATCTTAATTTATTTAATGTTAATTCTAATTTATAGATGATTATTTCTATATATTTTATTAACAATTAATATGTTATAATGCATAATAAAATAATGTATGGTTAATTTTTAATTTATGATTTAATTAATAATTATGTTAACTCTTATTTTTAATTAAGATTTAAATATTTTTATTGAGTAAAAATAATATAATATTATTTTTTATTAATAATAATCTTATTCTTAATTTATATTTATAACATATGATTATCATATTAACTTATGTTAAAATAATATTAAAAATTAAATTAGTATTTTTAATTTTTAATATTAATTTAAATTGATAGATGGTTTTTTTCTCCATTCCAAAATTTGAATTATCATTAATAATTACTGTATTATAATACATAATAAAATAGTATATTATTATCTTTTAATATTTTTTTAAAATATTTGTGATAAAGAATATTATATATATATATATATATATGTATATATATATAATAGAAACCTACAACATCGGAAAGTGATGCCATTAACTGCGTAAGCGCGTATTGAAAACTCCAGCTTTGGTTTAGCTTTCCGCAGACGACCAGTCCAAATCCCTGAATTTATAATTCTTCCCCATTCGCGAATCAAGCACAGACGAGGAGACCGGAGGCCCCGTTCCTCTCACTTTCCGGTGGACGGCATCGGTCCGGTCTGCTCCCGCGAAAAAACAGATGTCTACCACAGCGCCCGCCAGCTACGACACCCCACCGCCGTCCGCCTCCGCCTCCGCCTCCGATTTCCTCTCCCGCGCCGCAGCCACCGCCCAGTCCGCCATCTCCGCCCGCCGTCCATGGCGGGAGTTCCTCGACCCCTTCGCTGTCGCCGTCCCCTTCAGCCTAGTCGAAGCCACCGCTCGGATCAAGCGCAACGCCCTCCACTTCTGCGTGAACTACACCATCATCGTGCTTCTGATACTTTTCCTCAGCCTCATCTACCATCCGATCTCCATGATCGTCTTCCTGGTCCTTTTCGTCGGGTGGCTTTTCCTTTACCTCTTCCGCGACGAGCCCCTCGTGGTCCTGAATCGCACGGTGGATGATCGCGTTGTTCTCGTCACGCTCGGTGTGAGTACTATTGTTGCCTTGCTTCTAACACACGTTTGGTTGAATGTTTTGGTTTCGCTGGTAATTGGGGCTGTGGTCGTCCTACTGCACGCCACTGTTAGGGTTACGGATGATTACGCCCTCGATGATCAGGAGTCTCCGTACGGACCAATGCTTTCCGTGGCTGATAGTCCGCGAGGATCGTATAGTCATTTTTGATTCTTTACTATGTAAAATTCTTTTTTCTATTAGGCGTTTCAAACTTTCTGTCTCATATCTATGATTGCTTCATGATAGCTAATTGTGAGACCGCACTGATCCAATTGATCAAATATAGACCTCTTTCATACATTTTGTTGGGTTTAAATTATGGCTTCTACTAGTTGCTGCTTCAAATCTCTCCACCATGTGTTTGCTGTCTATTGTGTTTAATTTGCAGAGCATTTGAAACAGATGTGTTGTGTTTCCTAGGGCAGTTCTTGAGAAGAAGTATCAGCTTTCCTTTTGCACTTGTCTAATTAAAATGTGGGCATTCGAGGATTCCATGAAAGCAATTTACATCAAGTAATGCTTTTTTTTTTTTATTTTTTTTGTTGGAGTCACTTTCAACTTGGAACAACTATATGTCTATTAATTAGAACAATTTTTTTCGGATTAGAATTTTGGTGCTGGATTTTTGAGCTGCTGACATTTTTTACAACTAGAAACGAGTGCTGGTGACGTTTTTAGGATTAGAATTTTGATGGAGATGCGTTTTTTCGTGAATTTAGAATTGAATATTAACTTGAAATGATCCTTGATAAAGAAAAATAAAGTTCTTGAGGGGTTTTTTCTTCGCCCTATTCTTCTGTGCTCGCATAGAGTATATAATAATCTTTTTGTAAATAAAACAAAATAAATTCTCTACTTTTACATTTTTACATGTATAAAAGGTTAGACCTGACATTGTTGAAGATGAAACTAATGCAATAGATTCTTGTTGAGCCTCATTGTCAATTGTCCACCACCCCCCCACCACCCCCACCCCCCGCCTGCGCGCGGCGGGCGGGCGGGGTGCGGCGGTCTCTCTCTCTCTCTCTCCTTGTTTCTTTCATGGTGTCACGAGTTAAGCTTATTTAGGGCATTATGCTTGCCTGTGACCGCTTGACTCGTGTACTTAGGATGGGTTTCCATTGTATAAATACTAGTGTAAAGTTATTTTCTACTGGTAGTTTATTTATATGCTAAATAAGGTAGTATGATTCCTCGATCACTTTGATATTTCCTAGTGTCAGGAGGATAAAAACCTCTTTAGGGGGAGGGTGAGTGTTCATTGGTTATTGTAAAACTTACTAGTTATTGTCAACGTGTTTAGCCTACTTGCCTTTCTTGTTGAACAAATGATGTCAACAGAGGTATTGTTAATGAATTGCGTAAATTCAATGTTTACTACTTGCTTATCACTGCTTTCATGAATGCTTATTATTTCTGCTACCATTTAATTGAATGCTAATGAAAGTGTTTTATGAATGAATGTTGGTAAATGATAGGCTGGCTAGTTAAACAAGAGTGCTTTAGTTAGCGCCGCATAGTCCTTTCACAACGGTGTGAAAATAGTCGGACCGTGACACTTGGTATCAGAGCCAGGTTTAGTTGCTACGAGAATTCAATTACCTTTGCTGTGAGATTTGGAAAGCTTTGGTAAGTGACCATGACACCAAACAATGCTGAGAAGATCAGCGTGCTGGAAGCACAAGTTGAGGCAACAACCAATACTGTGGTCGCAAAGGTGGCTCAGATGAGAGAACTTGTTGATGAAGTGATGGGATCACAAAAGCATCAAGCCAGTTTACGAGGTGATATGTCAGATGACTTTCGCCATACAGTGGAAACTTTGCAATCTTAGATAGTGGATCTAGATGCAAAGCGGAATCTAATGGTTCTTGCTATGGGGAACTCCAACACTCCGGGATGTAGTAAGACCAAGGTACCAGTACCCGGGACGTATGGGGGTGTCTGTGATGCCAAGGAATTAGAGAACTTCTTGTTTGATGTGGAGCAGTACTTTGGCACTATGAGGATGGCCTCAAAATAGGCAAAGGTGGATACTGCGACCATGTACTTGGTTGGTGACTCCAAACTGTGGTGGCGTACCAAGTATAAAGATATTGAAAATGGAAACTGTGTTATCAATAGTTTGGCAGACTTGAAGAGAGAGCTCAAGGCCCAATTCTTTCCTAAAAATGTTGAGTATAATGCAAGGAGAAAGCTAAGAGATCTCAAGCATATGAGGTCAATTAGGGATTATGTGAAACAATTTTCTGCTTTGATGTTGGATATCAAGGACATGTCGGAGAATAATAAGTTGTTCTATTTTCTAGAGCGGATGAAACCATGGGTAAGAACTGAACTTCATAGGCAAAGAGTTCAAGACTTGTCTACTGCACAAGCTGTTGTGAAACATTTGACTGACCACGCTAGCTGGTGATGATACCACTTCGTCCAAACAGTTTGGCAGAGAGGGAAACAGTGGCAAGTCTTTCAAGAAAGGCAAACCCAAGAGTGGGGGAGCCGACTATAAATCATCAACCTCAAAGGAAGTTTTGTTGTCTCAAGGGTTCAACACACCCAATGGAAAGGGGAAGAGTAAAATTTTGTTACTTGTATGGTGGATCTCACGGAGTGAGTGAGTGTCAACACAAAGGATTACTCAATGCCTTACAAGCTTTTACTTCGGGAAAAGTGGTGGAAAGTGAGGAGGAAGATGATGATGCCTCAAGGGTAGGTTCAATGTGGCTGGTGAGCACATTGGAAAAGCAGGCAAAAGCACCGAAAGTTACACGAGCAAAAGGGTTCATATTTGTGGACTTGAGGATAAATGGGAAGAGTACCTGCGCTATGGTGGATACGGGCGCTACTCATAATTTTGTTTCACAGTTGGAAGCATGGAGACTCAACTTATCCTTAGAGAAGGATACAGGACGTATGAAAGTAGTTAACTCTGCAGCCCAGCCTACGCTGAGAGTAGCCAAGCAAGTGACTGTGAAGCTTGGACAGTGGAAAGGTCATGCGAATTTCATAGTGGTGTCATTGGATGACTTTCTAGTCATTCTAGGAATGGAGTTCCTAAGGGAGACGAGGGCAATGCTGATGCCTTCGGCTAGTTCCCTGTGTCTGATGAGAGATCACTCGTGCATGGTGCAAGTTGTTGCGATGAAAGGAGACGATGGAAGGTCCTTTTCAGTCATACAACTCAATGAGAGATCGGGTCAGGGTGAATAGACACATCTAGCCATGGTGGTGGTAGATAAAGAAGTAAGCCAAGAGCTGGAGCCTACGATCATCCAAGCGGTATTGGATGAGTACAAGGAGGTGTTACCGGATAAGCTGCCTCACAATTTGCCTTCACGGCGGACTGTGGAGCATGAGATCGAGTTGTTATCAGGAGTGAAACCACCTGCTAAAGGGCCATGTCAGATGGCGCCTCCAGAGATAGTAGAGTTGGGGAAACAGCTTGATAAATTGGAAGCGGGATGTGTTCGCCCTTCCAAAGCACCGTTTTGAGCTTTGGTGTTGTTTCTAAGGAAACATGAAGAGCATCTACAAGAGGTGTTCGACAGGCTGAAGGGAAATAGTCTGGATGTAAAGAAAGGGAAGTTCTTTTTCGGTCAGTGGAGTAATAAATTCCTTGGTCATGTGGTTGAACAATGTTGTATCTGGAGGGGTATGGAGAAGGTAAGGATGATTCAAGAACAGAAGATCCCCACGACAGTGAAGGAGTTGCGTTCCTTTCTTGACCTTACTAGATATTGTAGGAAGTTCGTTGAGGGGTATTCGCGGAGAATGACTCCAATAACCGAACTACTGGGTAGGTATTATTGGTCGCACACACGGGATGATGTGGTTGATTATACCAAAACTTGTCTCACTTGCCAACAAGACAAGGGGGAGCAGAGGAAGTTTGGTACGTTCATGACCGCACCAAAGTACTATTCGGCAAAGGAGATGACACAATTGTTCCTTGTGTTGTGAAACATTGGGGTGTTCCCCAAGTTATTGTTTGTGACCGAGACTTAATGTTCACTAACAACTTCTTGACAGAATTTTTCAGGATATTCTGGTCACATGTTGACATCTCTTCGAGTTATCACTGACAGACAAACGGACAGATGAAGAGATTCAGAGAACCACTAGAAGAGTACTTGCGCCATTTTGTCAATGACAACCAAGAGAATGACGTACAACTAGTTGATGTGGTTCTGTTCTGTGGCAATGCCCAAAGGAGCTCAACAACCAACAAGAGCTCTTTTGAGCTTGTTACAAGCTATTAGCCGCTGTTACCTCACATAGTGGGCGAGCCGTACAACCGAAAGAGTCTTAGGATGTACATCTTCACCAGAGAATGGAGACAAAATGCAGGGTTTGCCCAAGCCTATTTAGAGAATGCTTCTAAGCAGATGAAGAAGTGGGCAAATCAAGGGAGAAGACCGTAGTTTCATGTCAGCTGCCTTCAGTCATTCAACGCCGACACCAATGACCTTAACAGAAGTCAGTAAAACAGAGTAGAGTTGAAGACAGTGCCACCTGATAGACGTGAAGTTGAAGAGATCCTTGTAGACAGAAAGTTCATGTCCTCAAGGAAGAAGTCGCAAAAGTTCCTAGTGAAGTGGAAATGCCTTGATGATAAAGAAATCAACTGAATTTCTACGGAAGATATGAAACCATTCGTGGACAAAGTTGAAGTGTACCTAGTGCCAAAGTCTACGAGGACGTCAACCGCATAAGTGGGGGAGAATGTCACGAGTTAAGCTTGTTCAGGGCATTATGGTTGCTTGTGACCGCTTATCTCGTGTACTTAGGATGGGTTTCCATCATGTAAATACTAGTGTAGGGTTAGTTTTTTCTAGTAGTTTATTTGTATGCCAAATAAGGCAGTATGACTCTTCGGTCACTTTGATGTTTCCTAGTGTTAGGATGATAATTATATAAAAACTTTTTTAAGGGGAGGGTGAGTGTTCATCAGTCATTGCAAAACTCACTAGCTATTGTCAACATGTTTAGCCTACTTGTCTCTCTCGCTAAACACACAATGTCAACGGAGGTGTTGTTAATGAATTGCGTAGATTCAATGTTTACTGCTTGCTTGCCACTGCTTTCATGAATGTTTATTGTTTCCGCTACTATTTGATTGAATGTTAATGAAAGTGTTTCGTGGATGAATGTTGATAAATGATAAGCTGACTAGTTAAACAAGAATGTTTTAGCTAGCGTTGTACGACCACTTCACAACGGTGTGAAAATAGTCAAATCGTGAGACATGGCCATATTTTCACCATTGCTCCCCCTCGTATAATCACCTCTCACCACCACCGCTTCCTACCAGATCTATAGGAGATCATTTTGAGATTGTTGATGACACTCCCATCATAGCGACCACCATATATGGATCCTCCTATCACACTCCCACCTCAGCCTCTACCACCACCCCCTACCACACTCCTAGAGCACAACATTCCCCACCACATGCCTCACGCTACCATTGCCACATCTGCCGCCACCCCTATCACATTACCACCTCCACCTCTGTCACAATCTCTGCTATGATCTTGAAGTTTTAAGATTTGAAGACCATAGTTGGAATGTTGGTTGATGCGCCAAATTTGGTGCAAACCCAAGAGATTGAAAATGTTTTAATTTATTCGATAAAACTAAAGTTTGGGAGATTTTTTTTCCTTGATAATTTATTGCATATGTAAATCTCTTTGGTGCATGACTTGACAAACTAGATTCATAGTCTTGTATTTTTTCATAAATTTAAATTATTTTTAAAAAATGCATATTCATATATCTTTTCAGTGTTAAGGGTTCAATCAAGTTCTAAATTTGCTAACAAAATTTAAAGTTGAATTCAACATTCAATGCTCAATTTTGCGAAACACCTTCTTAGTTGGACAATATTTTGATTCATATAGCATAACTGGTCTTATTGTATTTCTTTAAAATTTTTCTTTTAATTTAAGGACATTCTACAATAAATACTCGATCTATTTTAACTCCATGTATAACATTTTTTATTCAATTTCTCCTTTAACTTGCATAATAGATTTAAGGTATCAAAATTTACTAGTGCTAGTATTTATTGTCTATCAAGTTTATCTTTTCTCCAATATAAAACCTCATATTAACAACTTTGGAAGTGTAAACATATATAACACTTGTAATGTAATACTTGGATTGTTTTATAGAAATTACCGCTTGATGATGCACAAATAACTTCGACCTATCACAATGTGTCACACCTAATTCGTTGCAATTCTCAACATTTTTTCGACAAATTTCCTACAGAAAAGATTTAATGAGATAATAATCTACATTGATACCAAAAAGTAGTTCTAATCTAAACACATCACCTGATAGTGAGGGTTACGGAAATGTCAACACACCAGCTCCCAATCTTCGTGGGAGATCGTATCATACGGGTGTCATTCAGCTTCATCTCCCATTGTTTTAAAATGCTCGTGCATTTTGCTGCTATAGGTCCTAAACTGAGTGCACAAGTTCATGTTCACCACCCTTTTAACATTAGGGTCGGTGAAAATGTGAATATCAAATGAATATTGCATTCGAAATACATATAAAATCTTAGACAGTAAATAATTAGTATATTAAAAGTAATAGAACTGGTTGGAAAACGTATCATGATGTGCTCGTAGAGAACCAAGTGCTGCTCCTCAGTCACCTTTGGCCAGGTGAGGTAGGTGACTAGGGCAAATTGTCGGTATATAATGTCGACCTCCCATGTTTAGGCCGCGCACCAATCGCCAAACAGTGTCATGTAGCGTAGAGGAATCTTGATCCCGATTCGCTGTTGCGTCCTTTACAGGTGTCTGCGGAGTGTGATGTTCTTCATTGCACCACGACCTAACCTCTTCGTCTATGTTGATGAGGTTGATGCTGAAAAAATAGTTCAAGGATTCATTATAGATACACGTGTAAGACAATCAATTGATTAAAAAGTTAAATATTCATTATCTTACCAATGCTGCTCATATGGGTAGGCAACTCACCTTGGGTCTCCCCGGCTGACGGATGCATGTTGAGATGGGTTCCCGAGGGCTTAAACGGTGACGCATCAGCACCGACATGCTCCGGCTCTCTTGAGGATGTTGCATCCTCGTGGGTGGTCGTACTGGACAACCTAGGCCAAACAGATTGATGACCCCTGGTGTCATGTCTACAATATAATACACAAGTAAATATAAGAAGATTGCATATTAAATGGATTCATAATAAATATATTTTTAGTAATTTACATATATCAAATACATGGTGACAACATAACATGCTTACTCCCTATACATACTCAATATCGATATCATCCTCACTTTCTAGTATATCGTCCTCCTCACTACAATATTCGACCATTGTTTCATCTTCCCTATCAGTTTCATCATTGTTGATGAAGTCAACATGTATAAAAGGGTCAATTCCAATGTCAGCAGTCCCTATGTGTTCTACCGTGGCACCAACCCTATTCAATGGTATAGGATTAGCTCTTTCCTCAGCAACATTGAAATCAGATTAAGTTGTTGTACTGACAGATGGTTCATCTTCTTGGAAAGCATCCTCGCTAACACTCTTCTCCCCATTTGTGACTTTTGTAATATTATACAAACTTCGAGAAGGAATTTTTTGGGTCACATGTCATTCACCCTTCAATTTTGTGTCCTTAAGGTAGAACACTTGTTCTGCCTACGTTGCTAGCACAAAAGTATTATTTTGATACCATATCTTACTAAAATTGACACTAGTAAAGTAGGCATCCGTGTTTATCCCACTTTTTTATTGCTAATGTCCCACCAAGCATAGTTGAACAAGTAAACGAGTCTATTGGCTCCATAATTCAGCTCAATAATATCATCCAAGATACCAAAGTAGTCAATATCCTCATCTCCTTCTGTGCTTAGCACGACAATCCCACAATTTTGGGTTCTTTTATGTAGTTTGAGGGACTTAGTACGAAATCTTAAGTCATTGACAATGCAACCAGTGGTAGCAGTTAACTCGTTAATTGGGGTCACATGCCAACCCGTACAAATCTTTGCTTGTCGTTGGTTCTTTATTATGATACATAACTTTCATCTATTAATTAAAAAGAAGTTTAGATGAGTAAACCGTCAATATTGAAATTGTACATTGCTTCAAACTCACATAAAATTTGTTACTTAGACGGCTCTCAAACCAATTGACAAATTTCTTCTTATGTCTTTCATCAATATTCCTTTCATTTTGGTACAGAAGTTCAGTTTTATGCTCACTATATGTAATAATAGTACATATTAATGTCAACTAATATATATACATATGTATATACAGTGCAAAGTATGGATTTAAGAACCGTGTACTCGATATGTGGAACAATTTCATCACAATTATTGAGGACGTAAAAATACGTCTTTTATAGGTCCTACATATCAATGAAATCATAAACTCGCCTACCGAACGATCGAACATTTGCTTGAAATACAAAGCTTCTAGATTCTTCATCATTAGCATTACCATGAATGTCTGAATTTCACTTCTCACGAGTGAACCTTGTGTCAATATTATGTAGATACATTGAGTAAAATGCAAGACATTCACTGTCAATGTATGTCTCAATGATTGAACCATTTGGTCGTGCCTTAATGCGCACTTAAACTTTCAAAGTTGGCAAGAACCTATACATTTTACATAACATTAGTGACTTTTTAGTACAAAGAAAGTGAGAAAATCATGTAAACATTGTAGAATGACTTTATAATTTACCTCTCAATAGGATATATCCAACAATTTTGCACCGATCCTGCAATTATGGCCTTCCTTGGTAAATGGATGGTTAAGTGGACCATCATATCAAAGAATTTTGGTGGAAATATTTTCTTCATAGTATGATTACAATATCCTCCTTTAACCATTCAAGTACGTTCACACTCAATTTCTTGAAGCACAACTATCGAAAAAAGATCCCCAACTTAATTAGCACCGAGCGAACATCTTTAGTTAAGTGTTCACGAAGGAAAACGAGTAGAAATTATTGCAGAAGGACATGACAGTCATGAATTTTCATTCCTAACATCTTCCTTTCTTTCGTGCTTATGCATCAAGATATGTTGGATGCATATCCATAAGAGAACTTCACTGATTTTAATCATTCAAAAAGATTATTTTTTTCATCATTCGAAAATGTGTAACATGCTGATGTCATGAGAAACTTGTCTCCATCACGAATCAGATGCAACTCATGTCATATTCTCATATCTTTCAAATCCCGATGAGCATTTGCGTTGTTGAGAGTTATGGTGTGATCCCAAAAGGGGGTAAATTGGGATTTAAAAATATTTTGCTAATTTAAATTTCACCGATTTACCATATTAAATCTCATTTAAGAATTAAAATGTGTATGAAAAATAAGAATGATAATAAATAAATATATATACATATGCAAAAATTAAAGGGCAGAATTTAAATGTGTGTGTGTGTGTGTGTGTGTGTGTGAGAGAGAGAGAGAGAGAGAGAGAGAGAGAGACACGAGATTTTTTATAGAGGTTTGGTTAATCCTGCCTACGCCCCCGCCTTGAGCCAGCAGGCCAAGGATTCCACTAATGCTCACTTAACGGGTAGAGCGATACCGATTACACCCTCTCCTTACAGGTCGAGGAATATCCCGACTCAAATTACTGGACTGAGCCCAACCAACTACCACACCTTACAGGACAGTGATCCTAGTTCTCCTAACCGGGTCTGAACCAATTCGGGACTTTCTTAACCGAGTCTAAGTCTATCCAGGACTCTTCATAAGGCGAATCTCCCCCTTCAGGCCACGCCTGGAATACAAAGATATTTAATAAAATTTGCGTACACAAAAATGCTTCTAAACTAAGAAGGGATGTACAACATTAAATTCTAATATGCACTCTCATATGATTTTGAAATGAAGCTCATGTAGAGTATGAGTTTTCTTTCAAAATATTTTTCAAATAAAAACTTGAGAGTTTAAAAAATGATTTTCTTTTCTAAAATGATTGACTTTTTCAAATTCAAATCAAAAGGGCTACCAAGCAAAAAGTATGAGAATGAATATATGCTTTAACCTTTTTCAATAAGCTTTTCAAGTCAATATATATTAATGAATATATGCTCAAAGCTCTTGAATAACTTAAAGAGTTTCTCCAAAAATATACTTCAAGATAAGTAGGAAAAACTAGGATTTTGCTGTCAAAATGATTGACTTTAGTAAAATTAATCCTACGAAGGCATTTAAGCAAAATATGTGAGTAAGAATATTAACCTAAACTTTCAAGACATTTTTCACAAGAAATTTCTCCAAAAAATAATTTTCCAAATAAAAGAATATAGGAGAAATTTAATCTTTGAAAATTATACAAAGGCTATCAAGTAATATATATATATATATATATATATATAAACTTGAATATATATGCTCAAGCCTTTTTAAAACAAAACCCCCCAAAATATTTTCCTCCAAAATTATTTTCAAATGAAGAGTAGAGGAGAAATTTTGGTCTTTGGAAAACATGAAAATAAAAGGGCTATTAAGCACAATATATATATATATATATATATATATATATATATATATATATGAAAGATAATATATGATTAAGCATTTTAAAACAAAATTACCTCAAGAAAAAAAATAAATAAAAAGCCTTTGAAGCAAGAATATATGAGTTGATATGTGCTCCAAACTTTCTTCGATAACCCACATGATTTTCTCTCTAGAAGAATTTTAAAAATGAAATAGTAGGAAAAATATAAAATTTAAAGCACAAAGGGGTATAAAATAAGGGAAAAACAAATAATAAGGAAGTATACTCTCAAGGGATTTTTTTCACCTTTTACAAGTGCTTAGGATTGATATTTATAGGCTAAAACCAAAACTAACCGTTTCATGGCCGTTGGGGTATTAAAATATGATTTAATTTGAAAACAAGCCGTTTTTCGGCTGTTGGGGAGCTTTCTGCGTGGACACCTTTTAGTGTTTTGCCCATGAATTTTTCTATACAATTCCAAATTGAACGTTTTTTATATCAATCAAAAGTTAAGAAAAAATCCCACAACTTAAATGTTGAACAGTTGTTAATATAAGAAGTTATAGACTGAGAAAAATGCTCATCAATGACGTGGAAGAAACATAAAGGAAATTTTTCTACTACGGACACCTTTCAGTGTTTTGACCATAACATTTTCTATACGACTTCAAATTGAACGTTCTTAGTGACAACAGAAAGCTAAGAGAAAATACCAGAACTTTTATGTTGAACATGTTTTAAGATGAGAATGGATTGATCGAGAAAATTGCTCATTAATGAGCTAGAAGAAACATGAAAGGGTCTTTGAAAAGCTTGCTTTGGAATTTTTTATTTCAAAAAAAGATTTTTGCACTTGAAATAATTTTTATACATTTGTAAAATGATTTTCCATGAAATATAGAGTGTCTAAGGTTAGTTTTAGGTCAAGTATGAGCTTCAAATTAAATCATGACATGCATGTACAATTAAACCTAATTAATTATTACAACCCAAAAATAAATAAAGTCTTCAAGCTTGCTCTCTTGATTCCCATGGAATACGCCAATTGGTGTGAGCTTGAAGTGCATTTACGGCTTCCATTTTGCATTCTTCACTTGTGCTTCCAGAATTGTAAACCTATATATTCACTAAGTATACAAGTGAAATGTTGTTGTTTGTCATAATCAAAAGAGGGATCAGACTCAAAACGTCAATAATTGTCCTTTGTCTTCCCATTTATATCCAACAATGTATCAATAACATTCTCACAAATGTTCTACTCAATGTGCATAACATCCAAGTTGTGGTGTAGTGGAAGATCTTTCTAGAATGGTAACTCAAAGAAGATGTTTCTCTTTGTCCAAGTCGTAGAAAACGACGATGGCACATAAAACATAACTTGCGTCCATGCTTCAAGGATAAGGACCCAGCATCCTTATTACACACTGGGCATGCTAAGTAACCTTTTGTGCTCTAGCCCGATAGATTTTCGTAAGCAGGGATATCATTAATTGTCCATAGTAGTGCAGTATGTATTCGAAATGTTGTCCCAGTTTCTACATCAAATGTCTCCACTCCTTTTTCCTATAGTTCTTTCAACTAATCAATTAATGACCTCAAGTAAACATCAATATCATTACTAGGTGCCCATCGGTTCAGGAATAAGTAGAGACATGTAAATGAAGGGTTCTTTCATACATCGTCATGACAACATATTGTATGACATTATCATAACTGATCACATGCTATACGAGTTGTTCATGTTACTAAAAGGATTGAAACCATCTAAGTAAGGTCAAGTATGATGTTGTGAGGGTCACTAGAAAATCACGGATGCATTTTATCAAACTCGGCCTAAGCTTCCGAGTCTACTAAATGACTAAGAGTGTTTTCTTCTTAAAGACATTTCTCTTTATGTCATCTCATATTTGCAGTAGTCTTTCTGCACATATATAATCTTTGAAGCCTCAATATTACAATATCGTAAAACTTTTTGGGGGATCTTTTTACCCTTATTTTGATTACTTTTATATCTCGGTTCACCACATTCTGGACATTCATTTGCATTTTCGAATTCACCATAAAAAGTGTGCGATCATACCTACACGCATGTATTGGAGTGTAACCGAGACCCAATTCACGCATATATGTCTTTATCTCATAAAAAGACTTTGGAAGTGTTTCACCGTCAAGCAGTGCCGCCTTAATGAGGCTTAAATGCTTGTTGAACTCTCTTCACACTAACACATTCTAACGCCCATAGCATGCATGATCTGTTGAGGGAAATATGAAAATAGGCTTGAAAAAAACTTTAATGCTACATGTATATAAATATAAACATGTTTCACATGCAATATGAGTACCCTTAAAATGAACAAGGCAAAACAAGTCCAAACCAACATAACACATGCAAAAGTATTGTACTTATGAAGCTACAATTCCATTGGAGTTCCAATTCCCAGATCTACCTATATCATCAATCATAGAACTAATTTATCCACAAATAAATTGAAAGAAACATGCCACAATACACACACACACACACACACAAGACCATAAATAAATTTGCATAAATATGCTTTATATGCAAATTACTAGCTGAGACGCATCCTATGCACAAATTTAAATTTTTTATATTTTAGAATTAAAATATAATTAATATAAATTATTTGAGATTTGTAAAATAGTTATGGAATGAAATTAATATATAATTGAAAAACTAAGATGTAGTCCTAAGAGGCGGGGGTGAAATGGGTTTTAAAATTTCATTTTGTTTTTAATGAAATCTTAACCTTTTATTGATTTATTCAATACACAACAAAAGCTTAAGTCTTTTATTCAATCCACAACCACAACACAAATAAACAATCAATCAACCACTCAAACCAATTAATCTCTAAGTAAGTAACCAATCAATTAACTACACAATATTCTATCAAGATGTTTAGTTTGTTTGCAGCCTTGTAGTGAATGAAATTTTGAATCAAGCCCTGTATATGTGAAATTTGTTTCTCAATTTGATATTCAACAAAACATCCACACTCTTCCCAAAATTTAGATTTCAAATAAACCTTAGTTAATAGGTTTTAGGGTGTTAACCAATTAACGTACTTCCTTACAGTTTCCGAAAAATATTGATTAACCAACGTACTTCCTTTCGGTTTTTGCAAAACCAAAAACAAATTACACTTCAGCTTTATTTGAAATCCAATTCATGTAGTTTTTAAGATTAATGAATTTAAAACATCCACGCAGTTTATATGTGCTGAAAATAAAGAGAGTAAGGGAAAGAGAGTGACACTGGGATTTTTACGAGGTTCGGCTTATCCCCAGCCTACGTCCTCACCTTTGGCAAACCACCAAAGAATTCCACTATATCAGTTCATTTCCAGGCAGAGCAACACCGTTACACACTCCTTCAATAAGTTAGAGTCTGTCTCTCCAAGTGATATCCCTTCACTCGGTCACTCCTTCAATTAGGTTAGAGCAGCACCTCTCTAAGCAATCCCCTACGCTTAGCCTACGATCCAACAATGTTGGAATCATAAAAAACACTACAAGAATACAAATTGATAGCTGTGTACAAGAACACTCTCTTAAAGAGCAGATTAGTACAAATTCAGAACTATATACTTCAAAGTAATTCAAAAATATGAAATTCAGATTAAAGTTCAAAGAGTGTATCACCAAATAGTGCTTTCAATGGATGAAAGAATTCAAAATCGTAGCACAAGATTAGTGATTTAGAATCAGAAAAACTTCTAGTAAATTTTGTGTAAGATGAGAGTGAGAAAGCCCTTGAGAGTTTGAGAACAATTGAGAGAGATTGAAAGCTAAATTTGATTCTTGGTTTATGAATTAATTGATCTTGGGTGTATTTATAGTGTTAGAAAAACATTTAACTTGATCCCCAAGTTTACTTGGAGCAGTATCCAACTTTTGAACAAGTTTGAGTCCCAAGTAGTTGACTTTTCAAAAATATGTCCGTTATAAAATTTAAAATCTGCCGCGTGGTAGTAGCCTGAGGGGTTCTCACCAGTTGTCTGTCAATGAATTACACAACTAAAATACACAGGCAATAGGGTGGCACTCGCCTGTCACCTTGGGGTCAGGTGCCTGTCACTAAATAACCCAGTTTTAAACAAGAGGCAAAAAGGTGACAGTAGCCTGATAAAACCTCGTCAGGCTTCTCATTTTGCACCATCAGGCGCCTGTCAAGACCTAGACAGTAGCCTAACGACCTTCTGTCTGTATATTTTAAAAGCTTTTAAAATGGTTGCCTACTGACCATGTGCAGTCAGGCTCCTGTCAAGTAAAAATCTAGTTTTTAAAATATTTTTGTATTCACTCTCTTTGCTTCTTAATTCTTGGAATATCAATTTGTTTTCTTTGAAAAAATATGTTCCAAGATTTTAAAAATTAGAGTCTCTAGGTCTTTTCATTCCTAATGAGCTTCAAAATGAACTTTCATAATTTGAAAATACTCGAAGTACTTACAATATATTTCCTATTGACTCTCTTCATTTCTTTGATTTCTCTTTATTGTTGAGTTTCAATAATCCTTTGAGCTTTCATAAGCTTTTTCTTTAAAATCAATGCTCTCGTGATCTTCAAGTTTTATCTTTGAATTCATGCTTTAAGTAATCCATGCGCTAAGCTTCATTTGATTTTCTTTCGTTAGAATACAAGCTTGTGAGCACTTGACATTGCATTCTCATAATTGAGTCCTGAAATGACATTATTTAACCAAATATTTTAAGTTCCACTTGTTTGTCAACATCAAAATAAAATGTTAAATCTTGTAAGACCAACAATAATATTTTAGTGAACTATATTGTTAAAATAATATTTTAATAACAATTTTAATTTTTATTAAATAAATTTACTATTGTTGGTGCTTACAAAATTTATAATCTAATTATAATAGAGATTACAAAAAAATAATTCTTCATACAATATTAGCAATTAAAAAATAAATAAAATTTTAGAATTATAAGGTGCTTTTAAATACTTGTCAATTTGTTTTTGGAACGATTCTAAAATAGTAATTATTATACTTAATATTTTTATAGTTGTTCAATTACGCTTGCAAAAAATTATTAACTCAATTACTATAAATGATTAAATAAATTATTAATTAAACAATTGTTAGTTTATTTATATATTATTAATTCAATTACGATTAGTGGTTATAGAGATATTAATTAGTTCAACTATTATTAGTAATCAAAAAATTAAATTATAAATTTATGACCAAGAAATAGTAATCATTTTATTTGTGTGGTTCTTTATAATATTAATTATTACATTTATTATTTCATAGACTAATTATTTATTAACAATGGTTATAGAAGTCAATAGTGTGATTGGTATGAAATTCAATTATTAATAGAAGTTAAAAAATTAAATTACAAAAAAATTTTAATTCAATTATTAGTTGTTAACAAAATTATTAATTTAATTTTTATATTGAGTGCATGTTTTTTTTGTATATAAACTGATCGAAATGGAAGAAATACACAGTATCGTTTTGAGAGTGCATTTGATTATGGAGTAAACATGTAAATATGTTCCTCAACAATTACAAAGTAATATTTTAATCACTATATACATTATTTTTATGTCATTCAATGAATTATCATACAATCAAAATTAGCATAAAGAAACTCAAACGTGACATTGTGTTTCATATGTGCCCATCTAAGATATGCTTATTTCTCATAGGCTATTTTATGGCTCACTTTCATGTAAACAAACACACATAAATGATTAATTAATTGGCTCTTACATTTTTCACTTCTTGATAAAAACTATTTGCATGTGTAATAACTATAGTGCAATTCACACACACACACACACACACACAATCATTTCAAACACACACATGCACATGCACGAACTCACACACGCACATTGTCATTTTCATAAGAAGAAGAAGAAGAACCTAAGAGCGGCGAAAGCGGAAGTGGCAAAAGGGAAAGACAACGGCGGCGATGGGAGGAAAGAAAGAGTAGTGGTGGTGGTGGGAGGAGGGAACATGTGGCGGCAACAGTGGGAGGAGCAGGGAAGAGGAGGGAGTGGGAGAACTGAGCTGCGCGTAGGGAGGAGGAGGTAGGAGCAGGGAGGATGAGAAATTTGGGGAAAATGTGGTGAAAAATACATGGGGGTTAGGGTTTTAGGTTTTAGATTATTAGTGATGGTTTCAAAACCGTCGTTAATACTCTAACAACCGTCACTAATAGTTAAATAAATTAATGGGAAATAAAGGTTAAAACTATCAGTGACGTTTTTTTATTAACTGTCACTAATAGTCTTCTATTAGTGGCAGTTCTCATAAGGCGTCACTAATGACTAAATAAATTGGTGGGAAATAAAGGTTAAGACTATTAGTGATGGTGCTTATAAAGTGTCACTAATAGTTAAATAAATTGGTGGGAAAGTGGATTGGTAGTGACGGTTTGGAACCGTCACTAATAAATGACTATTAGTGACGCTTTTGATTCGTCACTAATGCACAAAAAAAGTCTAATATTTTCCCATAATAGTTTGAGCAGGAAAATTAGTTTTTAGTGACGAAAGTGTTAGTGATGCTTTCAAATTCGTCACTTGTTGTTTATGGTGTGACTCTTATACTTCGAGGGTTTATAAACAAAGGGAGAAAAATATACGGATGTGTTCTTGGTACAGGGTAGCAGCAAAGACTCGTCGACAAGTGGATAGACTAGTCGATGAGGGGTCATCTCTATCTCGTCGACAAGTACCATATTCTCGTCGACGAGTGTTTCTGAGCTGCGAGAAAATATTTGAATATTGAATGTACACTGTGTGACGGTTGGGGATTCAGAGGGAAGTCTCCGAGGGCTTGTTATATATGTTCTTTTGGGCATATTTTGGCATGTAAGAGAGTAAGAGAGGGGTGAGAGAAGAAGAGAAGACCATTGAGTGAGTATTTTTTATTTTCATAGTGAAATCTCTTACCTATTGCTCCCGTGGCTGTAGACTGTGTTGAACCACGTAATTCCTGGTATCGTTGTTCTTATATTTACTTTCTTTATATTGTTATGGTTGTGGAATAATTCTATATTTCACCATTGAGATTGTTGCATATGGTATTGTTTGATCCTTTACAATGTTTATTCCGTTGTGCATTGTTTGAAGAGACGTTATTTTCACAACAATTGGTATTAGCGCATGTTGTATCGCCTCTGAATTGAAGGATCTCTTAGTGCAACAAGGTTTGGTGAAAGACTTATACAAAATTCAACCGGATAGCATAGATGCAATGACTTGAAATGAATTGGGAGCAATCATTTGTCTTTGTTTGGCTAAGGATGTGTTGTATCACGTCATGGATGAGAATTCTCGGGTGAAAACAGGAATGTCGATATATGTCTAAGGGTTCATCAAAATCTACAAGTATAGTGGAGGAAGACTCAGAATGTAGTGATAGAGATATGTTACGTGTTTCATCGAGTTCGGAGTACCTCACAAGTGATTCTTAGATCTTAGATACCGAATGCTTTTATCCTAAAAAATGGTTTGACATTTATAGGTCAATTTATGCTGGTTATATTTTGATGGAAAATGATATTTCATGCAAAAATGTTTGTTATAGAAAATGTCAAAATCAAAATGTATAATGGTGTTGTAAGAATCATATGTGATGTAAAGCATGAATCGGGTCTAAGGAAGAATGGTATTTTATTGGGAACTTTAGACCGTAATGGATATTGTTACGAGTCTGAATGTGGAGAAATGAAAGTGTGTGAAGGTAACTTGATAGTGATGAAAAGAGAAAAAGTAGCGGGAAATATTTATGCATTGCAGGGTGTTACAATTGTAAATGGAGTTGCAACTGTTAAATCTGAGTTAGGTATCCTATGGCATATGCGGTTAAAGCATATGGGTGACTACATGTATGCAGATATTTGGGAATAGATGATGATAGCATCAGGGGATAGACATATGTATTTCGCGTGTTTATCACGAAGGGTCTTGGTATACTTCATGTAGTGGTTGAGGTGGAGAACCAGATCGAAAGAGGGATTCTCAAGTCAAACATTGGGACTGAGTACGCTGATTTCGTTCAAGAAGTTTTGTGAGCAAGGCAGGTTATATGCAGAGTACTTCTTGGTGAAGACAGCGAGTGTGGGGCATTTCTCGTGTGATCAATCGCCAAAGGCATCGCTAGATAGGAAAGTTACAGGTAAATTGTGGGCAAGTTTTGTAGTAGACTACTCGGTTGTGAGTTAACGTCCACTCGTGCACTATTCTAGTGATGGAGGATCTAGGCTTGATGTGATGTTCAGACAATACACTTTTATGGGGTATAAGAAAGGTGGGAGCAAGATGGGTGATCCTAAAGCAAACAAATGGGTGATTGAGGACATGGCTTTGATGATAGAGTCATGGGGCAGCGTACTCAGGTAAAGAAAGAGAAACAAATTCCAAAAAACTGTAGTAACAACAATCATGTTATTCAAGTGGAGTTAGGGACTCAAGGCAGACATGTGATGAGTTCTATCTCGGGTCAATAGTATCATGGTATGAATAGACATGCGATGTAGGTGGAGCAACAAACTCAGGGCAGAGATGACATAGTTCATATTACAGGGAGTTTTCCAGCTCGGGAGACCAATAGGATCACGGTGGGCTCATATGTATTATTAGATCACTACTCAGGTGAGTTGGTGAGGCTTCCAGTTTGAAAGAAGATGATAGGATGTCGTGGAGTGATGTATATGTTGTGTGTGAATAACATGTTATTGGCTGGAAAGGCTTTGACTAAGGTTAATCAGTTGGGAACTTTGTTGAAAGGTTTTGACATGAATGTGTTGGGTACGACCAAGATAGGTCTTGATTTGCTGATTTGCACGGACAAAACTGTAGGGAGATTGGTGTTATCTCAGGAGGGTTTTGTGAATAGGGTTATAGGGGGATTGATATTATCTCAAGTTGGCTTTATGGATGGAACCACAGGGAGGCATCATTTGCTATCTCAAGGGGGTTCTATGGAGAATTAATATGGAATGTCTACTGTGATACCCAAGGACGGGTTGTGATGTTCGAAAAATGTCAAAGGTTCCTCATGATTGCAATGGGGTGTTTCAGCAGGTAACAGAGTGGACCGTCAATTGTTAGCTTTGTTGAAAATTATACAGGGGGCTTTGGTGATATAAGACTTGTAACGAATTTTGTGTTTACTGTTGTGGGATGGTCTTATTGGAAGCCTAAGGTGAAATCTTTGAGTATTGCATCTACAACTGTATCGGGGTTGATGGTAGAAGCTGAAACTGTCATTGACAAGTTCAAGCGGTGTTGCTTGAACTTGGTGTGTAATGCCTCGAACCCACCAAGTAGGGCCCAAAGTGTTATGAGACCAATCACATGTCTCTAATACCATTCACGCAGCAGAACTAATTAAACAACCTCAAATAAAATACTAGAGTACTATAAACATATATACAAACCCATAAAAGAGTATAACCAAATTCTCCATATTACATAACTAGGATAATTTAACATAAAACTTTACATAAACTTGTTCTTTTAACCACTCACAACTAAACCCCGCTCCAGAGCTTTCTAAGCTCAATCACCTAAAGGACCTGAAAAGAATAATAAATCGTCAGGGTGAGATACCTCTCAATAAGGAAGAAAAAGCTATAACATTGTGTGGCAAAGAATTCAGTACATACAAAAATAATCATCTATTATTTAATATCATTAGCATCAAAGAATCCACATCATCAATTACATCACTGACATATGATAACATGCACACATTCATAATTATTTTTACTAATAATACCCAAGAATAGGAAGACTACTTGCCCATACAAGTAGCTTCCCTCTGCTCTAACACTAATGCTAGGGCACTCACCTTACTTAATAAGCCCTCGGGTTATGTATTCAGGCAAAGTCTCCGAGAATAGAGAAACTTACCTGTCCATACAAATAGCTTCCCTCTGCTCTGGTACCAAAAAAAAATTACTAAAGCATTCGCCTTTCTCGACAAGCTCTCGGTGGAGAATTTACTTTACCATAAATACTTATGTAATTATATTTACACATGTCCAATGCTAATCATTACACAAAGATCCACATGTATACGCATATCAAAACCAATCCACACAAGATATACACATTCTTCATTCACACCCACACATGGTCCATATTCACACAGAATTCAACGTTCACATAGTACTCACATTCACACGGGAATACTGTCCACACAAGACTCACATCCACATAGGACCCACATCCACATAAGTTACTACACAAGCTTCTCAACCACACCAGTTACAAATTCATACACATAATCCAGTTCATAGTAAATCGGTAAAACAAATTCATCATTCCACTACCAATGTTTTACCCCCTTAATATAAACGCCCATATAGCGACCTCCTCATACCACTGCCAACGTTATATGACGATTGTATCAGGTACGATATAATGACATCCTCATACCACTACCAAACGTTATATCGCAATTTACATGAACCATAGAACAATACACTTCCATTGCATAATCAATCATCCAGACACATCAACACATTTACCACAGTATTCACAATCAAACAAAACTCACAGTTGAATAGTATTCACAACCAAATGGAATTTACAACACAAACAGTAACCACAAGCGAATAGTAATCACAATCAAGCAGTACTTGTAACCATTTAATTATAAAAGTTATTTTCATACCACACGTTTTTTTTCCCAAATATGAAATATAATCAAAATCAATATTTTTCCAAATGCCTAACTGTTCAGATAAATTATACCTAAGTATATATATTTTAGTATAATATAATTTAATCAGTTAAAATTAATAAAAAGTTGCTATAATGTTTTCCCCTTACCTACTCCTCGAGATTTTGTCTAAAATCAAATGGAAAACGAGACTCTGTATTCCAAAAATCCTAACTTAATTAGTTTAACCTCAGGATATTTAACATTTATCATCTCCTAAGCCCACACACTCCCAATACTTAATTTAATAATAAAAATACCCTACTTATCCTGGTTTTGGAGTGTTGACCAAGTACTCCAAACTGAAAATCTGTTCCACCTATGTTGTAGAGAATCTTCTCAGGAATCTCGTGGTAGTTTTCGATCATTGAATTAGGCTGAATCCGAGCTGGATTCGAAGAAAATAAGTAGGGAAAACGAAACCCATAGAGAGAAAATGAGAGATGAGGGATAAATTTGCGGAAAAGAAGATCCAAAGCATATTTATAACCACGCCTTCGTTGATGAGACACATGGGTTCATCGACGAAGCCAAGAAGAACATTCGTTAATGAGGTCAAAATGTTCGTCGACAAAGCGTTTAAAAACCTGAATTTTCCTTATTCTTGGTAATTCCTCGTCGACGAGACACGTGTACTTGTCGACGAAACCCATAAGGATGTTCGTTGACAAGAAGAATAAATTCATCGATGAGTCCCTACTTGATACCCTTGTTAAATTTCTTTTCCCCTTTCTTTTATTTTCCCCCTTTTACCTTTTATTTATTTTCTTTTATTTTTTTGAGTTTGGGTTGTTACATGGTGCATGTCTCCAAGTGTTAGAAAGGAGACGGTCCCAACCAAGCATTCTGAGTTTAAGGTGGAGCAGTTAGATATGTTTTTCGAGTTCTCCTTGTATAATCGCCAAGGTGGAGATTGTTGTTTATGGTGTGGTTCTTATACTTCGGGGGTTTATAAACAAAGGGAGAAAAACATATGGATGTGTTCTTGGTGCAGCGCAGCAGCAAAGACTCGTTAACAAGCACTTGACGACGAGGAGATACCGAAAGCTAGAAAATCTCAGAGTATAAAGACTCATCGACTAGTGGATAGACTAGTCGACGAGGGGTATTCTCTGTCTCGTCGACGAGTATCCTGTTCTCATCGACAAGTGTTTCTGGGTTGCGAGAAAATATTTGAATATTGAATGTAAATGGTGCGATGGTTGGGGATTCGAAGGGAAGTCTTCGAGGGCTTGTTATATATATATGTGTGTGTGTGTGTGTTCTTCTGGGCATATTTTGACATGTCAAAGAATAAGAAAGGAGTGAGAGAAGGAGAGAAGATCATTGAGTGTGTATTTTTTATTTTCATAGTGAAATCTCTTGCCTATTGCTCCAGTGGATGTAGGCTTTGCCGAACCACGTAAGTCCTAGTGTCGTTGCTCTTATATTTACTTTCTTTATATTACTATGGTTGTGGAATAATTCTATATTTCACCATTGAGATTGTTGCATATGGTATTATTTGATCCTTTACAATGTTTATTCCGCTATGCATTGTTTGAATATTATTTTCACAACATCACTAAAAGTGCAGTATTAGTGACAGTTTTTATCAGTTTTTTTGTAGTGATTTAAGGATTGAAAAAGCTAGCTTGCATGTATTTTCTTGTGAATTAATGTTTAGTTAAATTTATATGTTAATCTTTCCCTATTCGAGATAGCTTATGACTTAATTCGTAATATTTATTAAATATTCATCCTGGTTAGGTATGTTTAATTACCATACTAGTTGATGATGATTACCCTTTTTAATTACTAGGAACCCATCAGGGCTTGGTCCAACAATGTCTCATAGAGCCACAATGGGGGACCTAGATTTATTTTATTTTTTTTGTGGGAGAAACAAGTTATATAAAAAATGCAAAATATATATAATTCTCAAAGTTAATTATTTCAAATCCTTAGGAGTATTCCTCAAGGAGGAACATTTTAAATGATTTGAAAAATTAACCAACTTAACAAAATAATCTTTATTTTGGATCAATATTGTTAGTACATACTCTTATTTCATAATTTTATACGGTCCTAATCATATTTTTTAACTTAAGTAATTTCATGATTTAATATATAATGTATAGTTTTCCAAATTGTCCCTATTTGAACTTGAGACTTTTAATATAGGACTCTTATAGTTAGACAAACTGTTGGGTGGGCGTTCTATAGGAAAATAGTACAATTATCTTGAGATAATAATAAACTATTTGAGAATTATTTCATAAAAATTATCTTCATTCTTTTGCATCCAGTTTCCAAAATTATAAAAATATCATTTCATTTTATAGGAGAAGAAAACATGAAGATTGTAAATGTATAAAATTACCACTTTGCCCTAAATTGTCAAATTGATTATCAATCTCAAATGTGCATGTACATATTAATTATATAAAGTGTTACCTATATCATGTTTGTGTTCTTATAGGAGGTCAATATTGATGGCGCGTGTTGATATAGGCTAGCTAGACATGTGGTAGGGTCTGTACTAATCTCGATCTTGGGACGTTCTAGATGGTTTTGGCTTGGTGAGCCCAATCAGGCTATATTAAGTGAATTCCTACCCACTAGTGTTTTCTTAGGTTACTCAAGACACTTGGACGATCAAGCTCTCTCTCTCTCTCTCTCACACACACACACACAGTACACACACCCTCCACTTCAAATTTCCATTAGCCCATGGAATCCCTTAAGCCATTATAATACTTTCACCTACCACAATCCACACTTCAACTTCTTGGGAATTGCCTGACTCTCCTGTCTAGGCGCTCTCCAAATCAAACATTCGTTACTTGTGTACGATGAATATCTCCTCCCTTCTCAAGAACCCTCTCCACAAATATCATCCAAAGTGGAGATGATTTGTTGTTTATCCTTGATTCACTGCTTGTTTTAAGTTATTTAATATTCACTATCGTTTACTTTTCTTGGAACAATTTACCTTGTTAGAATCATCATTTAAATTTTCAGCTATAATTCTATTGCTTTGGCCTAAATTTTAGCTTTACCACCTTCTACATACTGTAGCAATTTCTCTTAGAAATTAGTAAAAGTATGTCAATATTTGATATTTACAATTGTATTTCTAACATAAGGGCAGCTTACTCGGAATCCCTTGATCCAATCTCAACACTAAAAGTCTTTAATTCCTACATTAAGAATAATTGATGGAAATAGTAGTTAGCCAAGCCCGTTGAACTTGCAACATTTTGCTAGTTAGTAAGGAAATAGTGATATCCAACAACATATGGTCAAGGAGAACTAGTACATGCCCTTGTGCCTTGCCTTGCCTAGGTGATGGCAATTATAATGCAGCCACTGCTTGATGATATTTTCAAATGACTGACAAGTGCTTTGGTGCAAAGTCTAAATAATCTTGCTTGCTTAGATCGAGAAGAGGCTAATTCAACTGGAGTCGCAACATGAATACATCCTAATAATTGTATAAGAGGGTGGATTGCCTGCTTCCATAGCTCGAGCCAATTAAACCTATCTAGATTGGCGACTTAATTTTAAATAAAATGAAATAATTTTTAATTAAATATTATATACAAACATAATCATAAAATTATTTTACGCTAAAAAAAATTAAAAAATGACTAAATTCTTCTACACCAAGGTCAATTGATATTGTAAAGTTTGGCCATTCCAGTGGTAGCTTTAGGGTACCAAATCTACATTGGTATTCATCATAATAAACCGATAATAGGAGAAGGAAATTTGAGAAATTTTATCGTTAAAGGGAAAGAGAAAGGCACCAAATTCATAATTTAGTTGCCATGATAATGCAGTTGCGAGATGGTGGCTATGCAAATCAAGACCGAAGATTTCTTGTCCTACATAGCCACAAAGAGGAAGGAAGAGGATTCCAAGGGAGATGAAATGACTCTTACGAATGACAACTGAAAATGTTAAGATGAAAGGATTTATTCACTTCGTTTGCTGCTCTCAATGGTTGACAACAATGTTTTCTAACAGCAAAGGATAATAAATTTAAGAGAAACAAAGATTGAACAGGTATCAGGTGAAGATAGAAGGACTAGACATTCAATTTTGATTTTGGCAATGAGTGAACATCGATGGGTTGCGGCTTGAACAACTTTTAGAATGATGAAGATGAAAGGATTAGATATTCAATTTTTGATTTTGGATCACATGCAAAATTTGAATTTTTCATGATACATAATGAAGGGTGAAATTGTCATTACAATTTTTGTCACTTTGATGATAATTAAAATTTTACTTTTAGTCCTTTAAGAATAATTTAATTTAATTAATAGTTTAATAATTAATATATTGATGAAAAGTGTACAATGACACTCTCCTATTTCAAAGATGATGTTGATGTGTTATTAAATTTACAATAATTGAAATAGATTGATAATGACAATGAATAAAAATTCAACACAATAATTTCTAATTTTTATTAATAAAAATAGATTATGTGACAAAAATATTTGGACAGTAAAATTTAAGGGCCCATTTGGGTTTGGAAAGCATTTTCCATTTCTCAATTTTTAGTTTTTAAAAAACAATAAAAATTTTAGCTTATTTTTAATTTTTCAAGATTCGTCTAAAAATTTTAAAAATAAAAAGTCTATCTAATTGTGTAAAATAATTTTTTATTTTTTATTTTTAAATTTTAACATTATTACAAAAAAAAAAAAACAACTTGTTTCCTAATTTTTCAAATTTTATGTAAGATAATATTTGAAATTATGAATTTTTTAAACTTGAATTTATATTTGCTTATATTTAGAAGAAATTATATGCATAATCTATACAAACTAAAGTTTAAAATTTCAAGTGAAATTTTTGTAATTATTTTTAAAAATAGAAATAAAAAATAAAAATATTTTAACAAGTTCATACAATTATTGTAAAAATAAAATATAACTATTCTTTTATAATTTATTAAAATAATTTTAAAAATTAAAATTATTTTTCAAAACTAAATCGGGCTTCAATATTCCATGCTGATGCTTCGAAACATTAGAGATAATTTATTGTTTGTTAGGGTGTGGAGCTGTAGGTGTTTGTAATTTCGGGTGACTTTTTTATCGATCCTCCACTCTCCTAAATTTTGCTTCTTTATTTTTCGACGGCTACACCTGCGTGCGCGAGTCCGTCTTTCCTCGAGGCATTCTTGGATCGGCTATTCTTCCGAAGATCCTTTACCTACACGCACCTTCTGCACCCCGGTGAGTCTCTCTCTCTCTCTCTCTCTGGAGTAGACCCGGTGAATGAAAAACAAAACACACATGCTCTTTCAGATTTTTGCCTTTATGTAAATTTGCGCTAACGCTGTATTCAATTTCTTTGAACTTCGAATTTCCATATCCGTGTTCTATAATGCCCAGCTCGGACCCAAAATGTAGTTTTTTAGTCGCTGACCCGCTGAGAGCCATCGGTTTGCATATCTATATTTTATGACTGCGTGCATCCGTCCGTGAATTTGTGGGCTTTGGCCGGATTTATTGTCTTTGATCCGATGATTTTGTCAAAAGCAGTTGAACTCTGAAGACCCAATTGGTAATAGTATTCTATGCTTAGTGTCACCGGCCGAATGTGAATGGATTGTGCGCTAGTTAAAGCCCTCTTGTTTAACTAGCTAGCCTAACTTTTAGCACAGTTCACCAACAAAACACTTTCATTGTCATTCAAGCAGATATAAGCGAAAGTAATAAACAACTTATGAAATATTGAAATAACATAATTCATTATCAACACTTCCGTTAACAATGTGTATTTAGCGAGGAAGGCAAGTAGGCTAAACACGTTGACAATAGCTAGTGAGTTTTACATGTTAATGAATACTCACCCTCTTTTAAAAAGTTTTCTATGCTATTCTCACTCTAACACTAGGAAACGTCAATATGACCGAGGAGTCATACTCCCCCTTTTAGCTTAGAGAAAAATTATCTCTGAAAAATAACCCTACACTAGTATTTACATGATAGAAATTTATCCCAAGCACATGAGATAAGCGGTCATAGGCAAGCATAATGTCTTGAACAAGCTCGACTCGTGATGCTCCCCCACATATGCGGTTTACGTCCTCATAGACTTTGACGCTAGGTACACTTTAACTTTGTCTACGGACGATTGCATGTCTTCCGTGAAAACCCAACTGATTTCTTTGTGCAACGACCTTTCCACATCACTAATAACTCCCACCGTTTTTTCCTTAGGGATGTACACTCTCTGTCTGCAAGGATGTCTTCAACTTCTCGTTTTTCGGGTTGCACTGTCTTCAATTCTGCTTTGGTTAACTGACTTCGGCTTAGATCTTTGATGCCATCATTGAACGGCTTGAGGCAGCTAACGTTAAACAAAAGACGCACTTTCATCCAAGTCGGAGGGTCAATTTTTTAAGAAGTCTTCCTGAATTTGGTCAAGATGGGGATTGGTCCTTCATAATTACGAACTATTCTCCTATCTCGTCCCCATAGTGACTTGATTTGTTTAGGATTGAGCTTAACAAGCACCAAGTCACCTACATTGAAGTGCTGCAGTCTTCTCCCTTGATCTGCCCACTTCTTCATCTGCTTAGAAGCTTTCTCTAGGTAGGCTTAGGCAATCTATGTATTCTATCTCCATTCTTTGGTGAAGATGTACGCTCTGGGACTCTTTCCTCTGTACGGCTCGTCCACTATGTGAGGTAACAACGGCTACTGGCTTTTAACAAGCTCAAAAGGGCTCTTGTTGGTTATTGAGCTCTTTTGGGCATTGAATTGGAATTGAGTCACATCAAGTAGTTGCACCTAATTCTTCTGATTGTCATTGACGAAATGGCCCAAGTACTCTTCTAGTAGCCTATTGAATTTCTCTGTCTATCCATTTGTTTGTGGAGGGTAGCTCGAAAAGATATCAAGATGTGAACTGAGGATTCTGAAAAGTTTTGTCCAGAAGTTGCCGGTGAATCTTGAGTCTCGATCATTGACAATATCTTGGGGAACACCCCAATACTTCACAATATTCTTAAAGAATAATTGTGTTGTCTCGTCTATCGAACGGTACTTTGGTGCAGGTATAAATGTACCATACTTCAAAAACCTATCTATAACCATAAGTATAGACCCTGCATCTACCATTTTAGGCATGTTGGTGATGAAGTCCATTGAGACACTTTCCCATGGTCTGGATGGTATTGGTAGGGGCTCTAGCAGCTCTGTAATCTTCTTCCGTTCGACCTTGTCTTGTTGGTAAGTGAGACAAGTTCGAGTATAATCAACCACATTATCAGACATATGTGGCCAATAATAGCTCTACTTCAATAATGCCATAGTGCGCTGTCATCTTGGATGTCCGACCCACATGTTATCATAACACTCTCTCAACAGTGTCTTTCTCAGATCTCCAACTCGTGGCACAAAGAGTCGGCTACCATAGGTCATCAGTAATCCGTCTCCCATTCAGAACTAACATGCTTTCCCGCCTTCGGTCAACTTCATGAGGTTCTGTGCAACTAAATCTTTGGCTAAATTCTCTTTGATGCGCTCATGCATCGTCGTGGTAACGATACTCATAGTCAAGTGTGTTACTATCTGCAAGGCCGCTAGCTTGGCCTTTGTACTCAGTGCATCAACAACTTGGTTCAAGCGTCTCGCCTTATGCTCAAATGAAAAATCAAATTCTGCCAAGAATTCTTGCCACCGGCCTTGCTTGGGTGTCAACTTCGGCTGTGTGAAAAAGTGGCTAACACCCGAGTTATTTGTTTTCACCACACCAAGTAAGTAATGTCGCCACATGTGGAGACAATGAATCACCGCTAACATCTCCTTCTCTTGAGCTGTGTACTTCCGTTCCGCTTTACTAATCTTACGACTCTTATACGCAACAAGGATGTCCCTCTTGTTACAAGACTCCTCTAAGGGCTTAGTCTGATGCATCTGTTTGTACCTCGAAGGGTTTCATGATGTCTGAAAGAGCAAGTACCGGATCTCTCATCATGTCATCCTTCAAGTCATCAAAGGCTCCCTGACACTTCTTTGTCCAATTCCACCCTTGACCCTTCTTCAGTAGTTCTGTCATAGGAGCAGTTCTCTGTGAGTACCCCTCTACGAACTTCTTGTAATAGTTGGCGAGACCAAGAAAGGAATGTAGCTCCTTCACTGTCATTGGGATCTTCCATTCTTGAATCGCTCTCACCTTCTCCATATTCATCTTGATATAACCTTGCTTAATCACATGACCAAGGAATTTGATGCTCCGTTGAGCGAAAAAGCACTTCTCTTTCTTCATCTTGTCGAACACCTTCCATAAACGCTCTTTATGTGCCTCTAGAGTGGAACTGTAGACAACAATATCATTCAAGTACACCATGACAAACTTGTCAAGGTACTAACGAAATACCTAGTTCATCAAGGTATAGAATGTTGCAGGCGCATTCATCAACCCGAATGACATCACCAAGAATTCATATGCCCTATACTTATCACACAATTTGTCTTCGGCTTATCCCCATCAGCAATTCTCACCTGATAGTAGCTTGACCTCAAGTCGAGTTTAGTGAAGTACTTAGTATGACTCGGTTGATCAAACAGATCGACAATCAACGGAATAGGATACTTGTTGCGCACTACCACCTTGTTGAGCGCGCGGTAGTCTAGACACATTAGCATGCCCCCATCATGTTTCCTTTGAAACAACACCGGTGCTCTGAACGATGTTTTGGAAGGGCAAATATATCTTGCTTCCAACAAATCATTAAGTTGTTTTCTCAACTCTGCTAGCTCTGGAGGCGCCATCCGATATGGCCTCTTAGCAGGTGATTTCACTCTTGGCAACAACTCGATCTCATGCTCCACACCCCGTCGTGGAGGCAAGTTGTGAGGCAACTTATCCGACATCGCCTCCTTATACTCATCCAACATAGCATGGATGGTCGTAGGCACCAACTCTTGGCCTCCTTCTTCCTCTACTACCGCCGTGGCTAGATATGTTTGCTCACCCCTTCTCAATTCCCTTTTGAGTTGTATGGATGAAAGGAAATTCTCATCGTCTCCTTTCTTTGCAACGACTTGCACCATGCAAGGGTGATCTCCCATCAGACACAAGGAACCAACAAAAGGCATTGGCACTACCTTAGTCTCCCTCTGGAATTCCATCCCTAAAATAACTTGGAAGTCATCTAATAGCACTGCTGCAAAATTTGCATAACCTGCCCACTGCCCAAGCTTCATAGTCACTTGCTTGGCTACTCTCGGATTAGGCTAGGCTACAAAATTCACCGCTTTCATGCTTCCTAAATCCTTCTCCAAGGATAAGTTGAGTCTCCTTACTTCTGCCTGTGAAACAAAATTATAGGTAGCCCCGGTATCCACCATAGCATGGGTACTCTTCCCATTGATCCTCAATTCCACAAATATCAATTCTTTTGCTTGTGTAACTTTCCGTGCTTTCTCCTGCTTTTCCAATGCGTTCACCAACCGCATTGCACTCATCCTTGGGGTATCCTCCTCTTCCCCATCACTTTCCACTACCCGCTCCGCAGTGGAAGCTTGTAAGGCATTAAGTAATGCCTTGTGAGGGCACTCAACAACGCTGTGAGGGTCTCGACACAAGTAGCATGAAATTCTAATTCTACCCTTTCCAGTGGTTGTGTTGATCCCTCAAGACGATGAAGCTTCTTTTGAAGTTGATGCATTATAATCGGCTCCCCAACTTTTGGGTTTGCCCTTCTTGAAATACTTTTGGCTGTTTCCACCTCCGCCACTCTCTTTGGACAAAGCGGTATTATTACCAGCGTAGTTAGTCAAGCGTTCCGCAGCAGCTTGTGCGGTAGACAAGTCTTGAACTCTTTGCCTATGAAACTCTGCTCTTGCCCACGGTTTCAACCCCTCAAGAAAATAGAACAACTTATCCTTTTCTGACATGTCCCTGATATTCAACATCAAAGTAGAAAATTGTTTTACGTATTCCCTAATTGACCCAGTATTCTTGAGGTCTCTCAGCTACTTCCTAGCATTATACTCAACATTCTCAGGAAAAAATTAGGCCTTGAGCTCTCTCTTCAAGTTTGCTCAACAATCCACTACACAACGTTCATTCTTAATTTCACTATACTTAGTACGCCACCATAGTTTGGCGTCACTAACCAAGTACATAGTCGCAGTATCCACTTTCACCTATCATGAGTCGATCCTCAAAGCGCGAAACTGCTCCATATCAAACAAGAAGTTCTTCAACTCCTTGGCATCATGGGTACCCTCATACATCTTGGGTTCTGGTACCTTAGTCTTACTAAACCTCGGGGTGTTAAAGTTTCCCATAGCAAGAACCATCACATTCATCTTTGCAGCCATATTAGCTATCTGAGCTTGCAAGGTCTCCATAGTGTGGTGAAAGTCCTTTGACATTTCCACCATCGAACTTTGTTGATGCTTTTGTGATCCCTTCAATTCATCAACACGCTCCGTCAGTTAGGCCACTCTATGGCCGCATTGTTGGCAGTCGTCTCAGCTGTGCTTCCAGCATCTCAATTCTTTGGACATTAGTCGGTATGGCCATTTACCAAAGCTTTATTAATCCCACAATGAAGGCAACTGAATTCATATAGAAACTAACCAAGCTCTAATATCAGTTGTGATGGGCCGAATATTTCACACCTTTGTGAATTGACCGTGTGGCACTAGCTAAAACCCGTTTGTTTAACTAGCCAGCCTAGTGTTTACCACAATTCACCAACAAAATACTTTCATTGTCATTCAAACAGATATAAGCGGAAGCAATAAGCAACTTACGAAAGCAGTGACACTAAAGCAGTAAAACATTGAAGCAACGTAATTCATTATCAACACTTTTGTTAACAATGTGTGTCTAAAGAGGGAGACAAGTAGGCTAAACACGTTGACAATAGCTAGTGAGTTTTAAAAGTTGATGAACTCTAACCCTTCCTTAAAGAGTTTTCTATGCTATTCTGACTCTAGCACTAGGAAACATCAACATGACCGAGGAGTCATACTCCCTTTTTTAGCTTAGGGGAAAACTATTTCTGAAAAATAACCCTACACTAGTATTTACATGATAGAAACTCATCTCAAATGCATGAGACAAGCGGTCATAGGCAAGCATAATGCCCTGAACAAGCTCGGCTCGTTAGGGTACTTTAATTCCTGGTTGGCAATTTAGAAGTCCTTTTGTTGATTTTGATTGCTTAAACTATTCTAGCTTTTGCTCTCAAAAGAGTTCTGAAAATTTGTTTCTATATTTTAACAACTAGTGCATAAGGTTCCCATGCTATCATGGGTATAAGGAGTGCATGATGTGTGCACTCTAATCCCACACTTGGGGGGACTATTTTTTATGCTATATTAAATTTACAGAACTGTAAATCATTTTACTGAAACAAATATCCTTACCTTTCAAATAAAAAAAACAAAAATATTCTCCAAAAAAAAAAAAAAAAACTAAAAAGAAGATAAAATTGCACAAATGTTAAAAAAAGTACACCCTGAATAAAAAAATGTAAAATAGGTAAAGTCCTCTAACATTTCCTAAAACTAGTGTAGTGTCTAATATCATGAATAATTACTTGACTTTCTAAAATTTAAATATTAAAAATAAAAAATCAAAGACCTAGAGGTTACCTCCAAATAAAAAAAGGATCAATTTTATTTGAAATTAAAAGTTAGTTAATAGGTAACAATTTAATAATGTTTAACAATTCATACATATCAAACTTGTGTACTACAACTATTGGCTTCTGCGTATGAAACCTCTTGTCCCACTTTGGTTTGTAAATTAAATATATATGTATATATATATATATTTTCAATATTTTATAAATTGAAAGCATGACTCACATACACAGTAAAAAGAGTTGATATTGTTCATTTAGAAAATATGAATTTATATACATACTTACATATATATATATATACACACACACATATATATATATATATATATATATATTACCCACGCAAAAATTTCAATAGTAATTCTTATATATTTCGTTAAAAAGAGGAAAATGTGAGCATAGGTGCATAGGTGCATGCCTCTTGCTAGTTTCTTCACCTGAGGCTGCCAATTGTGGAAGCCTTAGTGCCTGAGTGTGCCTTGCTCCTAGGCACTTTTTCACTTAAATTAGAACTGGGAGAAAGAGGAATGATGAAACTGACTTGTTGTCATATTGATTCAATCATTCACAAGGATTGAGGGATTAGGTATGGTGTTAATTGTGAAATCATAGTGGCATTCAGTGGGAGTTTTTGTTGATGAAGGGCAATATGTTTTGCATCAATGATGACCACTTGCACCATGGTGTTGGTGGCTCCAGCAAGGTTGATGAGTGATGCCATGACCGCTCGCAAAAGTATCTTCCTTCAGATCCATGGGGGAAGTCTTGCATTACTGTTAACAACAATGAAAATTTCACATGCAACATAGGTGCATTTTATAAAATTATATAATGCACATTTGTTAAATGATTTGTCAGAAAAATATCCTTTTAGAAATTAATACCTTTTGACTCTTTTGTACCCTATATATGCCTAATAAATTGACATAGGAAAAATATTAAGTATAACATTGGATGAATTTAAAATTTTAATTGTATATTCTTGTTGTGTCCTATCCTCTATTTTTTTTTTTTTTTTTTCTCTTTTCAGGATTTGTCTCATTCCCTTATCTAAGTTGTGTTGGAGTTGGGTCCCATATCTCTATTTCAGCTATAGATATAAATGCCTTAAACAATGTCGAATGTTGGAACTTTTGGCTTATAAACTTAATTATGACAATGAGTTATCAATTTAAAAAAAAAAAAAAATTGTAAATTGAATCATAAATTATTTAAATATGCAACTCAATGCTGTTCATATGATCACATGCAACATGCACAGCTTACTTAAACGTTGCTCTGAAATGTTAGGTTCTTTATGCCTTGAATCCTCAAGACTCAAGTGTGCAGTTAGGTGTCTTTTTTGACTTTGCCCTATTATTGTTGCTGTTGTTAAGTTCTTCTTCTTGTTTTATAATTACTCTTTTCTTGTTTTTTTTTGGGGGGGGGGGGGGGGTGGTTGATTTGGAATTGAAAGTGTATACATTTGCCATGAAGGAAAATGGCAATCACTATGGCAAATGGTAAGGAAAAATTGAAGCGTGATAACTTCTCTAAATCCTCAC
The DNA here is from genome assembly GCF_029873635.1 of Malania oleifera. Lineage (NCBI taxonomy): Eukaryota > Viridiplantae > Streptophyta > Magnoliopsida > Santalales > Ximeniaceae > Malania > Malania oleifera. Next base: position 34,327,879 of record NC_080421.1, read on the forward strand.
TGACCATTGTATACTAATAATAATGATTTTACTCCCTTTTTCTTCAATGGCTTGATTTTAGAATTCATTCACTGCCAACACCAAAATTTTTGCTTCACATGTCTTAGGTTGGACTGTTGAGCACAGATTGTGCATCAAACTTATGTGGTGATTTGGGGCACTTCTTAGGATATAATGTTTAGGTTTCAACCGAGTGATGGTTGTTATATGTGGGAACATCTTTGAACGAGTTTCTTTAGTGATTTGATAATTATTTGACTTAGAAGCAAAAGTGAGATAAATATTCTTATTGTAGGTCGGTGCTGAATAATTTTATGGGTTTGCCAAGATTTGTGCGTCCAGGTGGAGTGAATGGCGAGCCAAGACCGAATCTTTATGTAGCCAATTGTGGCCCAACTGTAGGACTTTCTTTTGAAGATATTGCGTCAGTGTTTAGTTCCTTTGGACCAGTGACTGGAGTCTACGCTGCTGATGAGAGTGGTGCTCGTGTTATCATTTCTTTTACTGAAGAGAGTTCTGCTCAAGCAGCCTTAAAAGCACTGAATGGACACCCTTGCCCAGAACTTGGAGGTCGCTGTTTGCACATACGTTATTCAATACTTCAGCAACCTTGCAAGGTGCATTCAAGATGCATACTTATTAAAGCATCATACTTTCGCACTCTTCTGTGAAGATTTGGTATCCTCTTCTTTGAATGGCTTTTGATATGCTTGGCAATTGTTAGTTTGAATCAGTCACATAAATTAACAATTTTTGATGTAAAGTTATGCTGAAGCTTATTAAGCACCAATGCAATGTGTTAGCAGCCCCTTGTGATCCTTGAACTCTTTTGAAACAACAAATATTTTATTTCTTGATCGCTGAATAGTGAGCAAAAAGTTGGATAGTTATCACTACTTGGCTTTTCAAACTTCTGACAAACTACTTTGGGTTGTGGAACCTATTTGTTTGCTTATAATTTGCTCAAATGTTATTTGTTTCTAAATTATGACTAGTTGAGGGTTGTGGTTGTCCATGCATGCTAAAATCTAGATTTTTGCCATTCCATATTTTCCACGCATACACTCTGTACCCTACTTCAATAAGTGGACAATGACTTCTAGTTGACCAATGCTTATGTTGAAATTGTAGTCTAAGACCAAATTTTGCATTTTAGGGGCCATTTGGTATTGTCAAACATTATGAAAATGAAAACCATAAACGAAAATTCAAAACCAAACCCATAAGCTAAAAACCAGAAACTAGCAACTTGTTTGGTCAATATTTCTGGAAAACTGTAACAAATTAAAAAATTGATTGAACAAATGTTCATTTTTGTTTTAATCAAATAAAAAAAATTAAAATATAACTAAAATAATAAAAATACCCAAAATTTAAAAATATTATAACGAAAGTAGAAATCATTATATAATTATTTTAATTAATATACTTCAAAATTCATTTTTAGTACTACAAGAACTATCTTATTCTACATGACAATTGAAAATAACAAAAAATATTTTTACATGAAAATTATTATTTTTCAAGATTTTAGAAAATGTTATATATTTTTATTTTAGTTACATTTTTTATTCAATGATCATTTAATTTTAGTTTTGTTAAGAATTATGTATGAAATAAATCGTTTAACTTACGAAAGTTAATTCTGAATATTAAATTATTTTGGCAACGGGTTGCCAAAATAACTAAAAACCACAAGATTTGATTTTTTTTTTTTTTCAAATAGAAACAGAAAACGAGCTCTACATAAATAAATGTGTTCTCATAATCTGTTTTTTCATTTTACAGAAGTAAAAAACCGAACACACAGAAGTGATGCTGAACAAACCCTTAGATGTTTGGTTTTTGTAAATCCATGGCCTTTGTCATTTACTCCTTTGAAAGTGACTAAAAGCCGTGTATATGCACATGTTGGATGTCTTTGAGCCACATTACTTATTCTATGTGATATAGAGCAAAAAATTGTCAATGTCTAAACCCTTTTATGATTCATTCATTTTGCTTCACATTTATTGCTGTAGTTCTTTCCCCTATATGAACCCTGCCTGTAATTTTGGTTCAGGCCTTTGACTCAGTTCCTGTATCATTGTTGGCTTCTGAGTTGAACATTCCAGGGCTGTATCTGTTGCATGACTTTGTCACTGCTGAAGAAGAAATGGTAAAAGATATATACATTTCAGAGCAATATTTGAACCAAATTTTACTGAGGAATCTGCTATTGATTTTTGGAATTTTAGTGAGATTTATTGCTGGAAGCTTCTAGATTTATCCTTTGCATATGCTCCTTTTGGTTGGACTCTTTAGGAACTTCTTGCATCAGTTGATGATATGCCATGGAAAAGTCTTTCAAAAAGAAGAGTTCAGCATTATGGGTTTGAATTTTGCTATGAAGTAAGTGACAAATTTCTTTTTGAGTTGATTCTTACCGTTTGATCCACATCATAAGATACCATATGCTGCAAATGTTCTTTTCATGCAAATTAACCACACCCACCCCCCCCCCCCCCCCCCCCCCCGCGCCAAAAAAAAAACAAATAAAAAAACCGGGGGGGGGGGGGGGATTATAAAGAAAAGAATGAAAGCAATGCAAAAAGACACTGCAAAAGAGGAAGAAAAAGGGAACAAGCCAGGTCATTTTCACCAAGCCTAAAAAGTGTGTGTGTGTTTTTTTTTTTAAAATTTTTTTTATGATCATTTCTATGATATGAAGGAAAATCTGTTAAACTGCAATAATGGTACAGATATTCTGGCTTAATATGTTGCTGCAGTTTGCAGCAATCTATCATTACATGATTTCATGGTTTTTTACCAGTTAGAAACATGAGGACCTTCTTTGGGACACAAATGACAAAATACAGACTTGGGAATTGGTAGTGCTTGGTAGTTGTTAGTTAACTGCTGTAGTGCCAGATATGCATAACATAACATATTAGCTAACTAATCTATCATTGTTTTATTATGAAATTTATTTGTCAGAAAATTTTTAAGAAACCCTGTAAGTGCATTATGAATCTCTATTCTTGTTATTAGGTGTAGAAACCATAGTTAAGCAAGGAAATCCTGTTCAAACAAACAAATTAGTGAAACAATGGTCAGGTTAGCTGTGTGGAATTGCATGAATGATTTCCAGTTTAGAAATTAGATGTTTGAACCAGTGTTACTTTTTTTTTTTTTTTTTGCTGTGGATTAGTTTCTGTAGGCTCTTTTGTCTAGTGGTGATAAATTGTCAAGTCTTTAATATGCTGTCTGATTTATGTTGCAAAAGGCATGATACTGCAATGAAGATGTAGAAGTGTAAGAAATTCATGGATTTCTTTTGTTTCAAGATTCTTTCTTTTTAAGATATTTTTCTATAATTGTTGTGTCACAATCTTTTCTTCAGACATGATGCAGTTTTCTTGTCTCCAGATAATTTTTGAGATCACAGTGATATGATTTTTCATTTTTCTATTAATTTTTGTTGACAAATGATTTTCACTGTGCCTTTGGTTCAGACAAGGAATATTAATACTAAAGAGCACTTGGGTGAACTTCCATCATTTGTTTCTCTGATACTTGAAAGAATCTCATCATTTCCCAAGCTTGGCAATGCTGAAGATTTAGTTCTGGACCAACTGACGGTATTTAGTAATTATGTTCTGCACTCTATAAATTCTATAATGATTCTGTCATTAGATAATTTTGGCATTATGTTATTTCCATTTTTTGTTTAGTGATACATAGAAAGCAATGCATTTTTTCAGAAAATGCCATCGAGGCTCACCTCATATGAGGCATGCCCAAAACGCCTTGAGGTGTAATTAGAATGCCAAACCACTAAAAGGCCAAAGCCTTGGGCATTTGTACAAAAGATACACCTTTGTGCCTTCTTTGTATAAAGCAAACACATTTGGATGTGTGAATCTCAGGTTAGATTTAACTAGAAAAATTATAGCCCCATGTTTGTTAGAAGGAATATCCTAATTTAAGTGGATCTCTAAAACTCTTGAACTCACCCTTTCCAAAATAATTGAGAGTTGCATATTAGATTATGAAAATAATTTGAATTTTGTAATGTTATAAATATCTCTGGGCATGATTTACTTACTGAATTCAAGTTAATACTCTTATAATGGCTAACAAGTAGAAATCATATGATATTTGATTTTTAATTTTATTTGTGATATTATTAATTTTTCTTTATTTATAAAAACATACAAGATTTATTTGCCTGCTTTTATCTAAAAAATAAAATTCCCAAAAGGCTGATGTCTCAATGCCTTAAGGCTTACACCTCACCTCATAAGTGTTACAAGACATTGCCTTCTGCTTTTACCTTTCAAAACATTGATGCAAAATAAACAGTACCATGTCATTTTTTCTTTCTTTCTTTTTTCCTGCTGAGCAATTGTTCTAGTTTGTTGTAAGATATAAGTAAGCTTATTTAATATCTTAAAGGCTTCATAAAATTTTGTTACAGGTTAATGAATATCCACCTGGTGTGGGATTGTCCCCACATATAGACACCCATTCAGCATTTGAGGGATCTATTTTCAGCCTTTCATTAGCAGGGTCTTGCGTTATGGAGTTCAGGAGATATTCAGAAGGTGCTTGGCTTCCTAGACATGCTTCAGACCCTGATAAGAAATTGGAGGATCCTGAAAACTGCTCAACTGTTGTAAGAAGGGCTATTTATCTTCCCCCAAGGTCCATGCTCCTTTTATCTGGGGAGGCCCGGTATGCTTGGCATCATTACATTCCACACCATAAGGTAAGTCTTGTCTTCCACATATACTAGCTGTGGGCAGACCTTATGTCTGTCCTAGTGCACCCTACATGTATGTTCACAGCTCTCAGTGTTCCTAATTTTTCGGATATGGTAGGGGAAGTTGAGATAATGTGGAGTTATGAATGGATTTTAAAATCATAAATTTAAAATAACATTCTTATTTTTTTTAAAGATATAGTAGGATAATATGAGATAATATAACATATAAAGGGTATAGGTTTTTTTGTTTTTAATAATTTACAAAAACTAATTGAAAAATAAAGATGATTGAAAACTGTTGAATCTTCTCTTAGGGGCCATTTGGTATCATTGTCAAAAATTATGAAAATGAAAATTAGAATTGAAAACTAAAAACTTAGAAACAGAAACTAAAAACTGAAAATTGTTTGGTTGATGTTGATGTTGATGTTTCATAAACTAAAAGAAATTAAAAAGATGATAAAAAAAATGTTCATTTTTGTCCTTGAATCAAGTAACAACTAAAAATATGATTTGAATATCAATATAATTACAAAATAATATAATATAATAAAAATAAAAATTATCATAATTGTTTTAACTTAATTATTATATTTCAAAATTCACTTACAAGAATAGTCTTATTGTGCATTATAATTGAAAAATAGTAAAATTTATTTTTTAAATAACTTTTATTATTTTTTAGCTTTTTTTGAAATTTACGGACATTTTATTTTAATTATATTTTAAATTCATATGATTATTTTATCTTAATTTTAATTTAAAGATTGTATAAAATGAATGATTCAATTCGAAAAAGTTAATTATGGAATACTATAATATTCTGGCAACAGGATGCCAGAATAACTGAAAAATCATTAACTATTTGTTTATTTATCACTTGCTGCACATTGCAGATGGCTAAGAGGATGCTGCAGCGAAGGTTTACAAAGGTGATGGTGTTTTGGAAATGGGAAGGAAATCTGATGCCTCAAACCTTAAGGCAGAGGAATCTTAGTGTCCCAAGGTTTATAGTCGTCAGAAGATTGAGCTGATGGGTGTGGAAATGAAAAAAAAAAATGTCCGAAGAAAAGTGAAAGCACTCTAGTGAAGTAGTGCCAAAGATTTTAAAGAGGAATTTAAAAGGAAAGTTAAGTATTGTGGAAGACATGTATGCTAAGAAGACCAACCATTCTTGTGATGGGATTAGCAAAGGAAATAAGGTAACAAAATGGGGGATTTATCAAATAATGAAAGAGATTGTCTTAGTGAGTTTGATTGTGTGGGGGTTTATTGTTGGATGAAATTAGGGAACAATATGGATGTGTTTTTTATCCCTGTGACATCCTAGGGGACTTGTCATATGCACATCTATACCCTTTGGAAAGGTTTGGAGAGGGTTTCTATATTTGATAACAATGATTTGGTTAATGATCTGCAGCACAAGGATGGAATTTTAATAGTGCCACTGGAGGAGATTTCAAGGAAGGATTTAGAAGATCAAAATCTTATGGATAAATTGGATTTAGAGTTTTGTGACCTTGGAGGAAATGAAGTGCATTTTGATGGGTGTCAAAACAGAGCTAAAAAGGGTCAAAGGAAGTTAGCTAATTTGAAGTGTTTGGTGAATTATGAAGGAAAAGGATTGAAGAGGGGGCTACTTGGTTAATTGTTAGTTTGTTGTTTTTCTTTTTCTTTTATTTTATTTTATTTTTTTATGGGGTGGACTTCTTGTCCTCTTTTGTTGTAACTTCTCTTTCTTTATATAATATATCTTCTTTTATTATCAAGAAAACATTGAGGCCTTCATTGAGTTGCTCCCTCACAAGTCATTGCACCCTAGTATGGGTGCGATGCTATCACGTAATGGATTAGGGAGTAGATGAAAGGGGTTTAATGTTTGTGGATCTATCAACGAGAAGAGCACCCAGTGGATACCTGGGCTACCCACAACTTTGTGACAAGGTGAAACATACAGACTCAACTTTAAGTTGCAGGATGCATGAAAGCGATAAACTATGCAGCCCAACCTATATTGGAGTAGCCAAACATGTGCTTGTGAAGCTTGGTCCTTGGGAGGGACTTGCGAATTTCATTATCATTCCAATGGATGATTTCAAGGGACACTTGGATGGAGTTCTAGCAGGAGGTTAGCGCAGTTCCAAAGCTGTTCATTGGATCCTTTTTTTTTCTTCTAATGGTGATGACCCTTGCATGGTTCAAGCAATGGTGAGGAAAGGAAATGCAAAGTAGTTCCTTTATGCTCTATGCAGCTCAAGAAGGGTTTAAGGACAGTGAACCAACATATCTCGCTCGTGGATGAACAAGTAGGATGAGAGCTAGTGCCTACTTCCATCCAAGATATGTTGAAGGAGTTCCAAGTTGTTATGCTAGATGAGTACCAAACAACCTTTCTCTAATACGAGATGTGGAACATGAAATTGATTTGTTACTAGGGGTGAAACCCCTCGCTAAAGGATCATACCAAATGGTGCCTTTAGAGTTTGCAAAACTATGGAATCAACTTGATAAGTTGTTGGAAGCAGGTTATTACAATCCTTTGTAGCACTGTTCATACCATTTCATAAAAACATGATGGGAGGATGCAGTTATGTGTGGATTCTGCGCACTCAACAAAGCTACTATGTGCAACGAGTATTTGTTTCCTCTAATTGAAGGTCAACTCAATCATGCCAAGTACTTTCACCAAGGTGATGGTAGCAGAAGGTGATGAACAGAAGATTATTTGCATAGCACAATATGAGGCTTATGAGTTCTTGGTGATGCCTTTCAAGTTAACTAATGTGCTAGCTAGTAGCTACTTTCTATGCACACTTGTGTTCCATGATTATCTTGACAAGTTTGTCATGGTATATCTTGATGAAATTTTTGTCTATAGTTTTACTTTGAAAGAAGATCAAAAGCATCTATGGATGGTGTTTGCTAGGAGAAAGACAATAGCTTATATGTGAAGAAGGAAAAGTGCTCCTTTGCACAAATGATATCAAGTTTCTCAGCAATATGATTGAACAACGTCGTATCAAAATGGATATGGAGAAGTTGAAGGGCTATTCAAAATTGAAAGATCCTAATGAGAATTGAGGAATTGCATTCCTTTATTGGTCTTTTCAACTATTGCTGCAAATTAATTGAGGGGTACTCAAGGAGAACTCCCTTGTTAATTGAATTGTGAAGAAGGGTCATGGGTGGAATTGGATGTGAGAGTGTTATGGAGTCTGACAACTTGAAGGACCATGGTGAATGATATATACTTACTCTTTTGATATTATGAGACCCTTCAAAGTATAGAAAAATGCATTTGGCTATGCTCTTGGTGTTGTCTTGTTACTGGAGGGTCATCCTATTACATACAAGAGTCACAAGCTTAATGAAGTTGAATAGAAGAAGTACATTGCTCATTAGCAGTGATTTATTATCTTCATGTATACAACATTACCTACTTGGGTCAATGTTTATAGTGAAGATAGAGAATTGAGCTGTCAGCCACTTCTTTACACAACCTAAATTATCCCCTAAGCAGGCTCATTGGCAAGAATTTTCAGCAGAATTTGATTTTTTCTTCAAGCACATGGCATCTAGATGAAGTCATAAATGGACTAAATAGGAAGGCGAAGCCGTCACGAGCCGAGCTTGTTTAGGGCATTATGCTTGCATGTGACCGTTTGTATCATGCGTTTGGGATGTGTTTCCATCATGTAAATACTAGTGTAGGTTTATTTTCTAATAGTTGTTTCTCTATATGTCAAATAAGGCAGTATGACTCCTCGATCACTTTGATGTTTTCTAGTGCCAGGATGAGAATTGCATGTAAAGCTCTTTAGGGGAGGGTGAGTGTTCATCAATCTTGTAAAACTCACTAGCTATTGTCAACATGTTTAGCCTACTTACTTGCCTCGCTAAACACAGAATGTGAATGGAGGTTGTTAATGAATTATACGTTGCTTCAATGTTTACTGCTTGTTTGCCACTGCTTTCATAATTACTTACTGCTTCCGCTGATATTTGATTGAATGCTAATGAAAGTGTTTTGTGGATGAATTGTGGTAAATGATAGGCTGGCTAGTTATGCAAGAGTGCTTTAGCTAGCGCTGCACGGTCCTTTCACAAAGGTGTGAAAATAGTCCCATGACACCTGGTATCAAAGCTCGGTTAATTGCTATGTGAATTCAGTTACCTTCGTTGTAGGATTGGGAAAGCTTTGGTAGATGACCATGGCACCAACCAATGCTGAGAGAATTAGTGTGCTGGAAGCACAGGCTAAGACAACAGCCAACAATGTGGTCATGGAGATGGCCCAATTGAGGGAACTTGTTGATGAAGTAATGGGATCAAAAAAGCATCAAGCAAGTTTGTTAGGTGAGATGTTAGAGGACTTTCACCATATTGTAGAAACTTTGCAATCGCGGATAGCCGATCTGGATGCGAAGATGAATCTGATGGTTCTTGTTATGGGGAATTCCAACACTTCGGGAGTTAGCAAGACCAAGGTACTAGAACTCAGGACGTATGAGGGTGCTCGTGATGCCAAGGAGTTGGAGAACTTCTTGTTTGATATGGAGCAATACTTTCACGCTGTGAGGACGGCTTTAGAATAGGTAAAAGTGGATACTGCGACCATGTACTTGGTTGGTGACGCCAAACTGTGGTGGTGTATCAAGTACAATGAAATTGAAAATGGGCGTTGTGTAGTGGATAGTTGGGCAGAATTAAAGAGAGAGCTCTAGGCCTAATTCTTTCTTGATAACGTTGAGTCTAATGCTAGGAAAAAGTTGAGAGACCTCAAGCATACTGGGTCAATTAGGGAATAAGTGAAACAATTTTCTGCTTTGATGTTGGATATTCGGGACATGTTAGAAAATGATAAGTTATTCTATTTTCTTGAGGGGTTGAAGTCGTGGGCAAGACAGAACTTTATAGGCAAAGAGTTCAAGACTTGTCCATCGCAAAAGCTACCGTGGAACACTTGACTAACTACGCTCGTGATAATACTGCTTCGTCCAAAGGGTTTGGCGGAGAGGGAAACAGTGGAAAGTCTTTCAAGAAAGGCAAACCTAAGAGTGGGGGAACCGACTATAAGACCTCAACTTCAAAGGAAGCTTCATCGTCTTGAGGATTCAACACACCCAATGGAAAGAGTAAAATTTCATGCTACTTGTGTGGAGGTCCTCATAGAGTTATGGAGTGCCCGCACATGGGATCCCTCAATGCCTTACAAGCTTCCACTTCAGGACAAGTGGTGGAAAGTGATGGGGAAGAGGAGGATACCCCGAGAGTGGGTGCAATGCGTCAGGTGAGCGCATTGGAAAAACAAGCAAAAGCATCGAAAGTTACACAAGCAAAAGGACTGATGTTTGTGGACTTGAGGATCAATAGGAAGAGTACCCGGGCTATGGTGGATACCGAGGCTACTCATAATTTTATTTCCCAGTTAGAAGCATGGAGACTCAACTTATTGTTGGAGAAGGATATAGGACGCAGGAAAGTAGTGAATTCTGTAGGCCAGCCTACTCTGGGAGTAGCCAAGCAAGTGATTGTGAAGCTTGGACAGTGGGAAGGTCATACGAATTTCATAGTGGTGCCATTGGATGACTTTCCAATTATTTTGGGAATGGAATTCCTAAGGGGGAAGAAGGTAGTGCCAGTGCCTTTTGTTGGTTCCCTGTGTCTGATGGGAGATCACCCGTGCGTGGTGCAAGCCGTTCGATGAAAGGAGATGATGGGAAGTTCCTTTTGGCCATGCAATTCAAGAAGGGATTGAGAAAGGGTGAGCAGACATATCTAGCCATGGTGGTGGTAGATGAAGAAGTAGGCCCAAAGCTAGTGCCTACAACCATCCAAGCGGTGTTGGATGAGTACAAAGAGGTGATGCCGGATAAGCTGCCTCACAAATTGTCTCCACGACGAGGTGTGGAGCATGAGATCGAGTTGTTGTCAGGAGTGAAACCACCTACTAAAGGGCCATATCGGATGGCGCCTCCAGAGCTAGCAAAGCGGAGGAAACAACTTGATGAGTTGGAAGCGGGATATGTTCGCCCTTCCAAAGCACCGTTGGGAGCACCGGTGTTGTTTCATAGGAAACATAAAGAGCATTTACGGAAGGTGTTCAACAGGCTAAGGGGAAACAGTCTATATGTAAAGAAAGAGAAGTGCTCTTTCGCTCAGCGGAGCATCAAATTCCTTGGTCATGTGATTGAGCAGGGTCATATCCAGAGGGACATGGAGAAGGTAAGGTCGATTCAAGAAATGAAGATCCCCACGACAGTGAAGGAGTTGTGTTCCTTTCTTCGGCTTACTGACTATTACAAGAAGTTCGTAGAGGGGTATTCGTGGCGAATGACTCCAATGGCAGAACTACTGAAGTAGAGGTCTTATTGGCCGTACATGCATGATGATGTGGTTGATTATACCTGAACATCTCTCACTTGCCAACAAGACAAGGTGGAGCGGAAGAAGAGTGTAGGGCTGTTGGAGCCCCTACCGATACCATCCAAACCTTGGGAAAGTGTCTCACTGGACTTCATCCCCAACCTGCCTAGAGTGGGAGATGCAGGGTCCATACTTGTGGTTATAGACAGGTTTTCAAAGTTTGGTATGTTCATAGCCGCACCAAAGTACTATTCGGAAAAGGATACGACACAATTATTATGTACGAATGTTGTGAAATATTGGGGTATTCCCCAAGACATTGTTAGTGACGGAGACTCAAGATTCATCGGCAATTTCTAGACAGAACTTTTTAGAATCCTCGGTTTACAACTTGAAATCTCTTTGAGTTACCGTTGACAGATAAACAGAAAGATAGAGAGATTCAATGGGCTACTGGAAGAGTACTTGCACCATTTCGTCAATGACAATCAAAAGAATTGGGTGCAACTACTTGATGTGGCTCAGTTTTGTTTCAATGCCCGAAGGAGCTCAACAACCAACAAGAGCCCTTTTGAGCTTGTTACAGGCTAGCAGCCGCTGTTACCTCACACAGTGGATGAGCCATACAGAGGAAAGAGTCCTAGGGCATACATCTTCACCAGAGAGTGGAGACAGAATGCAGAGATTGCCTGAGTCGATTTAGAGAAAGCTTCTAATCAGACGAAGAACTGGGCAAATAAGGGGAGAAGACCGCAGCACTTCAACTGGATGAAAGTGCATCATGTGTTTCACGCCAGCTGCCTCAAGTCGTTCAACGCTGGCACCGATGATCCGAGCATAAGTCAATCAAACAGAGTGGAGTTGAAGACAGTGCAACCTCACAGATGTGAAGTTGAAGATATCCGTGCCGACAAAGAGTTCATATCCTCAAGGAATAGGCGGTGGGAGTTCTTAGTGAAGTGGAAACGCCTTGGTGATGAAGAAATGAGCTAGATTTCTGCTGAAGATATGCAATCGTTCGTGGACAAAGTTGAAGTGTACCTAGCGTCAAAGTCAACGAGGACGTCAACTGCATAAGTGGGGGAGCGTCATGAGCCGAGGTTGTTCAGGGTATTATGCTTGCCTGTCACCGCTTGTCTTGTGCGTTTGGGATGGGTTTCCATCGTGTAAATAGTAGTGTGGGTTTATTTTTTAGTAGTTGTTTCTCTATATACCAAATAAGACAGTATGACTCCTCGGTCACTTTGATGTTTCCTAGTGCCAGAATGAGAATTGCATGTAAAGCTCTTTAGGGAGGGTGAGTGTTCATCAATATTGTAAAACTCACTAACTATTGTTAACGTGTTTAGTCTATTTGCCTCCCTCGCTAAACACACAATGTTAATGGAGGTATTGTTAATGAATTACGTTGCTTCAATGTTTTTGCTTGCTTGCCACCGCTTTCATAATTGCTTACTGCTTCCGCTGATATTTGATTGAATGCTAATGAAAGTGTTTTGTGGACGAATTGTGGTAAACGATAGGCTGGCTGGTTAAGCAAGAGTGCTTTGGCTAGCGTGACACGGTCCTTTCACGAAGGTGTGAAAATAGTCGGCTCGTGACACTTAGGGGTGTACAAAAATTATTGAGAATACTAGACCAAAACTAGTCCTTCAAACATATTGATACGGTTTTTTGGTTTTGGTTTTTAATATAATAAAAAAAAAATTGGCTTTGGTTTAAATTTTCCAAGAAAAACAATCTGAAATCTGGTTTATAAATATATTTTTTCATTTTTGTTTTCATATATTTGTACTTTTTTTTTTTAATAATTTTGTTAAATAGTCAATTTAAAATTTATTTTTAAAATTTATAGTTTGAGTTTGAGTGGGATCATGGAAGAAGGGATAGGTCAAATTTTATAGAGAAAGGGAGGCTCCTGCACCTTGTTCATTTTCGATGTAGGCAATAGGAAGGCTAAAGGACAAGTTGCTAGATACTTTTGTGCACTATTGGGAACAATTTGCCCCACATCGCCTAAGAGGAAGAGGGGAAGATCCTTCCCTCTCTTATAAAAGAAAATTTCATCCCCTCTTGTTTGCAACTCTAGCCAATTCTTACTCTTCTATGCAACCATTCATGCTTAATTTTATTTGGATTTCCTGTCAAGCCATCATTTTTGCTAGTGGTCAAATAACAATTTATTTGGCCGTGTTGTGACTTGAACTGGTTATTTGAAAGTTTTGGTAAATATTTTAGCTTTTAAATTGAATAATACCAAATCGAACCAAACCCAAGAAAATACATCCACTAAGTTCAAATAAACTAATGGCTTTTGGTTCGGTTTCTTTCTTTCAGTTTGGAACCAAGGTCATTGATTTTGGCCAAAACCTAATTACAGCCCTTGTCGAGTTTGGGCCTTCAAATGGTAACACGCTTGCCTGGAGGTAGGGTTACCACAACAATGTAGGGGCGCATTAAGCAGAACCTTGTCAAAGATCCAGTGGCCGAAAACTTTATGAAGTTGGTGGAAGAGGGTAAAGTGTACAATGAAAGGATGGCTTGCTGTGGACAGATAGAAATTGTTGTTGGAATGTCATGATACCATGCAGACAGGATTAGGCTTTGGCATGATTGAAGTAGATGCAATATTGGCCACATATGCAAGATGATGTGGTTGAGTATATGCTAGACTAGGTCAAGGAAGAAGAGGCTGTTGGAGCCCCTTTTAGTGCCAATGAAACCATGGACAATATCTCATTTATCTTCACTAGAGACCTACCTAGAGTAGAGGATATAGGGAGTATAATTGTGGTGGTAGATAGTTTTTTGGGCTGCGACACTTTTATACCAACTTACTTTGTGGTGTAGATAGTTTTTTGAACTATGACACTTTTATACCAACATTGAAATATTGCTCGAATAGGGCATTTTTTTTTTTCAAACATATTGTGAAATATTGAGGTGTTTTCCAAGATATTGTCAATGATCGAGACACAAGATTCAAAGAAAACTTTTGTTAGAACTTTTTCAGAATCCTTAATTTTCAACTTGACATCTCCTTGAGCTATCATATGCAGACTAATGGCCAAATGGAGAGATTCAATGGCTACTAGAGGAATGCTAACACCATTGCACTAATGCCAACCACTAGAATTGGGTGCAAACACTCAACATGGTTTAGTTATGTTTTAATGCCCAAAAGAGCTCAACAACCAACAAGAGTCCTTTTGAGCTTGTTGTAGGATAGCTATTGTAGTTACCTCACATGATGGTTGAGCTTTATAGGAAAAGAGTCCGAGAGCATAATTCTTCATCGAAGAATAAAGACAAAAAATGGGGTGATTGCCCAAGCCTACCGAGAGAAAGCTACCAAGCGGATAAAGAAATGGGCAATTGAAGGGAGAAGACCGTTGCACTTCAACATGGAAGACTTGGTGCTTGTTAACCTCCATCTAGAACAAATTAGGTCACTAGACTATTTTGCAAATATAAAGGACCGATCTTGGTCAAAGTGAGAAAGCCTTTAACTAGATTCATCTTGTGGATTGGACCTTGAGTTTCACATGCCTTTAAGTCGTTCAAGAAGATGCAACCCACTAGTAGTCAACCAAAGACCAATGAAGACTAAGCAACTGACAATAGAGAAGTTGATGACTTTATAGAGAGTTCACATCATCAAGACTACAAGTTGTCAGCCAAGTGGAAGGGTCTCAAAGATGAAGAAATCAACTAGATGTTAGCAGAAGACGTGCATTAGTTTGTAGATCAAGTTCAATAGTACCTAGCATCAAAGTTTACGAGGACGTTGACCACATAGATGGGGGAGAATTTCAGGAGCTGAACTTTTCAAGGCCTCATGCTTGCCTATGACTGCTTGTCTTGCGCTTATTTGGTGATAACCGCCATGTAAATTGTAGTGTAGGGTTTGTCCTTAAAGTTGTTGTGCGATCTAGGGAATGAAGGGGAGTATGACTCTTCAAGCATTATGATGTTTCCTTGTGTTAAGAGTAGGAATTGCATAAAAACTTTCTTTTTCGGAGGGGGTTTAAGTGCTCATCAATCATTTAAAACTCATTAGCTATTGCAAACATATTTAGCCTGCTAGCTTCCCTTGCTAAACACACATTGCCTGTAGAGGTAAAATGAATTACGTTGCTTTGGTGTTTACTACTCACTTTTAGTGTTTACTTGGATGCTTGTGAACATACCCATCTGGTGTATCCACAATTAACTCTTGGCTGATTAGTTAAGTTTGTGTGCTAAAACTAGTTCCACATGGCCCTTCACACGTTCAGTTTATGAGCATGGGCTTGGCTTGTAGCAATTGTAGCCCTTGTTTATGGGCTTAAAGGGGAAGAATTTCAGTTGTCCACATACAAGGAAGTGGAATCTAGACTGTTACCTTTATGAATTTAGTTTGTCTTGGAAAGTTGGCTTAAAGATTTTATTTGGCTTCAATATGACTAATTTAAAATTCTACTTCTTGAAGGAGTTAATTTAGCTTGTATAAGAAATTTTACATGAGCTTTTTTATTTATTTATTTATTTTTGAATTATTTTGTGTTATTTAGAAGGAGAGGAATGAAAGACCATTATGGGAGTCAAGAGACTCAAGACCTCTTTGGATATGCTTGTTTGAATCGTGTTGATAGCATTTTCATTGGAAATTTTTTACCCTCTATACAACTGATATAGATGATTGCTGACTTCGGGTCTTAAATGGAAGGCTCTGTGCCCCTCTCCCCCCCCCCCCCCCCCCCCCCCAAAAAAGAAAAAGAAAAAAGAGAAAGATACTCTGATGAGTTTTTTTTCTTCTGTTTTTATTAATAGTGCCTGCTCACCTCCCCCATTTGCTTCAAAAATTTTCTTATGTCAACATTGTTTGCTGTTGCCATGGGTGGGTTCTTGCTTCCCCATGACCTTTTTTATTCTTGTAATACACCCTTAAGCATAAAAATATGAATTATGCTTGTTTTACAGGTTGACATAGTGAAGGACAAAATGATCAGAAGGGGGTTAAGGAGGGTATCTTTCACATTTCGTAAGGTGTGTAAAGCCTAACCTTTTGGTTTGTTTTCCAATGACTTGATTGCATATTCTGAATTTTGTTTTTCACTAATTGAGTACAATAGCCTTGACATATAGATGCTCTACATGTTTTCTGATGTATCCACTTATTTGTAAAAAGGGCAGCCTAGTGCACAAAGCTCCCGCGTATGCAGGGTCCGGGGTATCCACTTATTTGTGTATTTAGAAAATTTTAACCTGTAAATATGATACGCCCATGGTTTTCAAGCCTAGAGTCGTCCAGTTGGACCAGTCCCGGCCACATAGCCAGCCGGTCCCAATTACATGTGAAGAGTGGAAATTCACCAAGCTGGGGTCAAAGTGGCCAACTCAGTGTGACCTAGCATGACTGTTCAAATCTGCCAACCTGGTGAGTCAAACACTTTGACCCAGTCCCCGAAGGGGAAAAAAGGATCATGTTTCGTGAGTAAAATGGAGTCTTGAATGCTGGAACCTGAGTATTGTGGTACAAGGATGATGACTGATGACCTTACTACTATGGCACATGGCTTTCATTATTTATATGATTTATAAATTTATTTACTGAATTCAGGGTAATGCTTTGTTATGCTTATATAGAACCAATTGAAACTTATACTTTGTTTTGTATGTAATGTTTAATATACCAGCAGAGACCGTTTTCAATCTACATTTTCCACAATTTTGTCCCCAAAAAAGTCCTCCTTTCACATGTTTATAGCTGAAATAAAATGTTCAAAAATGGGTAAAATAGTAAATTTACAAATTTATAGATAACTGTGTGCAAGTACACACTTTTCTTTATTTTTCGCACTCCTATCCACCCATAACTACTGAAGAACTGCCCATGACTGCTGCTATCATGAAACAATGCACAGGGTGTGTGCTTGCGGTTAGTGTGTGCGCGTTTTGACACCACTGGTTTGACTAACTCAGTGCCTTCACAATGTTGGTTAATGATTCAAATTTTAAAACTATGGATACACCTCAACTTTCATAAATCAGAAGACATTAGTAGACAAGGAATGGAGACCTTTTATGTATTTCAGTCGTTCTTTTGTTTGACCTAAATTAGTATCCCAAGAATGCAGACCGAAATCTCTAAGGGATTCTTTTGTGGTCTGCTTGGTTCATAGAAGAGGATTGAGAAAGTAATCAAATGAAGGCAGAAATGGAAAGTAATGGAACTGAATGAGTAGAAGGATTCCACTGTTTTGTTGGAGTAGCCTAGAATGGAATACCAATTCCATTCCCATGTTATATGCAGTGAGACCAAGGTTTGGAGTTAAATTTATGTTAAATGTACCAAAATATCCTTGTGTACAAAAAATAATTTTTAAGGATTCAATTAACTCTATATTTTATGCTTTAAATAGAAAATAATTAAAATTAATAGTTAAACTGTTAAGTAATAAACATATTAAATAGTATTGAATGAAAATTAAGTCTTTTAGTAAAGTCCTGGACGGCCACATCTTTTGTAGCTATTACACTTTTTTCCCACTACCAGAGCCATTAAAGTTTCATCCAAGGATGGTTTTCTAAATTCCTTGAGAAGCACCTAAAAATATATTACTGCACAGGAATACCTGCACTGATCTGCATTACCTCGCTGAAATGCGGAAACTTCAATAGTCAATCAATAATTGTAGCAGCCTTTTAGTGGGATAAAAAACAAATTTCAGAATTTGGAACAACAACCACTTGCATATGGATGTTTGCAACCTTCTTTGCTTCCCAATTAGGTATTTTTTCCCTAACGGTTTCTTTATAGTTTGTTGAATCTGCACAACAATGCGATCTTGGAGGTTAATCAGGCGCATTGAGGCGACTTTTTGCCCCCTTTCATGCTTACCCTAGTTGCAAGTGACTAGAGTTTGATGGTTAGTAGAGCAGTTGATAGTGGGTGTCTAGGGTTTTTTGGTTGAATCCAAAGGGGTTTTTGTTTCCCATTTGCAGTTTGCTGATAACACTATTTTTTAGGGATCCATTTTTTCTTTTGTTAGTGTTCTTATTATTGTGCAATTTCTTGAAAGAACATTGGCTTTGAGAATTAATGCATCTAAGAGTGGCCAGGTTCTATGAATTTGAGTTTTAGTGAGTTGTCTGATTTGACTTCTTTGGCTAGGTGCTCTACTCTTGATTGGCTTCTTATTTAGGAGTTCTTGTGGTTATCCTTGCTTGAATGCTTTCTGGGATCATCTGGTTGCTAGGGGCTGATTTGGTTAAGGTTTCTATATATGGAAAAGCCGGATACAAAAAATACAGTAATTCGTGTTTGGTTAAATGTTATCAGAAAAACATATCCAAAAGCACCCGTAAAAGATACAGGTTTTCAGGAAATGATTTGAATGTGCTTCCCGTGTTTTCTGATTTGGCTTTTCAGATACAAGGAAAAGCAAGAGGTATAACCCCTATCCTCTTCCATCTCTACCGTACGAAATGCCCCTCAATAGTCCCTCTCTCCTTCTCTTGCTCTCTCCCACTTGCTCTCAGCACTGACGCTCATGTTCAGCACCGACACTCCTGTTGATGAGGAAGACAACCAGAAGAGAGCCCTCATTGACAACTGGAAGGCTGCTATCTAGCACCGATACAGATCTAGTTCCTCTCCTTTTTCTTCTCTGTTCTTCATTTTTCCGTATGTATGAAATTTGTTCAGTTCTTCAATGCAAAATTTGTGCATGGAGGAAAATTTTCTTATATGTTCTTCATTACTCTAGTTGTAGGATTTATATGGTGTGTTCAAACACGGCCCTAGATCTAGATCTTCTGACATGGCGTACACAGATCTAGATATGTGTTCTTCCTCTTTCACCCCTGCCTGCAGTCCTGCCCCTGCAATTTCTCCTCTTTCAATCCTTCATTCCAAGCTTCAATCTGTTCCACTCAAATTCTATTGCAATCTAGCTACTGGAATAGTAATAAATTGCCACTTCTTAATTGGTAATAAAATTTATACAAAAAATTGTTTTTCAAACTCCTTAACCAAACAGGAATCTACTGTTTTCGTTCTATTTTATTCAATCTAGATCAACATTAACCAAACAAAGTTCAACTGTTTTCATTTCTGGAACAATATTGAAAACAGCTAACCAAACACATTTTTTAGCATAAAAAGTACATGACACAACCCCGTGTTTTCATTTTCAAAAACAACAATACAGAAGAACTCATTTTTGGATCCTTAACCAATTGGGCCCTTTTCTTTTAAGGTGTTGTATTATTTTAATTCAGGCTTCTTTATCTTATATTTCCCTTTATTTCTTATCTTTGTTTAAAACTCCTATTGGGATTGGAAATGGATTGGAGAGATTGATGAGGGATTTTCTTGATTAGGGTAAGAAAGAAGAAAGATAGAAAGACCATTTGGTAAGTTTGGGAGATAGTTTGTAGGCCTAAGTCTTATGAGGCTTGGGTCTTGGTTGCGTTGGTTGGAACTGGTTGTAAAGTTTTCCTTTGGATATTAATTCCCTTTGTCATTAAGTGATAAAAAGTAGGCCTTTGAGAGAATGGTTGGGATGCTAACTTTAGAGATAATGTTACCTGTGCTGGCCCTTGGAGACTTATTTCCCAGATTTCTACTTTTTTCCTTAGATCAATTATAAAGTGGAAATTGTTGGGGTTTCTTTTTTTTGGGGGACCATTGGAGAGGCAATTACAAGATTTGGATTTTGGATATATTTGATGTCTGTTATAAAAATCTTTCTATTCTCATATTATTTAATTTCCTAATTCATTCTCTTTACTGAATCATACGTGGAAAGCTAGGGTTCCTTTTAAGGCTAGGACTTTTGTTTGATTGGCAATCCTCTAAAGAGCCAACACCAACAATGTGCTGCATGTTGCAGGTTAAAGGCCTTACCATGCTTTATCTCTAGATGTTTGTTTGATATGTTGAAGTAGGGGTGTATCTTATTCTCTTCTATGTTTGCATGCCTTTACTGCTTGGAGTATGTTTAATTAAAATTTTGTTTGTTTCGATAGTGTGAGTTTGCTTAAATTTTTTGGATGTTTTAGTCTTTTTCTACTATTCTTCTAGGGATTTTGGGAGGGATGAGGAGTTGTGGAGATGAGCTGTGTTTGCCATGATATGGTATGTTTGGCTGGAGAGGAACAGTCAGATCTCTGTGGTCAGCCTTAATTGTATTTCTTGCTCTTTGTGGGATTCTATAGTTGGGGCTTTTAGAGGTCTGCACTATCTGTGATTCAGTGGGATTTGAAAACTTTGTTTTCTATTGAGCTGATGACCTAGTGATTTCTCAATTCAATTCTTCTGAATCAGCCTCCAATAAGGGTCTATCCATGGTCCTCCTTGCTTTGCATCAATTGCTCAAACAAAACTCATTGTCAATAGTATGTTTAGTTTGACAAGCCATTGAGTTATTGCCCGACCAACCATTCCCCCTAGGACACCATTCTCATGTTGGGACAAATCGTAGCTGCATGGTTTGATATGCTTGACCTATATAGAAGCCTAGTCCCAAGAAACAAAATTGGGTTAGGCCTTTTAAAATTTATTTATTGAATTAAAAAAGTATTCCTATCTTGGCGTTTATTTTTTTTTTTAATTATGGAGTGTTAGAGATATTCTGCCGCCATCAAGGATCATCTCAATCGAGTAGATAGCCGAAGATGTAGTTTTAAGCCCTAGCTTTCGCTCGCGTCCTTGACCTTCATCCCACCAGCACGCTCTGTCGCCGGACGTCACCTCGTGGAAGGCTCAAAGAGTCAGTGTCAACAGACGAGAATTCCTGTGAGTGCCTAAAAGAGTAAAGTAGTGTGTGAGAGTTTCAACGAGCCCTAACTTGTGCTCTCGTCCTTGACCTTCAACCTGTTAGCACACTCCATCTCCAGACGTCGCCTCGTTTGAAGGCTTGAGGCTTCATCCTCTAAAAGTCGATCTATGGAGATCTGACCAGAAGCGAAGGCGAATCTAACAGAGTGCCAATATTTGGTTTCCTACAACTCCCTGCCCAACGAGCAAAGCACCAGGAGACCAAGGGAGATGCTAGCAAGGTTTTGTTGCTGTGGAAATCCTAAAGTTCGGCAGTAGCTGGGAGCCCTTGCTCTCACTCGCGTGTCCTTGAACTGCTGGCATGCTCGTAGCCTCCGTTGCCGGATGTCGCCTTGCTGAAGGTTTCTGGTAAGCGTAGGTGTACCATACAACTTGTAGCATCGTTGCCAGACGTTGCCTTGTTGAAGGTACCGGTAAGCAAAGGCGTTTCTCTGGTAAGTGATGGCACATTTCCACGAGCAAAGGTACTGTTTCTTCCCCGTCTTTTTCTTCTTCATCTCACATTTTTACTCAAGAGTGTTTTCAAGCTCAAAACATTTTCCAACCAAACAAAAAGAAAAAAAATTGTTCTAAACCACAAATAGATTTTCGTTCCAAACTACAAACCCGGTTTTGTTTTATCACATTTTTATAGTGCACGCTTGGTTTCTCATCTTTGCCCCTCATGGGTGGCCCTCCAGTGACCCTTGTCGCCGGCGGGATCGAGAGGACTATCAAGTTTGGACCTTAAGTTGATGGGTTAGACTTTGTTCGGGATGGAAAGTTGGTTGAGAAGGAAAACAATGCTTTTGGTCAGAGACGCAGTTTTGTGCAGGCACTTCAAAGACCTGTTCCTCAATCCAAAATTTGGTTACCATTGAGGAAACTTGAGATAATCAACAGGAAATTAGGCTTCGTTTTTTTGGATGTTGAGATGGACAAAGCAGCTGAGGATCTAAAGTTTGCACATGTTCTTAAGTTCTTATCGAAGTGACCGTCAATAGATGTGTTGTGACTTCAGATTATTAAGACGTGAAGTTTCAGTGAGGTGCCAATGATTAGCTTTATTGATGAATATCATGTGTTGTTGCACCTGGTGAATGAGAAAGATTATTTACACGCATGGGTGAGGGAGGGACGGGTTATGGCTGGTTGTCAATTTTGTTTGTTCAACTGGATGGTTGATTTTGATGTAAAGAAAGAATCATCCATGGCTCCTCAACGGATCTTCCTATCGGGTTTTCCTTTGCTCTTGTACCGGTTGGATTGTCTTCAAATTTTGGCAACAAGGTTTGGAAAGTTTCGTGGAACGGATAATGCCACACTATATAGAACACGCGCTATGGGGGCGAGAATTTGTGTGGAAGTGGATTTGTAGGAGGAGCCAATTAGTGGCTTCCCATTGGTGATAGGTTAGAAACATCAAGTTTGGCAGGAAGTGGAGTATGAGAAGCGGGGTTTTTATTGCAAAAAATGTTTTCGTCGGGGACATACACAGGTTGCTTGTAGGTTGGGTGATCGTATCAAAGAGAAACTAGTTAATAAGAGTGAGATGATGATTGAAGGGAAGAAAGAGGAGGTCAAAGCTTGGAAGGAGGTGCGAAGAAAGGACAAGAGGTTAAATGAAGGTACGAGTAAAAATGTGGAGGTGGATCCTATTTTGGTGTTTGGTAATAAGGAGATTGAAAAGGAGGTGAAGTTAGTCACAGATAAAGGAAAACAGGTTTTTAAGTAGGATAGTCCTCACCCAATCCTCATTGATGAGGGTCTGCATGCGGGTGGGCTTGGCAATAATTCTCAAGCAATTGAGAAGAGCGAGTTAGCTAAGCTTAAAGGGCAAAGAGAGTGTAACACATTGGTGGTGTATGAAGGTAGTGAGGGAGGAAACGAAGATTGTGTTACGCATCAATCGAGTGGAAGAGTGCAGGGTGAAGAGATGCTTGAAAAGAATATGGTGATAGAGGAAGGGGAGTTTGTTAAACCAGTTTCTGATGTAAGGGATACAGGGTTGGACCTAGAATAATTTCAGCTCGCTCATGAGAATGAGAGTAAACTACATGGTCTGGCTTCTGACAAGGTTTATGATTCGGAAGGTAATTTTTTTCAACCCAGAATTCCTTTGTTAAAAGCTTCCAGTGGTAGAGCGAGGTAGTCCCAACGGGTCATTGCCCATCGTGTAAGACTTAATTTATGAGGACAAAAATGATGGTGTGGAGCATGCGAGGTATAGGCGCGTCAAAGAAACGCTTGAGGAATTTGGTTAGGAAATATTCGATTTCTGTGTTGGCAATTTCAAAACCATTCATGCAGGAGGACTCTATGTTTCGTTTCGCACAATTTTTAGATTTTCCTAACTATTGTTCAAATGAAGCAATGGGTGGTAAAGTATGGGTAATGTGGAATGAGCATGATGATTTTGAAATAGTGAGTATGTCGAATCAAATGATCACGGGATGGGTGGTCTTAAATGGGACAAATGTGCTTGTCAACTTTGTATGCGAAATGCTCCTTTTATGAGCATAGGGGTCTTTGGAAAGATTTAGAAGCTCTTCAAGTAGGGTTGTATCCCTGGCTTATTGTGGGGGACTTTAACATTATTCGGGAGGACGGGGAACAAATTGGGGGGCAGCCTAGACCTTTGGCTACTATGGAGGAGTTTAATAATTGTTTAAACAATTGTGGTGTTGTTGATTTAAAATTTCATGGTGGGCATATGTCTTGGTTTAATGGGCATGTTGGTCCGACTAGGAGATGAGCGAAGCTTGATCGGGCTCTTGTGAATGTGCCGTTCATTAACCGTTTTTAAACTGCTAGGCTGGAATACTTGGCGAGGAAGACGTCGGATCACAAACCTATGCTGATACACTTCTTAAATCACTCCACAAGATATGGGCCATCACCTTTCAGGTATCAAAATATGTGGAGTTCCCATGAAAATTTTTTCCCTTTTATTCGTCAAATTTGGATGGAACCAGTTCAGGTTTCGGGCATGTGTAAGTTGGTTGCAAAGCTCAAAAAGGCTAAAGTTGCTTTTAAAAGGTAGAATGTAGAGGTCTTTGGCCAGGTGGACTTTAATATCAAGGATTTAGAAAATCAAATGATAGATCTAGAGGTTACAAAGGGGTTATGGTCAGGAGGTGGAGATAGACTTCCTGGTTTCAAAATGTGAACTAGATTATTGGAAAAAAAGAGAGGAAACCTATGTTGCTCAGCTTGCGAAGAAGCGATGGTTGGTGGAGGGTGATCAAAATTCCAAGTTTTTTCATGTTGTTATTAATCAAAATAGGAATTCTTTGATGATTAATTCTATGGTCTTAGAGAATGGTACGGTTCTGACATCCCTCGAGGAGATTCGTGAAGGTGTGGTTAAGCATTTTCAAAATTTTCTCTCAGAACAATCTGCTAGAGCTCTACCTTATTTGAGCCATCTTATCTCAAAGGAGATATTGGATGAAGAAAATGAGTATTTGGTCAAAGATCCTTCGGAAATGGAGTTGAAAACAGCTCTAAATTCTATTCCAAAAGATAGCAGTCCAGGTCCAGATGGTTTTGGATCTGGTTTTTACAAATCCTATTGGGATTTTGTTAAAGAGGATTTGCTGGAAGTTGCCAAGGAATTCTTCAGTGGAGCGCCTCTACCCAGATTCTTCACGTCTTCATATTTTGTTCTTATCCCTAAGGTGAAGGATCCAAGAAGTTTTGAAAACTTTGGACCAATTAGCTTGTGTTCTGTCGCATACAAATTTTTTTCAAAAATTATTGTAGGCCGATTGACATGTTGCTTGAATAGAATTATCTCTCTGGAGCAAGGGGCTTTCCTCTCTGGTAGAAGTATTTTTGAAAATATTACTCTGTCGCAGTAAATGGTTCACTCAATCAACAAAAAGAGTAAAGGGGGAAATTTAGTTTTAAAAGTGGTTATGGCAAAGGATTATGATTGGGTTGATAGGAGATTTTTGATTTGGGTCTTGGAGAGTGAAAGTTAAGGAGTTGTCCCAAGAGGGGGGGGGGGGTGAATTGGATTATTAAAATTTCTTTTAATTCTTTTTATGAATTCTTTGACCTCTTGTTAAATTATCAAACACATAGTAAAGAACTTAGTTTTTTAATCAATCCACAATCCAACTCTTCAACACAACACAACACAACAAAACTTAAACAAACATCCAACCAATCAATCAACTTTAAAGTAATCAACCACTCAATATAATATTTAGCTTTTTGACAATTCTCAGCTTTTGTATGTAGCCCTGTGTATATAATTGATTCAAGCCCTGTATTGATGGATTTTATTTCTCAATGTGAAACACAACACTCTTTCCAAGAACTTGGACTTTAAATAAACTTCCAGTTTATAAGTCTTGGGTGTTGAATCAATCAACGTACTCCCTTACCGTTTCTGCAATTTATATTGATCAACTAACGTACTTCCTTTCGGTTTCTGCAAATCCCAAAATCAAATTAATCCTTAGTTTATTTAACATCCAATCCACGTAGTGTTTATGATCAGAAATTAAAACACAACCACGTAGTTTAATATTTGCAGGAAATTAAAGAGAGTAAGGAAAGAGAGTGACACCACGTGTTTTACAAGGTTTGGCTGATCTCCATCCTACGTCCTCGCCTTTAGCCAATACCAACAAAGGATTCCACTATACTATTCCTTTCCGGTCGGAACAAACCTTTTACAGAAACCCACACTCGGTCACTCCTTCAATAGGCTAGAGCAACGCCTCTCCAAGTGATACCCCACA
This sequence comes from Malania oleifera, assembly GCF_029873635.1. NCBI lineage: Eukaryota > Viridiplantae > Streptophyta > Magnoliopsida > Santalales > Ximeniaceae > Malania > Malania oleifera. The sequence continues at coordinate 34,353,551 of NC_080421.1, forward strand.
CTCGGTCACTCCTTTAATTGGCTAGAGCAATGCCTCTCCAAGTGATACCTCACGCTCGGTCAACGATCTAACAACTTAGAATTGTCAAAGAAACTAGAAACAATAGTTGCGTACAATGACACTCTCACAAAGAGCAGATTAGTACAAATTCAATCACTATATACTTCAATAATTAAATATCAATATGAATAACAATGAAGTTCAAGAGAATTTATCACCGAGTTCCTTCTAGATGAGAATTAGCAACTCATAACTCAAAAGTAAGATGGATCGGCACTTCAAAAATTCAGCACTTCAGTTAAGCAAAGGTTTGAGCAAGAGAGAGCAGCAAGATAGCTTTCAGCTTACAAATAGATTTTTCAATTCTTTTGTTCTTGGTTTATAATTTGATTTGCAAAACCATGTATTTATAGGCTTCTAAAAGTGATTTTGTGTTGCCCAAGTTTACTTGGAGTGTCTTCCAAGTTTTCATTAATTTTGGGGCTCAAGAAACCTTTATTTGAAATTTAAAACATTTAAAATTTCTAACCGTTAACAGCGTTCAAACGACTGAACTATCGGGTTCAGTCTTCTGATATTCCTTAAAGTACTGAAAATTATAGTCTGGACACAGGGTCAGATGACTGAACTTCAGGTTCAGTCTTCTGTAATCTCAATTCAGACGACTGAACTAAGGGTTCAGTCTTCTGAGGGTGTTCTGCCTATTCTGTGTTTCAACAAATAAATCTTTAGTTGACTGAACTAATCCTTTAGTCTTCTGAAGAAACTCTTCAGACGTCTAAAATAAAACTTCAGTCGTCTGAGGTACATTTTCAGACTTCTGAGGGTACACCACAGTCGAGTGGGCAAACCAACTTCAGAATTTTCATTTTAGGTTTCAAAAATCCTTTTTGCTCTTTTGTTTTTATTTCTTATAAAACTTTTTCCGGGGCTTTGAAATAAGGTTTTTAAGTCCATAATTAACCTTAGAAGAGTTTCAAAAATATTTCAAGAGATATTTAAACAAGAAGTACTTACATAAAGACTTCTTATGACTTTTGACATTCTAAACACTTAAGTCCTCATGCTTGTCTTTCTTTGAGCTCTCTTGCTTTGTCTTTCTTTGGCTCTATATTGTCTTCAAGCTTTGAAATACTTTAAGCTTTTAGCAAGTCTTCTTAAACATCCATGCTTCAAGTCTTCTTTAACATCCATGCTCTCATAATCTTCAAGCTTTATTAGGACATCTTTTAAATCCATGCCTTGACTCTTTAAGCTTTATTTAATCATCTTTCTTTGAAGTATAAGCTTTCAATGATCCTTATGAGCATTTGACTTTGTATTCACATACTTGAGTCTTGAAATATCATCACTTAACCAAATATGTTAAGTTCATCTTATTTGTTATCATCGAAACAAGATTTTAAGCCTTGTAAGCCTAAATAGAATTATCTCTCCGGAGCAAGGGGCTTTCCTCCCTGGTAGAAGTATTTTTGAAAATATTACTTTGTCCCAGGAAATAGTTCACTCAATCAACAAAAAGAGTAAAGGGGGAAATTGTGTTTTAAAAGTGGATATGACAAAGGCTTATGATCGGGTTGATAGGAGATTTTTTATTTGGGTCTTGGAGAGTTATGGTTTCTCTAGTCATGTTTGTAAACCTAATAGAAGAATGTGTTAAGACCCCTTGGTTTTCAATCATGATGAATGGTACGTATAGGGGTTTTTTCAAGTCTCAACAGGGCCTTCGGCAAGGTGATCCTCTATCTCCATATTTATTTATTTTGATGGAAGAAATTCTTTCTAGATTATTAAAAAAATATTTGAGGAAGGCAGGATTGGAAATTTTTATCTTCCAAGAGGAGCTCCTTTAATCTCGCATTTATTATATATGGATGACTTACTTGTTTTTGCTAACGGAGAAAGGAGATCCTTGAAAATGCTTTTGAAAACATTGGATTTGTTTGAAAGTTGGTCTGGCTAATTAATCAACAAGGAGAAATCAGCTCTCTTTTTGTCCAACAAGATCAACATTTCTAGAAGAAAGGGGCTTCTACGATTGACGGGTTTTGCGGAAGGAAATTTTCCAACGATGTACCTTGGGGCTCCTTTGATTTCTGGTTGCCTTACTACTAGAATGTTTGATCCGTTGGTCTCAAAAATTTGAAATAAGCTGGCAAGTTGGAAGATGAGGTTGCTGTCTCAGGGTCTCATCCTTATTCGGCATGTATTATCATGCATGGCAAAACATACGCTAGAAGTTCTCTCAGTTCCTTTGGTGGTGATCAGAAATATTAACTCTATTCTCTCTTCTTTTCTCTGGGGGGAGAGTAATGGTAGGGCGAAAATGAAATGGTGTGCTTGGTCAAAGGTTTGTAAACCCCTAGATGAAGGGGGTGTTGGCGTAAGGGACCTTAATGACATTCAAAGATCTTTTCACATGAAGTTTGCTTGGAGGCTGATGACGGTAGATAACCTTTGGACCCAATTCTTTAAGGCTAAATACATTAAATCAGGTCACATGGCTTCAATCAATTATACTCCTACGGGTTCTCGGTTTTGGAAGACAATCTTAAAGGTTTTTCCAGAGGTCTATGAGAATGTTTATGTGAAGGTTAGAGAAGGAAAAGCTTCCTTTTGGTTTGATTAGTGATTGAGCTGTGGTCCCCTTGCGGAGCATTCTTACATGGTCCAGCATCCTGAGCTTAAGATTCAAGATTGTTGGGAGTCTGAGAATTGGGATATGGATATTCTGAAAGATTTGGTAGGGGTCCCCAAAAGGATGAGATTTTGCTGTCATCTGTAAAGCACAAATTGGGGTCTGATGTGTTTATTTGGAAGCCTTCCATTAATGGAAAATTTTCAACTGCCTCGGCTTGGGAGGTGATAAGAATTAAAGGGAAGCAGTACCAGTGGATGGAGTGGGTCTGGTGTAATCTTTTACCTAAGAAAGTTTCCATGTGTATGTGGAAAACTATGTTCCAATGTCTTCCTGTAGATGAGAGAGTGTGGAAGCTGGGAGTTGATATGGTCTCTTGTTGCAACTACTGCGTGGATAAAAAGGAGGAATCTCTCAATCATGTTCTGAGTATGGGATCCATCACAAGTATGGTTTGGAAGAGAGCAGTGTCTGTCTTGAGAATTCTAAATTTTGATGTTGAACCTTGGAGGAGGGTGAAAGTAGATGGTTTAGATGTGCTAAAAATCAACCCTCAAAGGTACGATCATCGATTTGTTACCTACTATAATTTCTTGGAGCTTATGGCTCAGACGTTGTAAAGCCCGCATAGAAGATAAGTAGTCAAGGAATGCAGTTTGGCTATTGGTGAGGTTTTGGCTCGGAAAAATTACAAAAAGAGTGAAGGGTTCCCTGCCTACTATCGATAAGAATTTATTGGAAGAGTTCCAAGTGAAAACGATATCTCCGAAGGTTAGAACTCCTCGAAAAGTAGTTTGGGAAAAACCTCTTGTAGGTTGGTTAAAACTAAACATAGATGGCTCTTGTAGAGGAAATTTGGGTTCTTGTGGTGGTGGTGGTATCATTCGCAACTCTTTAGGTAATATTAAGGCCGCTTTCTCTGAAAAATTTGAGTGAGGTACTAACAATGGATCGGAGTTGTAGGTTCTTATTAGTGGTGTTTGGCTCTGTAAAGAGTTGGGTTATCATAATATTCGTATTGAAAGTGATTCGGAATTGGTGGTGGGTTGGATCACTTCTGGAATTTGCTCTTTCTGGTACTTATAGGACTTTTGGGAATTGTTAAAGGAGGAGCTAATGGACTTCAGTTCTCTATAAAGCACAAATTTAAAGAAGGTAATCAGGTGGCGAATTTCTTGGCTTGTCAAGGCGAGGGAGGCCACACGAGGAGATATTTTGTAAGTGATGAGATATTGAGTAAAATGAGAGGTCTAATTTGTATGGATAAGATGAGTATTCCAAGCCTTCGTCTTTAATTTGTCATCTCTTGGATCTCCTTTGTTTTCCTCGGGTTTTGTTTTGCAGATTTTTGTCTTCAGTTTGCAAGAATTTTTTTTTTTTCTTTGTTTGTTTTGAATTCTTTTGGGCTTGTTTTGGTTGTTTTAGTTGGTTAATGATTCAAGTTTTGTTAGGCTTGATTTGATTTTGGTGCCTGAGCTGGTTTTTTGTTAGGTTTTTGTAAATCCCTTGTGGCATATTTGTAACCACGGTTTTCGTCCGCCATAAGTGAGGGCTATAAATAAAGTTGGGTATTTTGTTAAAAAAAAAAAAAATTATTGTAGTCATAATTTTATTTATTGAATTTAGTTAGTTTAGTATACCCTGTTTAGTCCCCAACCCCCACTCCCAAGGCCATCTTTGTCTCTTCTCTTTTCCTTCTTTTTCTTGGTCATATGCCATTAGTTATCATCAGACCCAAACCTGGGTGTACTTCCCTTGGATTACCTTCTTCAACTGTCAACTAATCCTACTGTGTTCCCATCATGCAAGTTGCAGCAACAGGTTTTCAATAAATGTTAAAAAAAAGTGAAAAGAAAATACTAGCACCATTTGCCCTTTTATTTTTGTCCTTTGGCTATTCATGGTATTGCATTATCATTCCCATTCATCTTCTAGGAGTCACCACACTGTTTTCTCTCTCTATTGTTGTCGCAGTTGTCCTCTTGATCCACCATCATTAGCAATTTAGCATCGTCCTCATTTCGCCGCCATTCATCATCAAAATTTGCAGTTCCTATCACCTTGTCGCACTCTGTGTTCTCGCTGTTGTACCACAACTATTGTCCAGTAGCAACATCCCCACATTCCATGCCTCCTCTCCCCAGTCCACCCTCTGACTGTCAACCTATGGCATCAGGAAGCCAGCTGCACCTCTTTGTTTGTGCTCCTTGTTCTCACTGCTCAACAACCTTTATGCCGCTGTTCTTTCTAGTTGCCACTTGCTCAGATCATCTCGGCAAATCTAGGTCACTGATGACCCTCTCCTATCACTGCAACAGGACGAGGACGAACCATATCCCGCTCTTTTTTTCGGCCTGCCCAAAACGACCCACCAAAGGAAAGAAAAAAAAAAAAAAAAGAAGCTTCAGTGGTAGCCTCAGAAAAAGGTGACCAAGTCTAATGCCTAAATTGCCTTCCGTAAGTTATCTAACAAGGTGCAACATATTGGAGATTCCATTGACGAGATCAGTAAGGTTACAAAAATTATCCTCTCAGATTCCAGCAAAGCTCATGTTTTGCCACTGTGTTTTAATCAAGAAAGTTGTATCACTCATGCTGCTCTCATTTTTATGCAGTTAGAGGCAACCGGGTTTGACTACTGGGGAATTGAGTTTGGATGTTCCTGATTTACATGGTGATGATCCTCTCAATGAGTTTAGCAATTAGATTTACCTTTGGAAATTTGTTTTCAATGCGTGACCTGAATAAAACCCAAAGACTTATCTAGTTGAATCTAAGACTCAAGGGAACTAACTGAATAGCTCAAACAGTGGGAGAAATCCAAACATGGGATGAGATGAATCGAGCTACGTAGGATCAATTTCGAAATCTGTACCTCCTAATTACCAAAAACTTGTTCATCTCCAGCTGTTTACTGTGAGACAATCACATGACTCTCTGAATATACCAGCAGATGATCAAGCTATGTAGGACCAATTTCGGAATTTTTACTTCCTAATTACCAACTTGTTCATTTCCAGCTCTTCAGTGTGAGAAAGGACAAATGACTGTCTCCAATTGTACCAGCAGATTTTATTACTTAGCCACTGGAATTGATATGGAATGGAACACACATGTTATGATTGTCTTACATGGGCAAGGGTTGAAGGTTTACAATTGCCTCTGAACTTGCAGCATGCAACCTCATTACAGTTGGAGATGCTGTTCAGGATGCAACTCAAGTTGAAGAGGGCATACAGATGCAGCACCATCCTCCTAGAGGTCATCAGTTTGAGAGGCTTTCTATGTGCAAAATTGACCAGTTGGGTAAAAGTATCCATAAGTTCCGTACATTTCTAGAACAGATTCTAATGTCCAGACACGAGTTCATTATTTGAAGTGTTAAGACTTTGTTCATCATGCCGCTAAGTGTCCTGCTTATGTTATTGCCCTTGCTGAAAACAAACTGATGATTACACTGAAATTAAAGCTAACACTGAAACAAAATGTTATTGTCCTGCTTGCTTATTGCTTTGGCATATGTTACCATCGCATAATTGACACCAGACAGGATTGGGAACAAACCAAAGATTTCAGACTTGGGAAATTTGTCATAAGCAGCAACTATTTTTCGGTTATTGATCCTGGTATTGATCCTGGTAGCTGGGTTTGATGAAGCTTCTAGTTAAACTTAGGCCGAGCCCCATCCTCAGACCTACAAGAGAACTTGATTCAACAGTACAACTTAAAGATGAATGATCATTGCTCACTTTCAAGATTTGAGTCCCTCATGAAAGCAGTGTAATGTGACATTCTTCCTCTCAAGATTTGTTACATTTTGTTTAGGTGATCTTGGTTGTATTTATATTCTTTTCCCATCAACAAAAAGTTCAAGCTGATACCTTCTCAATCTTCCTGTGGCTAAGTTGAAATAAATTGTTGGTGCTTTTCCTATGAAGCATGTTGATCCTTGATCTAGCGATGGCATTCTTGGCCCTTTCCCCATTGCAACGGATTGAGTTTTTTTTGGCAGGAAGAGTTAGACAACAAATATCAGTTACATGGTTAGAAAAGTTTGTACCTATTTAGAGGCCCAGAGTATTGAACTGAATTTAATATTTGCCGACTCTTTCTCGTCCCCTTCCCCTTCCCCTTCTTTGCTGTATGCCATTACATGTTGTTCCTTTTAAATGTCATTTAGGATCCGTTTGGTCAAATATTTTGTTTGGAAAAATGAAAGGAAAATAAAATAAGAAGGAAATTTATTTTTTATTATATTTTCTCTCCATATCAAATAATTAAAAGAAAATTTGTTCTAATATGATTAAAAAATTAAAAAAAATTAAATCTTAATGTTGTATATAATTAAAATTGTCCATTTGGTATATTTTTTATTTCTTTTTTCTAATTTTTTCCTTGATAGTCCAACATGGAAAAGTAGGTTTGTATTTTTCTCTCATTTCCGTAATGTTTTTCTAAGTTTCAAACGGGGTTCTGTCATATTATGTGGGGAAGAAGGAAAAAATACCTAGTCGGTGGCCTTTCTCATTCATACACGGAATAACAATTTGGCTGCATAGGGAATAGTTTGGAATAGCGACCTCAGTTTCAATATTTAAGAAAATACTCAAATTATAGTTGAGGATTCAACTTGTTTTCTTTGCTTTTACATTTTGGAGTTCTTAAATGCAGAAACTAGGCTGATTTCTTTCATGGATTGCAGGTTAAAACAGGACCTTGTGAATGTCAGTTTCCCCAATATTGCGACTCTTGGAGATAGTAAAACTGGCTATTGTTCATATGCTTGAGTGAAGTAACAGCCTAGAGATCCAGATTTTTAACTGAACCCGTGATATTTTAGGTGAAGCAAAGAATGAAATGTGACGCGGCATCAAAGTTGTCAAATAATTTTTTTTGGAATTTTTGGGACAATGCCTCCATTGTATTTTGCATGTATTGAAGAAAATTTTCAGCTATTGGCAACTTGAGAAAGGGAAAAATCCGCCCTTCAACTAAATTAAACTCTCTGGCTTCTCTCACTGAATTTTATGAACCATCGTGTCCAAAGATCATCCAGTGGTTACCAGGTTTTCTATAAATAAGTTTTAGTTAAGAAAAATGTGTCACCTTATGAATCCATTTTCTTAAAAGGTTTCACTCAAAATAAACCCCATGAAATCATTCTATGGTACCCTTTTTCTGTGTTTGGAACTTGAATTTCAAGATTTGAATTTAAATTTTATGTGAATTTGAATAATGCAATATAAAAATATTTTCATCTAAATTTATATAAATTCAAATGCAAATTTTAAAACCAATGCTTGTTTCCTAAAATTTTTGTAATGTTTTGAATATTTTGAAGTTCCAAAATAAGCATTCTCTAGCCTCCAATAGTTTTCTGCATTTTTCTTTACCCAGAAGTCGAGCTAATATCCTGTTGCTGTTTGCTTTTATTTGCTCTTTATGGCTTAGTCGGCCAACATAATTGAGAATTATCACGAATTTATGCACCTACAAATGCCCAGCTTTGATCTAGCCTCCTTTTCAACTAATAAATGCATCAATGAGCACATATCTCCTGGTTGAAATGCACTCTTGGGAATTGGTAATCCATATTTCTAATGAAAAGAGATGAAGCCAAGGGCACAGCACCGTAGCCCATTGCAGAGGGCAATACATCATTCTGAAAGTTTTATCGTCACCTAATCTTAAGGCTTAAGCATAAAGTGAGAATTCAGAACTTGAATCTGAAATTATACGAATTTAGTGTCACAAATTTTATAACATTTTTATGCAGATAATTAAAGCTCTATGGATGCAATGTACTGCAACTTAAGTTGATTTAATATTAAATACAAAAGAGAGATAATCACCATAGAAGATCCCCCATAGTTGGTACTAAGCCTTTGTATTAGTTAAAATACCTCTGATCCCTACAAACCTGGTTTCTACTTTCACCCTCACCCATCAACCCAAATAGTTTATTGAGTAAATGCTCGGTTGTTGATGATGCCTAATACCATTGCTATGAGCTTGTCTTCTGCTTCTGCGCTCAGATTGCATGTCAAAATATTACAACATGAATGCTCATGGTCTGCATTACTGCAATTGAACTGATACCAATTCCTTAGGTTCACCCTTGCCCTTATAATCAAAGATTTAATAACACAGACATAACTAACAGATCATTGAGCATATATGTGAAGTTCAATGAACTAAGCCACCACTGAAGTACACAATATGCAGATTTCACATCCCATAACTTGTAGGCTGCATTACACCTCTCTAAAGCAAACTGTTTGCCTGCCTTACAGTAGGTTTGGCTTCTATTATAACCTTCAAGAAAGGGATGCGTCTCGCTAAATCAGTGTTGTGAGTTGAGGGTGATTTCTCCTGCAGAAAAAACCAGTACCTACATGCATTAGAAAGGATAAGAAGATAATTTGAATGCAAGACAGTGTAAAGAACTACATCACATCACATCTAGAGATCATATTAATTTGAATTTAATATTCTGACCATAAGATATGATTTGACCACGTAAAATATGATCCAGTACATAAAATGGACTGGCCGTTTTACTTACTGTTTTTGTCTGAGGACATAAAAATATGTACTTTGAAGAGATTTCAAGCACCAACAATGACAATACACCTTTCAGGTCATTGTTTTATTTATTTATTTATTCATTTATTTAGTCTTATCATTTTTTGGCTGTGTTTTCAAGGAGGCAAAATCATAATTCAAGTTTGAAGCAGATATTTTCATAAAGTACACTCACCTGGTCCTTTGGCATCATTCCACAGACCTTTCCTAAATTACATAGATGTCTCCACCCTTGTCTAAAGATCACCAACTATAACAATAATTACACGTCTCTCACAGAGTCTCAGTTGTGGAGAGAGATTAGGAGTAAAACAAACAAAGCAGTAGCAATAATTACGGGGCATGGGTAACACTAATAGCAGAGGTAGCCATGGGAGTTAACAATGATTTGCAGTGGTATTGTAGATGGCGTTGAAGAAGATAGCTCATTGGTTTTGAATTGTTGCAACTTGAGATGGTGGCCATGATATTTGAGCAATAGTGGAACCAAAACTGCCCGTGCCCCCACTCCTCTGCACCCAAACCTCTACATTTGCATTTGTGGTATATTAGGATTATTCTTATTACTTAAAAATTTGTTCAGAACGTCAACCAATATTTTGAAATTAATGATGTATGTAGAAATTTAAAAATTTGTTTAGAATGCCCCCCAATATTTTGAAATTAATGTTGTACACAACAAATTATTTTATGATTCAAAACTGAGAATCATCTAACATAAAGGAAATCAAAGGTACTTTGCCTCTCCCTCCCTATAAATCAATCAACACAATTAAATTAACATTAATTTGCCCACAAAATTTTAAAACTAGAATTATCTTGTATAATTACGATAGACTACTATAGCAAACCACCACCACCATACAACCCGCTCAACATTTAAAAAAAACAAAAAAAAAACAAAAAAAACAAAAAGAATAAAATTCTGTGTCTATGCTTATGGGAGATTGACACAAAATTCTGTCCATAGTTGTGGGTGACTTGAGGATGATGGAGGGTGTGGCATATGTTATCTTGGTGGTCAGGGTCATCAGCTATGAAGCATGGAGACACAGACACAGGTGTCCGACACACTACGTGTCTGACATGTTGACACTTAAATCTTAAAACATTCAAAAAATGACACTCCATGGACAGATAGTGACAAAAAAAACACACATATATTGTAATATATGATTGTGTAAATAACACATTTTTTAAATCCAGAGATGGTTCTTTAAATTCAAGCGTCACTGAATTTGCTTACGATGATAGATATGGTCCCTTCTGATTTTCAAACTCTTCATTGACTACAACAGCAACAATAAGCCTTAAGTCCCATTAAGTGGGGTCAGCTACATGATTTTTTTTTAGAGTAATGTGATTGATGCAAGTTATAAGTTCGCTTAATATAGTAAATATAATAATCTCTCAATATTTGATAATATTATATGGCCCCTAAAATTTTTAATTTTTTTTCTTTGCACTAAATGTGAGGTTCACACTCCAGCTTTGTCATGTCTGATACCCATGCAGAAATATTAGTGACCCGCCATGCCCAGAAATGTCCAACATGTCAAGGCCATGTTGGTGTTTGACTGAAGTGTTGGTGCTTTAGAGACTTGGTGATCAGAAGATGAAATCATTGTATAGCTGGCACAGAAAGAAAGTCATGAAACATGGAAGAAGAAATAACTTATTTCAGTGTGTGTGTGTGTGTGTGAGAGAGAGAGAGAGAGAGAATGAGAGAGACTAAAAGAATGGTGGTGTTCTACTTCATCTCATTAAAGTTGTATATAGACATTGCATTTTCTGTCAATAGCATTGATATGGGAGGGACAGTGCAATTCAGAAATATTAGGGGAAAACCATGTAATTAAGCCAGACCCCGGTTGTGCAGAGGAATCACCCTCCCCAAATGCCCAGTATGGTATGGGAGCTTTTGTCCATGGATTTTTGCACTTATGCTATGGGAAGCAAAATAGAACAGTTCTGTTTTTTTTTTTTCATGAAGCACTTAAAGTTACCCTCACCTTTCTCTGCTTCTTCCCGTCTGCTTCTTCTTCCCACCTCTGTTCCAAATTAATTACCCTAGTGAATAACCATGAGCTTAAGAATTCTTACCATGCATGCATTTGATGAAATAATCCAATTCGGAGAAGCAGATTGTTCTTTGAACAAAAGATGGCTGTTGAAACACAAAGAATGAAAAGTGATGACGATCTGGATCATTTCTCGGCTTTGCGATCTCAACCATTCTCATAAAACCTTCCCTATCATAGCATGGAAGAGCATTCTGTCCGGCTGCAATCAGTCCCCGGTCCCACACTGAATTTAAAACCTGAAAAAACAAAAGTGAAATTTTTAACAAATATCTAAGCTTGACATGGGGCCAAAGTCAACTAAATCTCCCTAAAATATCTAAAACTTGGAACCAGGGTGCTTTATTAGCACTGCAACTCTAGGGAACTTCAGTAAACATTCAAATCTCAGAAAACAGAAGTTGAGAAAAAGACCACATTTTAAATGACCAAGGAATCCATTTTAAAGAAATTTTTAGCATATTCATTCCTTCTCAATCTTTCTGAGAAAAGAAGAGCAAGACTTCGCTCAACAGTTACTGAAAGCTACAATCTCCCTAGATAAAGAAAGACATCTCCCAGGGCTTCAGAAGTATAGGGAGTGTCAAAGGACAAGAAAAATTGTCATCACCTGCCAACTCAAACCTTCTGGATCAGCAAGTGCTCCATCATTTTCCTGACAAGAGCTATGCAACCCTGTGCAGACAAACTTTATTGTCACGGAGTGTTTCTTAAGAATCTCAATTACAGGTGAGTATCCATCCTGATTTGTGGGATTATAGTATCCTGCTGTGAGCTCTGCTGCATGGCTAGCAGTTTTATACCACCAATAGATGGCAGGAATCTGCAGATTAGAATCCATTATTATTTTCAAATAACTCCTGTAATAGAATCAATCAGATTATATTCTGTTAATCTGGGGTTAATTTTCCCTCAAAATCAACTTTCTATTTTTATCCCTTGCTCATGGAAACCAAAGGGAAAAAATGCCCCATGTTCTCCTTTTATCAACCATGTCTATAAAACTATTCAAAATATCTATAAGAAAACCCTTCAACATCTTCAAAAATAGGTTCATTCATCGCTTTAACATCTTCAAAAATATGTTCATCCATCGTTGAACATGATCCATAAATATTAAATGCAACAAAGAACTTTTACTGCAAATGAGGCTGATGCATGCACCAACTTAGAATGTTTGATCAATGAGAATTTAGAATTTAACCTAAATTTGATCATAGGGCTAGAATCTAATCTGGCTAATTCATTTTAAAATGAGAATCAAATAAAAGAGCTCTTGATGGTGTTAGTTGGCAGCAAGCCAAGTCTCAAGACCTAATCTATTGACCATTTGCTAAAAGATTCAATAACTGTCAAAGAGAACAAAACCTGATGCAGCCTCAAAAGGTTTCTTAGTTTATCTAGAAAACAAAGCACGACATTAAAATTTTGAAGGGCATTTTCGAGTGGACTATGAAAGAGAATACATGGATAATGCCAGCAGAAATATGTGATGGCCAGGCATCAAATCAACCAGATACAGCCTAATATACTAAAAATGGTAATGACAACTTGGGATAAACCTCAAACATACCTTAACAACTATCTTCGTTTCCTCAAGGGCAAGCTTTGCAAGAGACAAAACATTATCAGCATGGTCAATTAATGACTGGGCATACCAATGGAGGAAAAAACGCCCATAGTAGCTGTCATAATCTCCTCGTTCGCAAAAGAACCCAGTTTCATGTGGTCGGGAATTATATTGACCAGCATTATCCGGTCCCCTGGCCCAGAAGGAGTGCCCCCGCAATTTAGCAGCTTTCCGTAGGCTGTGTTGTAAATATTTATCATAGCACTGCACAGAAGCAAGTACATATCAATTGGGGTATAATGAGCATAAATGGACTTTGAAATAAAGAAAATAAAAGCAGGCCTGAATTAAAATGTCAATGAGGCTACAAATCTACAAAGACAGGACACTAGCATGAATTATTTTTTGCATACAAGGGGCAAAGATCATGGTCATAAATTTCCATAAAATTGTCAAAATTTCCGCCCAAGTTTCCTCATTCCATCATCCTCAAAATTAAAACAGCGGTTAGTTATAATCATACAAAATTACCATCAAATTTTTCACAAACTATCTTGAATTTATTGAAAAATCAAAATTTTAACAAAAAATTGTTGAAATTTTGAGTATGGAACAAAATTTCCTTAAAATTGAAGTTTGATACTCAAAACCCTTCAAGTTGAAATTTCCATCTTGATATTAATCAAGGACATTTAACAGGGTTATTGTTTTACAGCCACACATTCGTCATTGGTGTGTTTTGTTTACAATATTTTAGTTCTAATTCTTTTATTACTACCTCTACTACATGTTTCTAAAGTTTCATTTTTAAAAAATGTTGTTTTGTTAATACTTTTCATCATTTTTTAAAATCAAAATTTTACTTAAATCAAAATATAAGACCTTGCCAGACATCATCAATCATGAAGCACAAAACAACAGTTAAAATCATTGATGGACTTAATTGACTGGAGACATTTTCCAAACAAACTTCAGAAGAGCTGAATAATATAATGCCATACTACAAAGTCCCTCCTTTTACAGAGACAGAAGTTCCATGCTGGTGATCCTGCCAGTCACTTCGGTTAAGCTAGGACTATTATTTTCATGGAGGATAGATTCTACTGACCTCCCTAACAAGAGATGGCACAAGGGTTGTTCCACAATGTCACACCTGCCAACCACATAAGATATGCTCTTGTTCATGGATTACCTAGGATCGCTAGAGGGCATGATTCCACATTCACAGTCACTAACACATACGACAAAATGGCCCACTAATTCTCACACAGCAAGGGTAGTGCTGCCCCTGACATAACTAAATTGCTAAACTGCTGTCTACAGAGGTCCTCTGACCCACTGTTTGCCCACTTCCACTCTCCCAGGTACATTTGCAATCTTTTCAAAACTTGTTTGAAATTCTCTTCTACTTTCCATCCCCGGACTGAAGGGCAAACTAAGGTGATTAATCATAATTTATGTTACCTACTTTGGCACATAGTTGGGGATTAGTCGAGTAACTTGGAAATTATATTGATTACAGAAGATTTTACCTACAATTGTTTTAGAGAATTGAACAACTGGAAAGATCCTTCCAAGATTGTACTAGTTTTTTCTCCACTCAGCCTGTTGACCGCCCTTTGCACCTGATGCCCATTTTCCCAAGTCAGTTCTTTCCCCAAGCACATACATGACCTGCTATTAGACAAAAAGATTTCACTGAGCATAAAAAATTAACCTTCTACTAATGTGCTTGCTGTGGCTATTTAGAATTTGAGGGGAATTATTTGATCGTACATATTCATCCTGAGTGCTACCACAAGAATTTCTTTAAGGAATGAGACTCTCAAGCCTCTATCCCTTCTCATATCTTTCAAAGACTAGGACCTAATGCCTATTTATTTGAAGTGCCAACTGATACAAGTCTCAGTCCAACTTTCAATGTTACAGATTTAATCCCTTACCAAGGGACATTCAAGCTTCCTTCCTTGCATGGAGGTCGTCCAGTTCCTACTAGTCAAGAAGTTTTCAGACCATTTTTAGATTCTACCAGAGAATCAGAGTGTAGCACCTTAACATGGCCGACAGTTTCATGCAAAATGGAAGTATTGCACTGCTTCCACTCCTGCGTGGATTGATGAGGATGCTTTATTCTGTCCTGCTCTTGACATTTTGCAGCAACACATTAATCATTCCTCACGTTCTGAACCAGGGAAAAATGATGGGGATCATGATAATTTGACAAGTACCACAGATGCGTAGTTTAGGATTTAACATTTTGGATTTTATTTTGTAATTTTAGTTCTGTAAGGATTTTATTTTTATCTTCGCTTTATTAGATTATTTTTTATATTTTTGGGGGGAAATGACTATATTAAGACTCCATTGTATACTTTTGAGACAACTTGCATGATTGAGGATTGAAACTTGAGTACATTTTCTTTGCTATGCCCGTTTTAATTTCCTTCTATTTCCCTTTTATTTCTGTTTATTTTGCTTTTACTTCTTGATTGGTAAATGGTTCTAACTTCTACCTCAGTAACACAAGTCAAATCAAAGTGGTACCAGCCAACAACTTTCAAACAAGGAACATTTACAATGTAACACGCAAATAGATCTGCTTTACAGAAAATGAATTAATATATATATATATATATATATATATATATATATATTAGCAAAAAAAAAATTGCATGTAGAAAAATATGCTCCAGTTGTGCTCCAAAAGCTGCAACCCTTTTTTGGACATGCAGCTGGTGTCAACCTTCAATTCTTTAGAGAATTGATTTTTTTTTCCCTTTACTTGTCTCCCTGTTTAGATTTTGACGGAATGCATATATTTAGACAACTTGAATGATTGAGAATTGAAACTCAAACTGATTTTTTTTTTTTAGTTCTGCTTCCCTATAATTTTCCTTCTACTTTCCTTTTCCCTTATTTTTTCCTTGTCTGCTACTCAGTTCAACATCATCCATTCAGAAGTCAATTTGGAGATATTATTTTTTCAATTAAAAAAAAAATGGTGGACGCATTCAAAAAATGCACCATAAAACCCAAATTGTATCACTTACACTTCAAAAAATCAACGAGATCTAAAATAGCACATACATCCATTTCACAGTTACAACTATACCAAAATGATGAATTTTTTTAACCATCTATCCTTGAGTAGAACAAAGACGAGTTTCCCTTCCCTCAAAAGCTCTTCTATTTCTCCCTCCACATAATCCAAAAAATAGGGATTTAATTGTGCAATTTTTTTCTTCTCTTATTGATTCCTGACCAAGACCACAATTCTTGGGCGACAGAACCAGCCATCATGAAAGAAAGACCTATAATAGAAATTCCTGTTTTGCAAAGCCCCTTAGCCCAAAAATAGTGGAGTTAACAGACAGATTTCCCTCTTTGCATTAAAAACATCTGTTAACTAGAACCTTTTCTCTTTTTTGTACATTTTTTATAGTGAGGATCCTCTGCCAAGCTGCCTCTCAAGTAAAGGCAGGCCACTATTGCTGGACCTCCCCGCTTCCAAAATGCCTTGCCAAGGAAAACCCACTGAGCAATCACCACTCTCCTGCCTTGTAATCTCTCTGTAGAAGGAATTTGCATTCCCCCATCAGTTCCCATTTTTAGGTTACTAATATTTTACTCATACAAACAATTAAAGATTCCATAAAATTGTTCAACTTCCTAGTCCTTGGCTGTTATTGAAAATTAATGTTACAAACTACTGTGTCATTCATTTAAGTAATACAGTTCTGCGGTCAAAGCATCCCCCCTTTTGCCAACCACAAGTGCTCTGGAAATTGAATTTGGAGATGTTGCTTCCTACACCAGTTGTCATGCCAGACAAGGACTAAATACCCTTTCCCAACTGCAAGAGCCACGTGTTGCCAATAGGCCTCTACCTAGTCTATCTCCAAATTCTGACACCATATGTCTACCTAAGCTCCTTCTGATCCACCCACTTCCCACTAAGCCACACTTTGAGTAAGAAGCAACTATCTTCCTCCATAAGCTCTCTTTTTCAACCATTAAGTGCCAAATCCACTTTCCTAGAAGGACTTTTTTGAATCAAGGAAGAGATTTAATGCCCAAACCCCTAATTCTTAACAAACCCCACTTTAAGCAAGTGATACTTGAACTCATCCCCAATGTTATCCACACAAGAATCTCTTTAATTTCTTCGAGCCTCTTTGCCACAGTACTAAGAATGCAAAATAGGGACATAAATTTTTTTTTTTTTTGAAAAAAAAGGCTTGTTAGCCATGGTGCTTTTAATTGGCATGAGCCTTTGCCATTTGGATAGGAGGTTCATCTTCTGCCCAGCAAGTTTTTCTCAGATTTCTCAACAACAGATTCCCAACTTTAAGAAGTAACCCCAAACACACCATAGGAAGTGATCCCACTTTGCATCCCGAAGTGTGCTAGGGTCACCTCCTCAATATCTTCCCACAAGGGGATTACCTGAATTTTGCTTAAGTTAAGCGAAAGACTACTTTGAAGCATTGTCAGGATGCACCTTAAATTGAGAATTTGCTCAACTGACCAAAAAATATTATGGCATCATCTGCAAGAGGTAAATCAGAAATCTTCAAATCTCCCATATCCTTCTCATGTTAGAAATAGAATTGAAAATTCAATGCAGAAAGAACTTGTTTTTGGGAAGATCATTGGCTTTGGGTAGCTCCTTTCTTTTGAGCTTTTCCCGCTCTCTTCTTTCCTTCTTTTCTAATCTTCATGATGCTCCAATCTCTAGTTTCTTTATTACTCATGGGATAGGGACTCATGGAATTCTCACTTTAGTAGGAATGTAAATGAAAGCAATACCAACGATTTGATTATTTTGTTGAAGACATAGGACTCATTGTTCTTCAAAGAGGGATAGGAGTTGACTCTTTCTTTTTCTTCAAAGAGGGATAGGAGTTGGCCTTTGGATGCTTCTGGGGATTTTTCTTGTTAGTGTTTTCTTCATTCAACTCATGCTTCTAATGTACTTCCATTTCTCTTCCATTATTTTATTGCAATAAACTAAGACGCCCTTCAAAGTCAAGGCTTTCATTTGGACTCGTATATTCAATGGAATCAATACTAATGATTTACTTCAGAGGAGAAGATTAAATGAAACACTTTGCCTCGCATGGGCGTGCTTTATTATAAGAATGGGTAGGTGTTTGCATATTTTTCCTTTTTTTTGGCAGTAATCCTTTTTCATGGGCTATTTTGAATAATTTGTTTCGTATTTTTGGAAAGCACTAGGTTTCCCCACCTTCTTTGAAAAGTTTGTCTCTTTCATTTGGTTTTGGATTTTATGAAAAAAGAAGGAAGGCTTAATATTTGGTATATGGTTTATTTGGTCAGAACAGAATGCTAGAATATTCAAAGGTTCTTTTTCCCTCGGCTCATTTGTTTGGATAGGGTGGCCTTACTTTGTTCACTATAGTGCTCTGCCAATGGATTTTTTCAAATGAGTTTCTCTACACAACTTGCAGAGGGATTGGACGGAGAGCTCTACTTCATTATCTTTTTCGCATTGTTTAGTTTTGGCTTTATTTTCCTGTATCCTCCTTTTCTGTATTATATCTCGAAACAAATTTCTTCTTTTATTAAAAAAAAAAAAATTAAGGGCAGTGTAGTCATAAACTTTCAGACAAGCAACATTTACAATATAACACTCAAATAGATCTGCTTTTAGTAAATGTGAGAGAGAGAGAGAGAGAGAGAGAGAGAGAGAGACACTGGGAACAACAACTGCATAAGAAAATATTAGGCTCCCACAACACTTCAAAAGCTGTGGCCAGCCTCAAAACCTAATAAACATAAAACATCAAATTTCTTCTATCTTTTTATTAAACAGAATTACATTAACAGAGAAAGAGAAAATTTTGGGAATTTCAAACATATAATTCAGGAATTAAAATAAATAACAAATCCATGTGATTACTATAGTGAACTGTGAGCAAAAGAGATGCCTCTAACAAATACCTGAAACTCACCAATACCAGAATATCTCCATCCCATTCTTTCTGAAAAAGAAGGGTACTTGAGCTCTCCAGATGCTCCCAGGCCGATTTCTACTGCAGATATAGTGCCCTCTGCAAACAAGTCATCAAAAACTGTCCGAAAACTTCTCATGAAATCAAAATATACCTGCATGTTATGGAAATGTTAATCAGAAAACCAGAGTGGACAAAATAAAGTAAGGGACTGCACACTGAAACAATAAGCTCCTGTGTGCAAAAAAACTTGTAATGCACATCCATTCATCTGAAAGAAACACTGATAATTATGAAGAACAAATTCCTTGTCAATAATTATAATAAATAAATACACAAAGAGACTACCAGTCTATCATGCATCAACGGGAAGTGACTACCTCGATACCAGTTCTACCGTTTAGTACTCGTTCTTTATCAATGCCCCAAGTTAGACATTCAGTGTTTCTTCTTCCTTCACGATCTGTGAAAAATATATCTTGGTTGTCTTTTCCAATATCCAAAACCCACTGAGGGAGGGGGATCAGCATCTCACCAGAGTCATTTCCTCCATACTCATGAAATGCCATAACCACCTTCAGAAATCAAAAGGAGATTACAATTGAGCTACTTCGAAGGAAAGTGTCGTCTATAACTATAAACCATAAATACGGAAAAATTTCTTAGCAAAATAATGACGAGCATAAGGGAATGCAGATTTGGGACCTTGAATTTTAGACAAAACTCAAAACACAAGTTATATTGAATTTTGTATATATTCACACAATTTGAGTTCCACGTTCCCATTTATAGCATAAAAGGCGAAAAGCTACTGAATTTTCATGATCAGCAATTTCAGAAAACCAAGGATGAGTGATGAGTAGTTCCTTTTACAAAAAACGCATTCAAATGCACGGGTCAAGGAAACAATCAACCTGCAATTTCAGCTTGAACTCTCGAATGATGTGAAATAGTTCTCTATAACCTGACCAGACATACTTCTGGGGGCCCCAACCTTCAACAATACCCCACCAACAATTTACAACAACACCATCTACATTCAAGGATTTCATTTGACTTAGCTCCTGTTTAATGCCTTCTGGATCAATCAACTGGCAGAAATTGTTGATAATGTCAGCCTGCCACATAATTCCTTGGATTTAGATATCATTTGAGTGGGGAAAACAAGAGGAAAAATAATGATGATGTAGATGATGATGACGAGAAAAGCAATCCAAAAATGAATCCAAATTTAAGAAATAAATTGTAGGCGCAGAAGAATGATTACAGATCAAAGTAAATAGTAACCACTTACAGCAAGCATCACACAAACAGGGACATAAGGAGTTCCTGTGAAGCCATTAGCACATTCCCCAGAATGAACATCTTGGATTAGCTGCACCAATCAACCAAAATATCAAATGCATACCACAGCTCAAAATAAAACTAAATTTGACTAGCATGATATCTAAGAACCCAAACAAAATGGTAAATGAAAACATATCGTATATGTCAGTAAAGCATAACAAAGATTTCACACCCTCCTACACACCCCATTCAAAAGCTGCAACATAGACCGAATGATGCTCCATTGAAAAAGAATGACTAAGTTGAAGTTTGAGAGAGAGGAATACAACAACAATAACAAGAAGCCTCAAGTCCCACTAGGTGGGGTCGGCTACATGAATCCTTTTTCGTCAATCCACCCGATCAAGAGCGTTTTCTTCTATTAGATTAAGGACTATTAAATACTTCCTCACGACCTCATTCCAAGTCATTTTGGGCCTACCCCCACCCCTTTTCATATCAAACACAATGACTAACTCACTACGCTTTACAGGTGCTCCACTACTACATTTCAAATGCCCAAACCATCTAAGCCGCCCCTCCCTTATCTTGTTTTCAACCAGTGCTATGCCCAAATTATTATGTATATGTTCATTTCTTACTTTATCTTTTAATATTAAACCACTCATCCACCTTAATATTCGCATCTCAGCAACTTTTATATTTTTATACATGTTGTCTCTTAGTTACCCAACATTCTGAACAATAAAGCATAGCTGGTCTTATCGCTGTCTATAAAACTTTCCTTTTAATTTTAAGGGTATACTACAATCACAAAACACACCTGACGCACTCTCCATTTTACGGTTTTTACCAAACCTATTTTAATTCTATGTACTGCATCTTCAATTTCCCCTTTAGCTTGCATAATAGATCCAAGATATCTAAATCTATCAGTTCTATTAATCTCTTGATTATCAAGTTTAATCTTCTCTCGATGCTACTCCTTACATTACTAAAATTACATTTCATATATTCTATCTTATTCCTACTTATCCTAAACCTTTTAGACTCTAATGTGGCTCTCCATAGTTCTAGCTTATTCCACTCCGCTCCTACTATCATCAATCAACACGATATCATCTGCAAACAACATACACGACGGGATCTCATATTGGATATTCTTAGTTAGTTCATCAATTATTAAATAAAAAGATAAGGACTCAAAGTAAAACATTGATGTACACCTATTGTGATTGGAAAATCTCTAGATTCACCTCCTACAGTCCTAACGCTAGTCACTACTCTATCATACATATCCTTAATGACCTCCATATATCTACTACAAACTCCCTTCTTTTCTAAGACCCAACAAAGAACTTCCCTAAATTCTCTATAAGCTTTCTCTAGGTCAATAAAAACCATATGCAAGTTCCTCTTCTTTTCTCTTAACTTTTCCAATTAATCTATTTAAAAAATAAATAGCTTCTGTTGTTGATCTCCCAGGCATAAAACCAAATTGATTTTCTGAAATCTTCATTTCTAATTTTATTCTATGTTCAATTAGCCTTTCCCATAATTTCATCGTATGACTTACAATCTTAATTCCACGATAGTTATTACAATTTTGAATATCGTCTTTGTTTTCGTACACAAGTACTAATCTATTTTTCCTCCATTCTTCTACCATTTTCTTAGTTTTTATTATAGTGCAGAATAAATTAGTTAACCAAACAATTCCTTTATCTTCTAAACATTTCCAAACTTCAATTGGTATTTTATTTGGTCCTATAGATTTCCCACTTTTCATCTTTTTTAATGTCGTCTCAACTTCAAGGACTCTAATTTTGCAAATATATCTTCTATTTTTAATCTTCTCCTCGTTTGTCACTTCCAAGTTTAGTCTTTCATTTTGGTTTTCATTAAACAACTTATTAAAGTATCTCCGCCACCTCTCTTTATGTCTTCTTCTCTAATTAAGACATTATCATTCTGGTCCTTTATACATTTTACATCACCTAAACCTTTGCATTTTCTTTCTCTAACTCTAGCAAGTTTATAAATGTCTTTTTATCCTTCTTTTGTATCTAGTTTAGTATATAAAGTATCATAAGCTTTATGCTTAACTTCACTAAGTCTTTTTTGCATTTTTTATTGCTTCTTTATATTTTTCATGATTTTCTATATTTTTACAATTTTGTCATATTTTATACCAATTTCTTTTTGTCTTAACGGCTTTTTCGACTTCTTGATCCCACCATCAACTTTCTTTACTACCCGAATATCTTCCTTTGGACTCACCTAAAACCTCTTTTGCTATCCTTACAATAGAATTTGCCATTCTACTCCAAACAACATTTGCATCAACTTTATCCTGTACAGTCCAATCACACTCTTTGTTCATTTTATCTATAAATTTTACTATATTATCTCCCTTCAAGTTCCACCATCTAGTTCTCTAGCGTTGAATTATACTACTCCTTCTCATCCACTTTTTAATATGTATATCTAACACTAAGACTCTATGTTGTGTAGCCAAACTTTCACCTAGAATAACTTTATAATCCTTACAAGATATACGATCCCCATTCTTAGTTAAAAAGAAATCTATTTGGTTTTTACTATACCCACTCTTGAAGGTTATTAAGTGTTCTTCTCTTTTTATAAAGCAAGTATTCAATACAACTAAATCATAAGACATGGCAAAATCTAAGATTGTACCACCGGCCTTATTTTATCTCCATATCCATGGCCTCCATGTATCCTCTCATATCCTATATTATCCTTTCCAATGTGACCATTCAAATCAAGTCCTATAAATGTCTTTTTAGACATAGGTATCCCTTGTAAAATACTATCCATATCTTCCCAAAATTGTTTTTTAAGATTTTCTGCTAATCCTATTTGGGAAGCATATACACTAATGACATTCACTATCTCCAAGCCTTAAGCTATCCTGATTTTAATTATCCTGTCCCCTATTCTTTTAACATCTGCGTTATCTTTTAGGTCTTTGTCTACAATAACACCCACCCCGTTTTTATGTTTCTCTATCCTACCCATTTCTTCTCTTGAAGGCGGATTAAGTTAATTTTCCTCCTAAACATTATTTTCACTATTTCCATACTTTTTCCCGTGAGAGTTCCTATATTCCAAGTTGCTAATCTAAACTTAATTTCTTGTGCTAACTTATTTATCCTCTCCCTTTTATATTGATCCGATCTATTCCCTTAACCTAGGTAAATTTGGTAAGAATTCATGATAATAAGATCAAACAAAGTTTTATGTTGACTGTCAGCTACCTAACAAAACCCTGCTCCTTTATCCGGGCTTGAGACCAGCTGTGTGTACAAATTTGTGTTACACAGGCGAAGTACATGTTTGCCTTTTCTTCTTTTTTTTTTCACAGGCTATTTTCTAGATCACACCTACAACTAATAGAAACTACAAACAATTTTTAATAAAAATGCATTAAAAATAAATTGGAGCATGGTAATAAGAAAGAATTCAACAGGATTCTGTCATAGATTGTGCAGAATGACAAAGGACTCATATAGATGACCCGACCTTGTGGGGCATAAGGCTTGATCGTTATTACTGCTGCGGTTGTTTTATTGTTGTCATCATCATCTTCAACGTTGTGTAGTTGTTACACTCACACACACACAAAGGGGCACTATGAATGAATTTATTAGTGTGCATGTATCCATTTACATAATGAGCAACTATCAAGGAGTCAGCTGAGGTATTACTTTGTGGTGGCAGCAGTTATTTGTGGAGAAATGGCGATGCCATGAACCCCATGCATTGTTGAGGAAATTTTAGAAATTTTAATTTTAATTTTTGTTAGTAGTAAGTTATTTTTTGGAAAAACTAGTTTTATCATTTATATTGAATTGTAATAATATCTTTGGATTTTTGGAACATGACAATTAAGAACTTGAGTCCAGCTATTACTCCTTTTGTGTCTTGGACATGTCCACAGCCGAAAGCCTCTTGGTATCAAATTATAGCCACAGGCCAGCCTTTACTGCCACACCACAAGCTCCATCATCATTGCTGGAAACCAGAGCTTCACTGCTATCACCACTATCTTAATCACTACTACTCCAACACCCATTAAATAACTCCCCCCACCACCCTTCTCTCCATGCAGCGTCTCTTCTAACCCGCAAAAACTGCTAATTGAACAAAAGCAGAACCCCCAGGAAATAGTGAACTACCTCAAAATTTCCAATCAAGCATCATCCACCAATCAAAGCTTATCCCCTAGATCGATCCTGCATTGCAGTCAAAATATTCTTATCTTTACAGCATCCTTGTTGAAGGGTAGCTGCAACCTGAGATTTTTCCATCCTCCTTGTCAATTAGCTGTTTTTGGCAGTACATCATAGCCAACCACCCTTTATCTCCGGAAATTGCCATTTCTGCCCTGCTCTATCGGGAATTCTAAACCAGAAAGCAAGCTTTGGTTTGTATAACCAGGTGGTTCATAATATAACCCTACCTGACCCAAATACCAGAGCCCAGTACCTTACCAAATGCCCAAGCCCACAACCAGCACCTTAACCTTGAACCTAAACCTTGATGCAGCAGCTCCAAAACCCAGTGAACCCAATTCTGCCTTAAACCTAGCAAATTTGTACCTGGCAGGATCTATCTAGCCCCTGCAGCTCAGCCATGCATCAAATCTGTTAGGGGAAAAAGTGTAGTTACCAATGCTTAGTTTTAAATAAAGATAACAACATAGTCTTGTGGAGAATATGACTGGCCCAAGAACATAATATCAAGGACATTGCAGATCTGCTACTCTCATAGCTGATCGTGGTATAGAGCTCACTCCAGATACTTTCCCAAACACTGTTAATTTTCCCAATCTCACTAGAGCAGGTTCCTGATGGCATATTATTCATTCAACCAATTGGAAATATTTTAATGTAAAGATTGTTAGGAATGAAAAGGCAAATCTAGCGATCACCCATCTTGAAGGTTAGGGGATTGGGTGGAACAATATCTACTTCCAAGCTAGGAATCATCCGTTGGCATGAAGAAGGTGATTGTTCATAAAAGCGTGTTAATTATGAATGGTAAGTATCTTCAAGGCTGTTCTCCCTCCTAGCATGGAAGGACACACAGACAGACACACAAATTTCATGAACTCATCTCGAGATGTCAATTTTATAAGAGTAAACCACACAAACTATACATTATATTGGTCAATTGTGCTATGGGATCTGGATAAAACAAAATAGCATAACTTAGAATATAGTGAGCAGGCTGCATCTCATGGCAAAGGATGTTGACAAAAATATCACGTAAACGAAAGATGACTGAAAAAAGGAGGGTAGACCATCTCGAGTCCAAACCATTAACAACTCCCATTCAAACTAAGCCAGTTGAGCTGAACATGACCGATAAGCATTTGCTGGAATGCTTAGAATGCAGAGAGAGGGGATATTCATTGTCCCAGAAAATGTGGATGAGTGAAAGGAACCTAAAGCAGAATGAGGAACCTAAATCGTGTGTGGGTGATTACATACATAACATTAGAGCCAGTGGTCTAGATCTGAGCAATTATCCATCAGAACATGATGAAGCCTGAGCCAGGAGGCCCAGGACCAAGTCCAAATTGAATAAGATTTTCCATCATACTTTTATTTATACTCGAGCTAAAATTAATCTGATTTGTCATCATTTGGTTCATCAGCTTGGCATATGACCATTTTGGGCTACTATTACTTCTTATGTTGGTGAGGATTGCTCAGTGGGATTCCGTTACAGCTCCATTGCTAGGTTTGTTATTTGCATGCTAGTCATGTGTTGTTAGGTGGCAATTTCAAAAAAAGGCGTTGCATGATTTATTATATGATTATAAGAACTCTAGACATGTTTGGTATTCATGTTGCTGTAAGTGATTGCTGCCGTTGTTTGCAGTTGCTGTTTGTCATTCCAGTTGATGTCACTGTTGGCTATGACAAATGTTTGGTTAACCTGAAGTTTGAAGTGATTTTAAAGATTAGTGACAAAATGGCCATTATCATCGTGACAGCAGTTAATAGAGTAAAGACATTATCAGCATGATCATGTTAGATAGAATTCATTTTTTTTCCTTTTTCTTCTACTGACAAAAAAGAAATGATGTCATTAGAAGAAAAAGGAATTGTTCTAGTTATAAAATAGAACTACAAAGGTTGAATTGAACAAGAAAAAACTAGATACAATGGCAAACATAACCAAGCAAGAATGCAATTTTTCTATTTAATTTGTAAAATATTAATAGCCTTTCATCTCAGCGATGCCCACATGTTGTGCTTGGAATGTAATTGTAGCTGTCCCATTTTCAATCATGTGAAATGTTTCGTCACTGAAGCAGCCAACACTCATATTGATTTGCATTGCCTTAACTCTTCTTCCAATTTTTAACTAAAATTGAAATAAAATAACTATGTGAATTTAAAATGTAATTAAAATAATATATCCATAAAATTTATAAAAAATTGAAAAATTAATAATTAATTTTATTTATTTATTTTTAAACTATTTGAAAATAATTCGTTTTATTTATTAATTTATTTATTTTACTATTTTTCAATTTTCATGTACAATAAGTAGCACTGAAAAGTGAGTTTTGAAATATAATATATTAGGCAAAAATAATTATAGTAATTTTTTTTATTATAACATTATTTAAGACAAAAGGCATCAACCTTCCCTGAGGTTTAGCAAAAAGACACTCACCTCCCTTGAGGTTTTAAAAATCCCAAAACCCTACTCTGAGATTTATAAAATTCCACAAACTTCTCCTTATATTTTGCAAGAAAACAACATTTTTTAGGAGTGCAATTGTCCCAAAAGTCGAATGTCAGACGTCCCTGGGATTTTTGAAACCTCAAGGGAGGTAAGTGTCTTTTGGGCAAACCTCAAGGGAGGTCAGTGCAAACTATAATTTAATTTTTAATTTTTGCATTTTTATTCTTTCATTCTTAAAAAAATTTGTTATTTGACTAAAGGAGAAAAATGAGCATTAACTCAAATCAATTTTTTAATTTGTATTATTTTTATAAATATTAACCTAGGTTGTTGGGCTTCGGTTTTTTGTTTTTGTTTCTAGTTTTCAGTTTTCATTTCCGGTTCTTGTTTTCATATTTTTTTCTGGGGATAAGAAACTGCCCCTAAGAGAGCAAACCAAAACAAAAAACAAAAAAAAAAGGGTATAAACAAACCTGTTCAAAAACCAGACCAAACTGCAATACCCCACAAAAAAAAAATTATAAATTCATTTAAAATTTTCTTAATGTAGGAAAAAAATTATCCAGAAAACACACATTTATATATACCAATGAATCGGATCTCTGTCAACGCATGCGAGAGAGAGAGAGAGAGAGAGAGAGAGAGAGAGAGAGAGAGGGCGATTGGAGGCACTGTGAGTCAAAGTTTATCACAGTAAGAGATTATAAACATTTAGGTTTCAAGGAAGCACAGAATTGAATGAGGAAGACATTGGTGACTGCGATACGCATATAGGCAGCCTAGCAGTAATGCAATTCATCTAGGGAATAGTCATATTTGACTTTTAACAGAAATAATGTTTGTGAGACACATTAAATTTTAGTTTTTGAAAATGTGTTTTCCCTCCATCCAGTGGCTGTGTTTGGCAATTGGCACCTGCAAGGTTAACCAGTCATGTATGACAATTTTGTGTTTCAGACCTACAGAACATAAAAAGGCAAGCCCCAAGCACCAAATTGCAGAGAGCTGATAAGTGCAAGATCAATTTGATAAGCTACAGTCCCATATGCCAAAGCCTGCTTTTAAAATATTGGTTCAAGTTCTTCCCATTCTCCAACACAACGTCCTATCAGTCCGGGTTTAAGACTGAACTTTTGTTTTTCATAGTAAGGGGAGCTTAGGCGCAAATGGTAAGGTTGTCGCTGTGTGACCTGGAGGTCACGGGTTGGAGGCGTGGAAACAGCCTCTTGCAAAAATGCAAGGTAAGGCTGCGTATTATTGACCCATTGTGGTCCACCCCTTCCTTGGACCCCGCATACACGGGAGCTTTGTGCACCGGGCTGCCCTTTAGTAGAGTGTTGATACCAGTAGCTCTTAATGAAGAAAGGCCCAACCACAAAGCTTTATGCATAACTTAATTTAATTTTATTCTAAAATTCACTGAGTTATATTTTGCAATACGATATTCACTATTGACCTATTAAGCACATAAAGCATACACTAAATTAAACAAGTTCCATTATTTTATTACTTAAAGTTCAAAAAATTTAGTAAATTTAGAGCAACAAGTTATAATATACAACCAAAGCTATTAAACTGCAAATTATAATCACAAAATTTATCACTAGAAAATAATCATTAGCAATTTGGATGGGACAAAAACTTAAAAAGAAAGAATGTTGAAGTAGAACAATAAAGAAAAGACGTACAAATTATTAATATTTACTGAATAAAGTAGAGCTAACAAAACAGTATTGATATCATATGGTTAATTAACCCATCTCTTCTAAATATTAAAAAGAAAAATAATTCTATATCGCTGTCATCCAAATTTTCACTTCTTTCTTGAATGCAGATTTGTTTTTTGATCAAGTACGATGCAGCATACAACAAAAGCTGAATTTATTACTATATTACATATATAAATGTATATATTTCACACTTCCTGGCATTTTTTTATTTAAACGCTGTTTTTTATGAAATGAAATAAGGGAGAAAATGAGAATAAAAATAGAAAAATAAAAATAATTTTGCGCTGCAACAATCCCGTATGTCTTGCGGGTATATAACAGTCTTTACACAGTGCAGTAGCTCATAGCAAGCTCTATGACTATGATTTTTGTTTCTGCCATTTCTAGCGCTGTGTAATGGTATAAGGATGCCAAACATTGATTAGGTAATTTTATGCAATGCTGTTGGGTAAAGTTGAAAACCAGAATATAAAACAATGCTACTCAACTTAGGATGATCCAAATTTGTATCATTGTCCCAGTTTTGAATCAGAGAAGTAAAAACACAGAATCTAATTGCCTTTTTCTGATATCCTCAAGGAAAACTTCAGAATTATGACAACTAGATATATCCTTGTATAAAAGATCTCATGGGATAGTAGCAAGGTTGATAATATTGATAAAGCACATCTACATCTTTCAATTATGATGTATATCTAGGTTTAACATATCTCTGTAGTAGTCATACAGCCTTGAAAAGTGGCAATAGTAATCTCTCTCAATAGTTATCCCAACTATCTCCTGAAAGTAACATTTTCTCATGAATGGAAGGTGACAAGTAGTATTTACAAGAAGATCTTCTTCTACAGAAAGAAATTTTCTACAAAAGAGATTAATTCCACATTTTTTTTTTTTTTTTTTTCTGTTTTTGATGTTTTTTTGCCATGGAATAAAGTGGAAAAGAGTGGGGAAAAGTTGGTCAGTAAGAAAACTAACTGATTTGTTTGAACTGTGAAATGTAAATTGCAAATCTTATCCAAGTTAAAGAAATTACCTGATCAGCCTCCAAGCATTCGGGGGAGTTGATGGGGCTAACACTCGTGTATTTCTCACTCTTTGTATCTGTCTCTGCAACTACAACCGAACCAAGAGATGCTGGTGACAAACTCTCATCAATTCTGAGAACTGATGTTTGACAATCCACTGAAGCTTTAACAGAGGAAATTTTCAAGGAACAAGACAAAGGGCTTTCAACCGACCTGACAGGATAAGTTGCCTGTACACACATAATAAATCTTGGGAATAACCAATTATTTTGCTATTAAAACAATTTTACACATTAACACAATATGAATGAACATAACAGACACAAAATAAATGCAGTAATAATCACCATACTTTGAATAAAACAAAATAAACATTTTAAGTCTTTCAAGCTTTAACAGCCTTGACAAGCCAAAACATATGGCAGCTAGAAATTATTTTTTATAGTATTTTAGAGAAACAGACTTAAAAACAACCCCACCATGCAATCAAATGGCCTCCACCAATATTCCATAAGAACTATATTCTATTATGTCCAAAACATTAGCATTTTTTTCAACAACTGCACAGCACAGACCTTCTACAGATGAGCCATGTCAATGGTGGACATCAACACTTCTCAAGACACCCCTAGGACACAATTCCAACACTCCCAAGCTCATCTACAGTTTAGATTTCTCCAACACAGTAACATATGACTTGTACTGCAAGAAAGAAGAAGAAAAAAGAAAGATGAAGGTGAAATTATAATCAAAATAACAGCACCTTCCTTCTGACTGTAAATCCAAAAAAGACACTCTAAAACATCCAGCTGCAAAAGACCAAAGCAAATCCATATAAAAATTCCTGCCCATAGCAAAAAATACGTGACCCCTTCCAGTAAAAATATGTGCATTCCGTTCCAATTTCCAACCATATCCCCACAAAACAACAAAACCCTGTAACTCCACAAAGCCACATCATCTCTACCTTCTCAAAACCTGTAAAGGGAATAGTCAACAAATCTTCAATCAACCCCGGGCAATCCAATTCTCTCCAACTAAACCAAATAACTTGTTCAAAATCCTCCATTGAGAAAGAAAAATGCAAAAAATAAAAATGAGATGCAAATCCTGAGCTAACAAAACATTAGGGACATAAATCTAGAAGTAACGCCTTCAAAGGCTTCCTACTGCCCAACAGATTTACGGTATTAACCCTATTAAGAGCAAACAACAAAATAAAAACTTTCATCTTAGAGGAGACGTTGGCTTCCCAAATACAACAATGAAGCAGAAAGGACATACAACAGACCATAGGTATGCTCCAGGAAACTGCCAGGGATTTCTCTTTTCCTTCTCTTCTTCTCTTCTCCATCTCTAATCCGGGTGCTGTATTTTATTAATTGAATCTTCAATTTATTTCATATTCACAACATGGTATCAGAGCCAGGTTCTCTGAACCTAATTAATCGGATGAAGTTACAGCCCTTCCTTTCCTTTTTCTCTCCCTCGTCAACTCTTAAAGGCGAAACAATGGTATCTCAAATTATAGCCCCTCCGGTGTGTAAAACATCTTCTCACCATACCCATAGTGTATGAGACAAATGTATGCATTTCGATTAGGGTCAAATCTTTAGAAGAGATTTTCTTTTCTGGCTAGAGAGTCATTTAGGGTTTGTTATCCTTCTCCCTTCAGCCGTAAGCCACTCTTGTGGGTGTTATGTGGCTGGTGGTAGTTTGCTCATGCAAAGACAGCACCCTACTATTTCTGGCACACTGCTGTTGCTGTTTCGATGCTTCCTGTGATTGCTGGTAGCATGTTAATACTGTTATGATGTTGTAGCTGCTTCTTTTCATGCCTGCCTATGCTTCTAGCTGCTGCCAGATTGGTTATTGAGTACCTGCACTGCTTTTTAAGTGTCTGCAGTGATTCATTTTGGTCTGCCCAATTCTGTCTATTTAAGCTGTCTGCGCTCTATTCTGCATGGTCAAAGCCAACTTTGACAGGAATGTGAGACTATTTATGTCTGATTCTTTCTAGGATAATGTAACTTCAGTACAGTGGTCGTACCTTCCTGTTGAAGTTTTGGACCCTTGAAGATCTGGACTGCTGTTCTGTGCTAGTGTGTGCTGCCTGATTCTGCTTTGTTGCTGTGTTGTTAATTCCTGATGCCAGTGGTTCTGATGTCCTCAGCAGTGAGCTTCACCTGATCAAGTTGACATACAGATCACATCCGTCAAAACTGTTTGATCCTACAACCACTTGTTATGGTCTCAGGCAATGCATGCGTATAGAGCACAAAAGGGAAGTCCAAGTATCTACTGCTTTCTCCATCATATCCAGACTCCAAGGATTGTGAAAATTGGGCAAAAGAGAATGGCAAATCGCTTGTGTGGTTGTGGAATAGCATGGAGCCAGCAACAACTTGACATTTCATAAAGAGCCAAAGCCATATAGAATGATCTTCATGAAAGCTTCTCACAAGATAAAAATAGAACTCATGTTTTTTTTCCAAATATGACACAGAAGGTAGATCCATCAGTGAGCATTATAGCACTCTGACGGGTAAGTGGGAGGAACTCAATATTTATCAACTAGTTAATTTCGAAGTTGAGATGATTAAAAGGCAACGGGAAGAGTTCTTGGCTGCCAAGTATTTGGGTTTATCCTGAGCTTCAACCCATCCATGATAAGATTTTTGACAACCATAAATGAAGCATATGCTAGAATCCAGCAGACCACCAAATATGGCTCTCAGTCTTCTTCTCAAGCTTTTTCCTGTGACAATTAAGCCATAGTTAGCACTAACTCTAACCATGATATGGCAAGTGCTCAAGGACAAAGCTGAGGACGAGTTTTGGATGGCAATCATGGCAGAGGTAGAACACTAAGATGAGTTAATGTGACAATTCACACACACGTTGTAACAAGGACAATCATACGAATCATACAATTAATCATTGTTGGGATCTCAATGGAAAACAAGCTTGGGCCAATAAGTCTCTTGCAAAGGTGATTCTACTGTTTGACACTTCAAGTGCACCTCGTCGGAGCTGAGTACATCATCTTCTGTGTCCTAAGAGTATAACAATCTTGGGTTCAACAACTACAAACTCACTCTTCTAGATCTATATTGTGGCCCATTCAGGTTCAATCGGTCTTCTTGCCTCGTCATTCTCACCTTGGCTTCCATACAATCTATTTCAGTCCTTGAAACTCAGTACTTTACCCTCTGAGGTTATTCGTTACACCAGTTTCTAGCTATGGCAATATTATTCATTTCCTTGTATTCATCTTTCCTCAGCATTATATGTGCTAAATTTCTCCTAAACTTATTATGAGGTAATCAATTAACCAAATCTCATAACTGTTCTATAACCTTGTTTCCTTTCACAGTGTATGATTAAGAAGAGGATTAGTGGAGGGACTTGAGAAGGATCGCATTGCATGTACTATTTCAATGATGATGGTGATAATTCCAGTTCTTTTTTTTTTTCGGATAACAAAACAAATCCATTGATGAAATAGATCCTGCTCTTGCATACAGCTTCTTCAATTTCGACTCATAGAATTCCTCCAAATAAATGGCATGCTCATTGAGTCATCCGTCCCTTTAAAAACTGCAACAAGTTTTCCCATGTCCAAGATGAATTCTCATTTTGACTGTTCAGATTATCAGTTAGGAAGGCATATTAGGTCTTTATTTTTCTGTCTAGAGTTGAATCTCATGGTAACTCATTGTTTTCTATTATTCATTCAGATATTCGGGGTCCGTATAGAGTTGAGAACTTGACTGGTCATCAACATTCCATGCCATTAGTTGATAATTTTTTGCATGGGACCTAGATCTATTTTTTTAACACACAAATCAGAAGTTCTTAATGTGTTTATCAATTCTACAAAGAAATGAAAATCAGCTTTCTATTCGTATTCAAATCCTTCAATCAGATAATGCACTTGAGTTTGTTAAAAATGAGCTTCAGTCTAAGGAATTTTTCTCAAACATGATGAGTACATACCCCTCAACTCAATGGAATAGCTTAACAGAAAAATAGGCATTTACTTGACATAGCACAATCTCTACATATGCATGTTCCTAAAACCCTTCATACTAATGCTCTTCTTAGTTCTTACAGCATATCTTTTGCTTAACACGATGCTTTCCACTATTTTAGGGGGACAAATTCCCTTCACAATCATGTACCTAAAAACATCAATGTTCTCTGCCGAGCCTTGCGTCTTTAAGTGCACATGTTTTGTTCATGTTCCACATACTCATCAAGACAAATACCTCCTCATGTTATTAAATGCGTCTTTGCAGGTACTCAAGAAACTCAAAAAGGATATAGATGTTGTGGTCCCCGCACACACACAGAAAATATGTAAGTCCAACAATTTATAGTCCCCTCTCATGTAGTGATCCTCCTGTTCTTTTATCCTTCTAGAAAACTTCCACTTCTCTTCCTAATCCATCAATTAATAATTGCAAGTTTATAAATGACGAAAAGCAAGCACAACATCACTATTGCCATGCAGCCACCTCTTCTGCCCATCTTTTTTCAACTGTTTCTAGAGATCCACCCCGGTGTGACTTGGATTATCCAATTGGTCATCAAAAAGACACTTAAAACATGTACACACCGGACTTTAATTCCTTATCCCACTCATTATACTATTTGCCTTCCTACTCCTATGCATTCTTTTGCTTTGTCTATTTCCTCTACTTCTATCTGTTCCTTGCACGTTAAACTGTATGCTAACCCCTGGTGAAGACATGCAATGGATATAGAAATAAATGCCTCGACTACTCAATGAGTCATGGGACTTGGTGGATCTTCCTCTTGGTAAGGAGTGCAGCTTTGGGTCTACAACTTCAAATATCTTCCTGATGGCCCTATCAAGTGGATGATGACTTGATTGCTTGCCAAGTACACCCCAACATATGGTGTTGATTATTCCTATTGCTCAACTAAATTTTCTGTTCCTATTTTGATCTATCTCATAGGCAGTTAATTTTGATTGGTGCTTATACTAGTTGGGTAAGAACGCATTCTTATATGGAGATTTGCACAAAGAGGTATGCAAAGACGAACCCCCTGGGTATGTTGTGCAGGGGGATGATTGAAAGATATGCAGGTTGCATAAGGCTATTTATGGTTTTAAGCGATCTCCTCAAACCTTTTGACAAGTGCAATATAGTGGTTTCGACATTTGGCTATATCCAGCACTACTCTACACTCTTTCTCCTTTAAACAAAGACACATGTAGTACTTCTAGCAGTTTATGTAGACTCTCTCATCATCACTGCCAAAAACCAATGGGATTGCAAATGTCAAGGAGTGGCTTCAAGAAAATTTCAAATTGAGGATTTTAGTTCTCCATATTACTTTCTTGATGTTGAGATAGTATAATGTAGGAAAGGGTTGAATCTATCTCAGCAAACCAAAAATATATCTTGACCTTGCTAAGTGAGACAAGTACGCTGGTAGCTAAACCAGTTGATACTCCTTGAGTGCCAACGTGAAGTTGTCTAGGGATGTTGGATTGTACTTTGAAGACAATTTTGGATCATACTTTGACAACACTTCCTTTATCAGGCTCCTTTTCCTTACACCCCGTAGACCCCTCACATTCCAACTGATAATCTTCATTCTTAAACCACTTTTACTTGCACATTTTTTTTGTGCTATTGTTTGTATTTGTTTTGTTTGTTTCAAGTCCTTAAACTAGCACTAAATTATAATTAGACCTAATCAACCCCCTTCTTGAGTTGCTTTTGTGATAATAGAAGAAGCTTGTGAAGACTCCTTTTGCGAAATTGATGGATCAATTAGGCAATGTTTTCACAAAGGCTTTATTTAACCTGGCATTGTCTAATGGTTGTAACAAGTTAGGTGATATTTATAACCTTAATATGTTATTTTAGTAATTAGGCAGCGTAAATGGGGACATTTTTAATCCTTATGATCTTTCGTTTTTAATATATAAGAGGCATCAAGAGTTGTATGATGCTTCAGGTAGCGGTCGACTTGGCCTTCTCTTCTCCTCCTCCATCTCTAACCCTAAGCGCTGTATCGTGTTCATTGAATCTTCAATTTATATCAGATCCACAACACTAGTCAAATGCTCAAAAAAACATTTACAAGAATAGACCTCTGAAAAATTCAAACCCCATAACCTGTCCCTCCCATTTGAAAAAGAACAGTCCTCCAACAACAACAACAACAACAAAGAAGAGAATTCCTCCACCTCTCTATCATTTAGAGACTTATGATGGAAATCCCATGAAATATTAAACCCATTTGAGATAAGGAGTGAAGCAATGACATCATTGTGCACCAAATAGAGACAATAAAAGGCGAGGAAAAGAGATAAATCATAGAGAATTCCCCAACTAAGGTAGTGTTTGGGAGCATAGATTTCGGGCTTTTGATTTGAATTTGTATGGATTTGGAAGAAAGTCTAATATAAATTTTTTTATAGCAAAGAAAATTTCATATCATCAAGCCAGCATGTTCCTCCGATCTCCTTGTGACTCCTGGAAACTATTCCCTCTGGAAAATCCAAAACCAATGCATCACAATGACGTTACCCAGACCATCACCCAATTTAATTTCTTCCCAGAGAGTATCCATGCATTACACTCCAGCCATATCCCCCATAAAACTGCAAATATGCCAGACTACCATAAAGCTACCCCATCCTTCATTCTTCTAAAGCCTGCGAAAAAAACGACTAACAAGTCTCCCACCGAAGGACAGATTCAACTCTCTCCTATAATACCAAAAAAGCTTATTCCAAATCCTCCAAGCAAATTCACAGTGGAGAAGAAGATGAGAAGCAATCTCAGTGTTCTTGTAACAAAGCACACATATATCAGGAGAGAGAGCCTTCAAAGGTCTCCTGATTTGCAGCAAGTTTTTTGTATTTATTTTATTAAGCACAATCAACCAAGTGAAAGCCTTAAATTTTTGGGGGTGCCTTGGCTTTCCAAATAACAGGATATAGCGGAAAAGGAGAACTAAAACAGATCAAGAAGTTTGCAAGAATAAACTCCTGACTGATCCAAAGACCAAGAACAGACATCCTTCCCCAACGAAAGGTCACTCCCATTCAATAAACAAAAAAAGAAGACAACTCCACCATCTCCCTATTGTTAAGAGGTCTCTAAAATGGAGATTCCAGGAAACCAAAGGACTACTCAGATCCCAACATAGACAAACATGGCTCTATTTTGCTCAGAACTCAAACGAAAGAGATGAAGGAAAAAAGTAGGAAAGAAGTGTTTCCCAGCCAAGGTTCTTTCCAGAAGTGGATACGTGAACCCCTCCCCTCTTTAACTTTAGTGTGAAGGGTGAAAGAAGGATAAATCTAAGAAATGGACCTCCTCGAACTTCCCAAAGAACATCTTAAATTAAAATTGGTATCCCACCCATTCTCATCCAACCAAACTTACTTATTATTACTCTATGCCAAAGAGAAGATTCTGCTAGAGGAAAGCACCATAACCATTTAGCTAAAAGAGCAGTGTTTTTAGATACCAACTAACCTAGACCTAACCATCCCCCCTCCTTAGACCTACAGACCTCTTCCCATTTTACTAAGTGGTCCTTGTGACCCCCCACACCATACCACAAAAAGTCAGCTTGCTAGCAATCCCATCAGAAACTTAAAAACAGACAGGAAAGATAGTGAAATTCTAGATGAATCAGGGTTATTCTTCCACCAAAGAGAAAAGACCTCCGTTCAACCCATCTGATCTCTTTGTCACCCTTTCCACAACTGGATTCCAAAAAAAAAAGCAGCTCTAGGATTAACCCCCCAAAGGAACCCATAAGTCAATGGCAAGTCCAAAATGCCACACCCCATTTCAGTAGCCCACTCCCTTACACACTCCACAAGCACATTCAAAGCTGTTAAACTACTTTTCCCCATATTAATTTTTTTAAGGCCAGGCGCCCTCTTGAGAATTTGGAGAATACCCAAAATACTCTTGAAAGAAGGGCTATGATCATCAAGGAAGAAAATGGTATCATTACAAGCTAGAGATAAGATACCACCACTCCCTCTCTCCCAACTTCTAGACCTCTAACCAACTCCCTCCCCACAACCCTGTCCACCATACTACTCAACACATCAGCTACAAGGACAAATAAAGAAGGGGACAAAAGGCTCCTTGTCTAATGCCCCTCAAAGAACTAAATCAAGATTTGGGCTCACCATTCACAATCATCAAGAACCACACATTACACAAACAGCCCCTAATCCAACAATGCTCATGCTCACCAAAAGCCAAGCAGGGTAGTGTGGTTTTGGTTATTGCTCTTTTTCTTTTGTTTGCATTTTCCTAGTTCATAGTAGTTTTGTTTGCTGTTTGTTGTTTCTGGTTTTTGCTTTGCTGTTTCCTCTTTGGTTGTTGCTTGCTTTTTGAAATATGATTAGCGAAAAAAAAAAAAAGGCTCACCAAAACCCTTCTTCGCAAATACTTTATCCAAGAAGCTACAACTCACTCTATCATAAGCTTTCTCAAAATCTAATTTAAATATGAATCCCCTCTTCTTATTCCTACAAATATCCTCCACCACCTCATTGGCAAGTAGAATGGCATCCACTACTTGCCTCCTCACCCCCCACAAATGCACTTTGGGTGCTAGAAATAGTATCAACGACCATCGCATTCAACCTACTAGTTAAAACTTTAGTGATAATCTTGTACACAACAGAGACAAGACTAGTATGTCTAAAATCCTCAACCTTAATAGATCCAGATACTTTTAGGTACCAATATAAAAGAGGAGTCAATGCTTTCGGTCAAAATTTTCAACAAAAATTTCAACAAATC
Organism: Malania oleifera; assembly: GCF_029873635.1. Classification (NCBI taxonomy): domain Eukaryota; kingdom Viridiplantae; phylum Streptophyta; class Magnoliopsida; order Santalales; family Ximeniaceae; genus Malania; species Malania oleifera. Next base: position 34,391,993 of record NC_080421.1, read on the forward strand.
GCCCTCAACAACCTCGCAACAATCTTGGGGAAAAAAGAAAACAATGTTAGAACCATCCAGGCCTGGGGCCTTATACCTTTCCATCCCGAAAACCAACCCTGTCACTTCCTCCTCATCAAATGGTCTCTCTAACCAACTCTTTTAATCAACAACTATAAGATTCCAGTCCAACCCCTCTAACATCAATCTACAATGGTCCCTCCTCCGGATACAAACTCTAGAAGAAGTTAGTAACAGCAAAAGCAATCTTATCTTGATCATTAGAGCCTCTCTTTCCCCCATATCTAACTCCTAATCAAATTTCTGCTCCTCTTACCATTTGCTAGCCTGTGAAAGAAAGAAGAGTTACAATCACTGTCTTTAACCCATTTGAATTTTGTCTTTTGCCTCCAACTCCTCAATTCCTAGAAGATCACCTCTTCCAAGTCATTCTTCAAGGAAACTCTTCTTTATCTCCTAGCTTTCCGAGAGGTTAATCTGCTCCTCCTTCCTCCTTATTCCAAACTTTCAGCTTCACCCTTCAACTGTTTCAATTTTCTCATAAATATAAAACTTTCCCAACCCCTTTCCATTTCCTCTCCCAAGACTGCCTAACCAAAGGCTTAAAAGTTGCATGGTCCAACCACATATTCTCGAACCTAAAAGGGGTACGACCCCACACCACCTTACTATATTCCAACAAAAAAGGAAAATGGTTGGATGTTGACCTAGGGAGAGTACTTTTAAGTGAAGTTTAGAAACTCGTCCTCTCACTCCCTACAAAATAAAAATCTATTCAATCTAATAGCCACTGCTCTATCCCCCTCTACAAACCAAGTAAAAGAAGCGTTCCCAAGGGAAGTTCTCTCAAACCACAATCCCTAATTAGCAAGTCAAAGTTCTACATACTAGTGGAAACTCTAACCCCCCCCCCCCCCCCACTTTTTTTTTTTTCTCTCTAGGATCTTACCACTTAAAATCACCTCCCACTATCCACTTGGGGGAGCAAAATCCATAAATAGAGTAAAGTTCTTCCTAGGAAAAGCTCCTAAGAGTTAGTACTAAAGGCCCATAAACTGAGGAAACCCATCCCTGCCCCTTCCCTCTCACTTAGCACAAAAAGGGGAAAAAATCCCACCAGCGTGTCCACTTTGGATATAGATTGACAATCCCACATGACAAGGATACCACCAAAGGCAGCACACGGGGGCAAAAAATCCCAATCCCCAACCCAAATTCTTCTACAAACCCCAACCCCCTGGTTACTATTTCTAGTTTAGTTTCCAAGATAAGACCGATATCTAAGGAGTACTTGACCAAAACTTCCTTAATCAAGTTCCTTTTCCTAGTCACCCTAACCCTCTAAAGCTTCCAACTATCTTCATAATTTGACACATTCCCCCCCCCCCCCAACCCCTTCCCTAACTCTTTACCACATTCGTAATTTGTCGATGAAATGAGGTTTTTAAGCACTTTCTTAGCTTTCTTTATACGACCCAGGGCTCAATCCTACCCTCACCAAATTCCCAACAGGTCTAAAAAAATCCAAGCCTAGGTCCTCAAGAAGTTTTTGTGGGTCTAGGTTGACTATCTCACCACCCTCAAAGCTAAAACCACAACCCTCCCTTCTATTAGAGTCCTCCCTCTAGCATAAAATTTCTAAAGAAAGAATGTGTTGAGTAGGACAAGGAAGGATACCTTTACTAATCCTAGATGGACAATGATCCTCCATGACATCACCCTTCCCAGACCCATTCCCCCAACACTACAAGAAGGAATAACCCAATTATCCACAGGAGAAATATTGAGCCCAAGGCCACGGTTAGAAGACCCCTCGCTATTTAAAGCTATCAAATGGTCAAAACTATTATCAATAAATTTATACCTGCTTGAGCATTTTCAAGATCTGGCTAAAGACAATCTCTCTCCAAGTTCTATGGGATCATTGTTGGACTTACACTTTTAGAGGGCACCACCCCCTCAAGCTCTCCATGGTTACCTTCAAAAATCTATTTTAACCCCTCCTATTCTGTGGATTTGAGATCGGCTCTCAGCTGACCAACCAATAATTCCTTCCACATTCATCAATGTTGCCCATCTCTTATTCCAAATCATAGAACAGATCATCTTCTTCTTCCCCATCATGTCCCGTCATTATCTCCTCCCTCGGAACTGAGAATAAAGTAGAGAACTGATTGCTAGTTTCAATTTGCTCCCAGCTGTTCGTGGGGATCTCTGCTCCATTGCATATAACCTCTGGACCTTCCCCGGCCATAGAATCTTCTGAACTATGCTCATCTGGAATATCTGAACTTGCAAATTCTTTTATACCCCTTCCCACCTCATCCTTGGGGGAAGTTCATTTCTCCGACTGTTCTGGCTCGTTAGTAAATGATTGGGATGCTATTTTAGAAAGTCAATACAATTTTATGCAACATCTTGTCAAAATCCACACAAATCCAAATCTAAAGCTGGAAATCCACACTCCCAAACACAAGGTAAGTGTATTACCAAAAGCAAATCCAAGACCCATCACCCACAATATATTTGGTACAAGAAATAAAGAGAATAGACATAAGTAAGACACCTCCAAAGACTCCCAGCAAAACAGCAAGTTCTCAAATTTGCCAAAACTAAATATTTTTCAATTCCAAATATCTGATTATGCATAATATTCATTTATTCTTATTGCGTCCCTTCATATTTGATGCAGGTACGGCTCATCCAAGAATTTCTTTGGCTTTGTGAGAGAATGCGAAAAAAACAAAGCAAGCAAGCAAACAAACAAACAAAGTAGATGCATTATGGGATTAAAAATTTAAGGCTCTTCTTGCCCTAGCTTAACCTCATTTGTATGGGAGAACAGGTTGGATCTCTAAATGGACATGCACCTGCATGCACAAAAGATTTTTTGTAATATTTTCCTCTTACTAAGGCAAGAAATTTTTTAACTAGAAAAAGAAAACTATCAAGGATCATACACAACAACATCAACGACCAAGCGTTGAGCCCCACTAGGTGGGGTCAGCTACATGAAATCCTCTTCCACCACAAACCGGCCAATATCCTCCAACATCATCCTAATATGATAAATTTAAATCAGAGACAAAAAAGGGAAGAAAATGCATCACAAGAACATGTTCACCTAATCCTCAAGGATAGAGATTACCTCTAAAAGCTAGCAATGTAGAAGCTCGACTTTTCTTCTATAAGTATATTAGCAAATTATCATTAACAGAAGTCTCTGGACATCTTCCCCAACAAACACTGAATAAATCAGAGACCATAATGGGCAAATCCATCAGATACAGAAGCAATAATTCATACCAAATGCATGAAGTGAAGTTGCTGTGGATATCAAACGGATCTCCATACCAACTTGTCACTAATTTACACATGAAAAATCTTCCTGGTTGCTTCTGAGTTTTTTCCCTAAATTTATGAAGATATCAGAATCTTGTTGAAAGGAGCTGCTCACAAGAAGACTATGACCAACCTCTCAGGAATAGGGCATGCAATCACCAAAATGCCTCGGTGATAACATCATTAGTCACCTGGATGCCTATAAAGCTGCCCAGTTTACTAGGTCATGTTTTTGGAATTTTTTTACGACACACTAACATATAATTCGAAGTAAGTTTCTTTTTTTTCTAACTTAATAAAATGCAAAGAAGAAAATATATGATAAGAAAGCTCTACACCAACGAGGATAGAAATAACAGGAAAAAGAGTTAAGGCATTGATGATAATCATACATCACATTGGTGAAAATCCAACAAGAGCAATATATCACCAACAATACAGAAAAATCTAGCAAAAAAGCTAGACATTTCATAATCTAAGATCCAAAATCTCAGATTAGAATGATTAACTTTCAGGGAAACATTGCCAAAAATGACCTGTTAAGCCATATATCTGTGCGGTTTTAGTTTTTCTTTTCTTTTTTTTAAGTCATGGAAACCTGGACTTGGATTTGGTGTATGTGTGTGCAGATACATACACATATAGAGATAGAGAGGGAGGGAGCAAGAGAGAAGTTTTTTCTTGAGTAGCCACCTAATTAGAAATATTTTTCATATAGTAATGCTCGGAAAAAGACAGCCTATTGGAACAAAATAAGCACTCAAACCCAACTTCCCAATTTTCCAAGGACAACCCAAAAATACCAGGCATTCGCATTTGTTAAGGCTCGACATTGTTGCCCCACAACTTTACAACTTCAGAGTCTGTTTCACACCTTTTCCTGCACAGCGATCTTGCACGGAAGGTTTGGAACAAGTTATTCAATTACTTTGAAGAAAGCTAGGTTTGTCCTAGAACAGTGCAGGAGTTCTTGGCAATTTCTTTTCTGGGGTTTGAGAGGAAAAAGGAATTGCATTATGGAATTGTGCTATATTTGCAGTGTTTTGGGGCTTGTGGAAGGAACATAACGCGTGTATTTTTGCAGGGAAAAAGTTACCATATTGGTTGGTGCGGGAAAAGATTCTTTTTTGGGCTTCTTTATAATGTGGGCTACAGAAATTTCAAGGGAATGTGTGTTTCAGAAGTTCAGCACGATTGGAAGTCTCTTCTTAGGGCGTCTTGAGTTTCTTTCGTCATTTTTTGTTTTTGCAATTTTCTTTTTTGGTTTTCCTGAGGATTATCAGGCTTTTCTTTTTTCTTTTTCTTTTTTTACTCCAGCCACCGATGGGGGTGGCACCAAACCCACGGGGGTGGAATTGTTGCCGCCCACCCATTGACGCAAGCTTTGTTAAGGAGATGTCCTCCCTCCTGTTTGTAAATTCTATTTTTACCTAATGAATTTCTTTTTCTATGAAAAAAATTGTGTACTGTATGATTGTTAAAATTTATATAATTCCTAGATATGGGCATACCTTAAGGCTTGATATTGCCACCTGAAAAGCAAACAACTTAAGCTTTTATGTCAAGTAGCAATCTAACAACATTAATATCAAACTTTCTTCTCCAATTAGTTCCTATGATTTTAACTCAACTAGTTATGGGCCACAAATAGAAAATGTTCAATAAAAGGAAACAAACACAAACAGGAAAGTATAGAGAGACCTCAGAATGTAATCTTGGGTCCATTTTTTATTAATAAAATCTTAGTGGACAAAACTGGAGAATAAAGAATTGGTAAACATAACTGGGTTGGATCTGTAATGAAGGCAACATAAGTAGAAAATCAAATACCTACAAGATGAGTCTGCATATGCGAGCATGTGTGTGTGTGTGTGTGTGTGTGTGTGTGTGAGAGAGAGAGAGAAAGAGAGAGAGAGAGAGTGATGCCCAAAACTAATAGAAAATAAGTAATAGAGACAGATAGAATTACAGGAGAGACACCAAAGTGATGTAGGACAATAATAGAAAATCAGAAACAGAGAAGGATAGAGAGAATTAGGGATGGAAATAGAAAGAAGAAGAGAAGAGGGGTCAAAGATGAGGAAATGCTGGAGAGAACAGAGATAGACAGAGGAGAGCAGAGAAATAAATAGAACAGAAAGACAATAGAAGGAGAACAGAAGAAGGAAGACGAAGAAAAGAAGAGGAGGAAGATGGGAGAAGGAGAAGAGAGGAGGGCCTGCACGAGAGAAAAACTGTAAGGAGCAGATAGCAACAACCATTTCATCAGACATGCGTATTTTTTATTTTCCAATGGACTTACATCTTTCATTAATGGAAATCTTTTTATGTGGTGAGCAAATCAGTAACATGCATTAAAGGACTCATTTTCTGAGGTTTCCCTGATCAAGGAATAGGGAGCCACCGAATACACCAGCCATGCCTAACATATGGAATGGGTGCACAGGGATGTTGGACTACCATTGCATAACCATTCATCAACAAATGCAGCATCCATATTAGGTAAAAGTGCAACCTTACAGCCAGTGAATAAGAACTTTGCTTGTGTTGCATTGCATTAGTCATCAGATTTGGAATCTGATTTGCAGTCCAATTTTCTCTTTGTTTTAAATTAGTAAATTTGGATATCTAGTTAATTTAGTGTTATTTTGTGCAGTTTAAGTACTTTTGTGTTATTTTTAATTACTTTTTTATTTGGGATTAGTGGTCCGCCCCTTCCCCGGACCCCGCATAGCGGGAGCTTTGTGCATCGGGCTGCCCTTTTTATTATTTTGAAAATATTTATTTGAGCCATAACCTTAGTGTATAAGAAATTTGTTTGTGTGTTGAATTGCATGATAGTGTGCTGTATTGCATCAGCTATAATATTTGAAATCAGATTTGCAGTTCTACCTCCTTCCCTTAATTCTCTCTATTTATTGCCCATTTGTCCTACACTAGAGAGAGAGAAAGAGGCAGGGAAGCTAAAAGGGGGAAATCATTCTTTCTAATAATTCTTTCTAATAACTAGAAGACCTAAAAAATAGTTAGGTCTCCCATTCTATTTATAGATATATCCCATGTACAACAAACAATGGTAAAATCTTATTGACACATAATAATCAATACCACTCCCCCTCAAGCTGGAACATTTATATTATATGCTTCTAGCTTGTTACGGATGAACTAAACTCGAGCATCACTTTATTTCATAAAATCCTTTCATTTTTTCAGATAAGAGGGAATGCTATTAAAGAACGAAACAGTGTACAAGAGAAGAGGACAAGAATCCTCAACAGCAGTACAACTATAAAACAATCAATTGAAAGATTACAGCCCTTTGAGTCCCTTTAAATGTCAGACAGCAATAAATCCCAAAAAAAAAATCAAAAGAATGAACCCAAAAGGAAGCCAAGAATGCCATTCTATCCCATAAGAAGGTGCAATAATCCATGCAGCTCTTTAAAAATTCTCACATTCCTCTCAATCCAATGAGTTTATAAGATAGTGAATACAGCTCCACTCCGTAGAACACTATGATCTCAACTTGGGCCAAAGCTCCTACCCTTCACTAGCAAAAGATCACCCACAATCAGCAGCACAACCCAGTCTTCAGCAAAATAAAAAGAGAAGAGGCCATTCAGTAGTTGTCTTGCCACCTTGCACATCCTTTCATTGTACCCCTACAAACATCATATAATATAATAATAGTTCACATCCTTTCATTGGTTCCACATTTTCTGAAGAGTCATAGTAGGCTGCCAATAAGGGCCATTTGGTTCACGGCATCTTTTAAGAATCCAGAGAATGCGATGTATATTCCATTCCCATGTTTGCTTTGGAGCTGGAATTTGACATGGCAATAAATTTATTCATGTGCAGCATGCATGCTTTCTTGCTAATAAATCTTAAATTGTTGCCATGGGACTAGAAGAAGATCCAGCAAGTTTATGCATCCTCAATTATCCTCGAATTGAAATTTGTCCAGAAACGAGCCTCAATTCTAAACACGTTTGAAGATCACTCTTGTAAACACATTCAAAGAGAGCCCTAATCATTTAGGATGTAACACACGTGCAAAAACTTCAATCAAATGAGCTTCAAACTCCATAAAAATCAACAGATGAAACTTTTGGCATTACACAATGCAAGAAATTATGTCTCTCGGCTGAAATTAGAAGTAAAATCACTAGAAAATGGAAATGGAGGATGTCTCCAAACCAAATCAATAAAATCGAAAAATTAAACACGAAATTACATACAATAAAGTCAGGCACATATTCCAAGAGAATTCTTTTAGTTTAATGTCTTAAAACCTATTACCCGCAAGCCCCAAAAAATGCAATTAGCGGAGCTAAATGAAAGAAAAAAAAATGCAAGAAACCCATAAAAGCTCAAGTGAGATTAGAAGTGAACTCCAAAAATGGACGACGAATCATACCCAAACCAATAAAAACAAAGAGCAAAGAATAAATTAAATAAATAAAATAAAATAAAAAAGGCAGAACTAAAAAACACAAATTCAGATAGAAACGACAACAAGAAAAGGACTCTACAAACCACTTGGGAAGGAGGCGGGGAGGAGCGGTAGGTGGTGCCGTCAGCCTCGACGACCCAACCAGCCTCACGAGCAAGAGCTGCGAGGACGTCGTTCATGTCTGCGCGAGCCGGGAGGGGGAAGTTGCCGTACTGGCGGAGGCCGGCGAGCATGCGACTGGTGATGGCTCGGCGATGGCGCTCCCGCAGCTTCGTCCTCTCCTTCTCCTTTTCCCTCTCTTTCCTGGACTTACCGGCGGCGGATGTGGCAGTGGCGACGCCCATGGCAGCGGCGGCGGCGAAGCCGCGAGGGCGGCGCTGGGATTGACGATGGGACTGGGATTGGAGGGAGTGAGGATCAGAGAGGTGGTCGGAGCTGGGATCGGAGAGAGGGTCCAGATCTTGTTTAAGATGGTTGTTGCTGGTGGTGCTGGTGGTGCTGCTGCTGCTTTTCATTTCTGCGAGTCACTACATTCCCCAACTATCCTTCACATCTCCGACTGTATCCCAGTCACCATTTCTCTCTCTCTCTCTCTCTACCTGACCGTGAAGCCTGTCCTGTGTAGAAGAAGTGATGAATTTGGCATTATCAGTGTCTTGGCCCTTGGGAAACAAAATAATTGTTTATTATAGGAAGAAAATAAAGGAGACAACCATAGAAAATTATAAACAGTTGAATTGATATGCCCGTGCTAGGTTTCTACCTTTTGTGAAGTTTTTGATTTCTTGTTTATAATCTTTTCTCATCTTCTATCAATATTTTCAATTAAAACATATTGTGAGAAGAATTAATCGTCAACCATCAGACAGTTATTTTTAATATTTGTATTACCTATTACTTAACAAACTAGTTCTATATAGTTAATGTTTCTCTAACAGTCTCATTATTAACTTGAGACATTTCATTAGGGCATTTTATGTCAAGCAGTTTTCTATCTCTACCAAATCATTATGATTTATCTCTAGTCAAGTAAAAGCTTCACCTATTCTACATTAATAATGTTTCTTAGGTTGGATGTCCTTCCTTTTCTACTAATATGACCTAGTCTGCCAAAGTGTCTGAGGCCGAATGGAATTCCTTCTCTACCATGCTGACCTAGCTAACATGGCTTATTGAGTTTGTCACCCAATTAAGTATTATGTCTCAACTTTATTTAAGTTGTCTTTAAAAATGCCAAGTAAAATCAATCCCCCGTACTCTGTTATTGATCTTGAGCTAAGTGTGGAGTAAAGAATGTCATCCTTCTCATTTTGTGCAAGGTGAAATTCAAAGATTATATGAAAATCACAATCAATCTTCCTTAGAACATGTGTGAAGTTAGGATGCAATAATTCAAATGAAAGAATCCAAATAGTTGTTTGGGTTTTAATTTTTGTTTGGGTTTTAATTTTGACCCTTGGATTCAACTGTGTTTAATTCAGTATATACCTCAACTTTTGCATCTTTCCTTTCTTTCCTCCTTGTTTTCCTACTATAAAAACTTAAGTTCAGAAACTTAAGTTTAACCATCTCACTCTCCTTTAGATTCATTTTCTGTCGCCACTTCAATCAATCCCCACTCTCTATGTTACTTTTTATTGCTTCATTCATTTTTCTCACCTTTTCTTCCATGGTCTTGCTCGCTCATTCTTTTCACATCTCAAATCATGCACTCTCACTAAAGACTTATATAGGAAGATAGGATTGAGTCCATGTCTAGGGCTCCTTTTTGTCCATCACTTCCTTTGTTGCAAGGGCGTTGATGAATTACAATCTCCCTTCCGTTGGTCTACTTTTAGGACTCCAATGCATCAAGAGATAATCCTCATATGGAAGTTTTCTCCTCCATTCATCCTCTCCCTTTTCCTCTCATCTCCACTAGCGATAAGGGTTTTCTGGTAGGTCCTAAAGAAAAATATTTCGACTTACTATTTATACCTCTTTAGAAAAATTTTGGAGTTTGGGCACAAGGTATCCTTTCTAGATGTTGCCAAGTTCCCCTATTCTTTGAAGCATAAAGACTTAGAATCTTTTATATAAAAAGTCCCTAAGGAATTCAAGTTATAACTCCCTTCACTCTTTAAATGGGCATGTGAATATAAGTAGCCTGCAATAAGCCAAGTTGTTTGCGAGCTAGTCGATGTCAATTCAATAACGGCTAGTTTGCTATGGTAAATAAGGCAAGCTAGAGCTTGAACTTGAAGATTGAAAACTAAACGAGTGGAGCTTAAGCCTGGCCCTCTCGATCTTATTCGTTGTTGGGGACGGGAAAAGAGTTTAAATCATTGGACATTAATGAACCATCATTCATAGAAATTGCATATAACACAATTAATTCGACTTAAGGTCTTGCACTAATAGAATTTGCTTACTCTCCTAGTAGCGAATGAAAAGGGCAAGGCTTTTTCATGTAATCGTGGGCAAGTCTCATTAGATCTATGCTAGCCGTCAGAATCAAACAAATATTGAAGGATTATTTGAATCATTAAAGGGGCATAGATCAACTCGCAATCTAGTTCATTTAATTAGTTTGCAAGTTGTCTCCTTAATTAACTCAAACATTAGGGTTCTTTAATGCACTAATGAGTTAACTTTTCTAGTAAGTTCATGAACTTGTTTGTATATAATGCTTAGAAATTGACTTGTTTGTTGGCTCATTTATTTCTACATTTGTTTTAGAGCTTACTTTAAATTGACATCAATTATTACACACACACACACACACACACACATATATATATATATATATATATATATATATATATGTCTTTTAAAAGTATGTTTTGTCATCACATACCACATATTTTTACATGTCCTTTAATAAGATAGTAAAACACAAGTAAATAAGTTATTCCCAAGGTCCAAATGAGCTAAATTGTTTAATAATTTACATTAACAAGAAATTTTAGGTTTAAATTCAAGACTCATTAATCAGCAATGGAAATTTGAATAAGATTGCACTTGGTTTTTTTAGCTCATTTAGGCACAACTAAAAAATGAGTTGAATGTGAATAAGACTAAAGTTGGCTTATCAATGACCTAGGCCCAAACTCAATTTCAAAACTTGTTAACTAAACAAGCTAATCTTAAACATATTAAAATTTGATTCAGGTTGACTCAACTTGACTCCGTTGCAACCTAATTATAAGCTTTGTCAAGTTTGCTTGAGAGATCATTTTCTACAATTGTCGTACACCTGCATAGTCCCCAATGGCTATAGAATTATTCTATAGTTTTATTGCCTTCACATTGAGGCACAAAGGATGCCAAAATTATAACTTTCCAAAACTATTTCACCCTCAAGAGCTGACCTGGTTTACAACTGCATTACCTCCAATAGGAAAAAAAAATCCTCCCAAAATCTAGATTGCATAAAAGGATTGAAAACCAGGTCCTTCTTCATTCATTACAATAAGGATTAGAGTGTGGACAATCAATGAGATGAGCTTAACTTCCATTATTATACTCCCATCCTTATTAATAAAAGGTAAAGATGATTGATGCCATTAGAGATGTCAAGCCAAACAAATTTAACAATTGATTACTACCACTGCATCTTGTTTTTGCATTTGATGGATGATGTGCAGTTCAAGCTATTCACTTAATATTTTTATATGACTATTTGTTCATCTTCCCAAAACTATTTAATGTTGGCTTATTTTTTAGCGATGTTTGTTCCAAATACAATGCAAAAGGCCCTAACTTCTCCAAAAGAAGGTGGGCAAGGATGTAATAGGGGTGAAGCCAACTTCTACTCCTAAAAAATAAAGTACCAAGACCCACACACCAATACAAATGGAAGTCCCCCATAGCAAGGGTTTAAAGAGGAAAAGGGACATGTTGCCTCCGCTTCAACCATATATGCCGATGGGGAGTTTGAAAGTCTCAAAGTCAGCCCCCCTCAACTAGTAGCTGTTAAGGTTGGACACCCCTCCAAAGGCTTTGCAAACACAAAGTGGAGCTTGAAGATGAATCCAATACTAATTAGTTAGGGAGATTCTAAGAATGCCCTATAAGGAATTATCTATTCTCGAAATGTTGAAATTGGATAATCACAACATCTATGTTTTGCTTAGTCACATTGTCTACATATTTTTGAATTAGTGGTAAAAGAGTAATTTTATCTCTATTTAATGTTTATGTGCTAGCCTCTTTACCAAAAAACTATATATGTTAATTTTAAAGTGCACTAGAGATCTTGACCTCGACAAATTGTACTGAGAAGATGTAGGATGCAATATAGAAGGAAATTTTGGTCAATGATCTAACAATAAAGCTAACCAAGCAACTGATAAGGCAATAAGAGCAAGCATTAACATACTTGGTAGAGATCCTATGCATAGGGGAAAAACTAAATGAGGTATAAGAAAGGTTGCTAAGTCGAAGAAAATAAAAGAATGGTTTAGGAACTTAATGAATGAGGTCATGGCATACTAGAATAAAATTAAGCGTACAAGGATGAGATTCCCATTCCTTTGTCTCATACTCTACTATGTTTTGTTTATATGAACTCCAATTGTTAGGATCGAGTTCACTTTGGATCTATCCATCTTCGACAGTGTCCTTGTTACCATTATTCTCTCTCTCTCTCTCTCTACGTCTCTATCTATCTATCTGATTTCAGGGCAAAACCATAAAAGGTTGTGCTAGTGTAGGAAGGAGTGATGAATTTGGCAAGATCAGTGTCCTTGGAAACAAAATAATTGTTTAATAGAGAGAAAATAAAGGATATATCAATAGAAAGTTAGAAACAATTGAATGGATTTGCCAAAGGCTAAATTTGTACTTTTTTGTCCATTGGTAACCCATTAGGTTAGGTTTCTAAATTCATATCCCATTTAATATCTCTTTGCACTCATTTATAAGATGCAAACTTGAAGTCCAAATATATAAATCTCATTTTGTAAATGTCCATAAGTCAAAACTAAACTTGAAGAAAAGTGAAATACCTTAACTTCATTTAAGATTTATTGAAATAAGACATGCCATCATGCTAATGCTGTGACGCCCCGATTTTCGTACAATTTTTTTTTTCAATAATAAATAAGTATTCATTCGTCATAAACAACATCCACAAATCGGTCATGTCAACAACCCTATTATCATTCATACAACCCGACCCGCATTGGGTACTGGGTAAAAAGTTATTTTATTTATACAACCTAACAGCGGAAGTTAGTATATTTATATTATTCAGAATACAATATCTAGAGTACTAACATACGTATTTACACAATACTATCTCATACCCAAAAATGATACAACCCTAGGGAATCACACCTCCCTATTCCAAACTCACCCTGTATATCAGGGTCCCAGCTCCTTATGATCATGGAGCTTTATCACCTGACATATTCCTATTCCCTGAAAAATTTAAATAAATTGGGTGAGACACATCTCAGTAAGAAGGAATAAATTATTTACAGTGTGTGATTATATGAGTTCAATTATAACATGCTTTATTTTTCAAAACAACATTTCATCTGAGAAAAATACATTGATATTCAAATTCTCATAATCATATAGATATACAACACAAGCTTTTATAAGCTCTAAAACCATTTCTCAAGTTTATTCATTTCCAACACACATAATTACCCGTGAAGTTCCTGAGAATAGGGAAGATTGCCCGCCCATACAAGTAGCTTCTTTCTGCCCTAACACGTTATGCAGCCAGGAATAGCCACATCTGATACCTATCAGGGAATTTACCTTACTCAATAAGCCCTCAGGCGGAGAGTTTCACTTCGCCTCAATTATTTATTTTATAAAACACACACTCTTTCATTTTTCATAATCATTTCCCATTTTAACTCATTAAATATCTATGTATACATAAATTCTCATTTATGTACTTTACGTAATACATTAATTCACATAATTCCAATTCTTAGCACATTCACAATTTCCATACTGAGCATACCTCCCCAACGACATTAGTAGGAATCTCACACACACACACACAGTCTCCATACTGAGCATACCTCCCCAACGTCATCAGGAGGAACTTCACACACACACACACAGTCTCCATACTGAGCATACCTCCCCAATGGCATCAGTACGAACTTCGCACACATACACAGTCTCCATATTGAGCATACCTCCCCAATGGCATCAGTAGGAACTTCATATACACACACAGTCTCCATACTGAGCATACCTCCCCAACGACATCAGTAGGAACTTCATACACACATACAATCTTCATACTGAGCATACCTCCCCAATGGAATTAGTAGGAACTTTGCACATTTCATCATCTCATAATAATATATATCATATTTCACGTATTTCCAAATTTCCTAAAACTCATATCAATCATTTGTACAAACTCATTTTTCATGCAAATAATCTCTACTCACGCATAAATATCACATTTCATTATTTTTCACTAATCACATCAATCATTCTCATTTCAATATTTCCTCAGAAAATACAGATCGTTATATTTCACATTTTTCAATATAAGTCACATACCACAAAGTTTTCATTTAATATTCACAATTTAATATAACTCACATGTCACACAATTTATCTAATATTTATATCATAATCATTTTCAAGGAAAAATCTTATGCTCATTTTCACTTATTAATTTAAACTGTAATTCTAAAAATACTGTTATAATTTATTTCCCTTACCTAGCTTACTAAGAGACTCATTAACACCCAGATTTTACGCCCTTGGTGCCCGAATTTCAATTCGTGAAATTTATACTTTTCCCATATTAATTAATTAATTTCCCCAAAATACTACCCATCTAGCCTTCCCTAAGCCCCATGTATTCCAAATTAACATTCAAACCAATATTTGACACGCCCACTTAATTCTCTGAATTTTGCCTACGGGTCCCAAAATTACACCTGCGACGCTCATTTGGACCCTAAATTTCAAAAATTCCGCTTCAACTCCAGATGCTCAACATTTTAACATTTCTAAATTAATCCCAATTAATTAAAAATAAGCTCCTTAATAACCTCTGTACCCCAAATTTGGGGTTTTGCCCACGACGACCTCACAAGAATTTTGTCCCATTAGACTTGTAGAGAATCATCTCTAAATTCTCGTGGTAGTGTCCATTCATCGATTGGGCTTATAATTTGTAAGAAATTAAAGAAAGAAGAAAAATTGGCTTACCCTAGGAGATACGTCTACGCCACTCTTACCATCGATCCGCTCCGGTACAAATGACGGTAGCAGAAAATGGAGTCCAACAGTATCTTCCAATTTTCGATCGGGCGAAAATCCGTCACGAAATCGAGGAGAGAGAGAGAGAGAGAGAGAGAATGAGAGGAGAGAGAAAGAGTTTGTGCGCAGGAAAAGAAAAAGAAAAGAAGAAGAAGAAGAAGAAGAAGAAGAAAACAAAAAAATCAAACCTCCTGAAGCTTCTCAGGAGAGTTATAATAATAATAATAATAATAATAATAATATATTTAATTAATATTAATAATAATATATTTTATTAATAAAAATAAAAAAAATTAATTATTATTTTTTCTTTTTTTTTTCTTTTTTTTTCTTTTTTTAATTATTTTTTTTTTGGGATTCACTCCACTAATCTTCTATATCTTTTTTTGGGGTTATTACAATTGTTATCACTGTAGCATAGTATGACATTTATGTTTTTAGAACCTAATTTGGAGCAAATTAGTAAGATTTCTTTTTTCAAACAATCATTATTCACCTTCTGCAATATTCACATTTTCCTGTGAAATTTTCCCTTTTTTTTTTTGTTTACAATCTTTTCCCTTCTTTCATCAGCTTATTTTTAATTTCAAAAATATTCTGAGAGGGATTAGACCTTTATCATGATTATTTTTAATATTTATGCTATCAATTATGCAAGCATACTAGCTCTATATGGCTAATGTTTCCCTAATTGTCAAATTGATCACCTAAGCCAACTTGATCAAGGTGTCTCGCCTCAAGCACCCTTCTACCTCTACCAAATGTATCTAACAGTCTCAAATCAAGCAACCTCCTATCATCACCTAGTCTACCTAGATGATGTGTCTTAGGTTGGGTGACCTTCCTCCTCTATTAATATGACCTAGCTAATATGTCTTAGGTCGGGTGGCCTTCCTCCTCTATTGATATGACCTAACTAAAGTGTATGAGGTTAAATGGGCTTCCTCCTCGACCAAGCTAACCTAACTAACATGGCTAACATTGAGTCAATCATCTAATTAAGTATCTTGTATTGACTTTATTTAGGTTGTCTATAGAAAAAGCGAGCTTTTATCAATCCCTCCACTCCCATTTTTTGATTCCCTAAAGCCAAGGGTGCAAGTAAAGAATGCCTTTCTTTTTATTTTGTGCAATGTGAAATTCAAAGATCATCTTAAATCTCTTTCTTAGGATGTATGTCAAATTAAAACGCAATAGTTCATATTAGGGGTGAGCAAATGGTCGGTTCGGCCAAATTCGGGCAATTAACCGAATTAACCAAAAAATTCGGTTAAATAATGCTGTTAACCGAACCGACCTAACTACTGAATCACACTGAACCGAACCCGACCGAATTACCAATTCAGGTAATTCGGTTAACCGATTTTAACCAAATTTATTCAATTATACATTAAATAAAAATTTCATAACTAATTTATTTTAATAATTGTGTGAATGCATTTACTTTATCACATAGGCTTATTTATTTTGAGGTGCAATAATTTTATTTTTGTGGTGCAATGGTATTGAATAGTTGTACAACTTGGAGATGATGCTGCTGCAAGCCTGCGAGTGCCGGGCCAGTCGGCGAACTTGGCGACGAACAACCAAGTACTGAGTCAGCTACTGAGTTAGAAGCTGGTGCCCACCAAGGAACCCAAGTACCCAACCCGCTCCGGCGAGGCTACTGCAACCTCCAGTACTTCGTGGAGGACAATTGGAAGTGCGTGTGGGTGATCCTGCTGTGGCTCGCAATCTGCGCCGCCCTCTTCACCTGGAAGTTCATCCAGTACAAGCACCGGGCGGTGTTCGACGTCATGGGCTTATGCGTCACCACCAGTCCACCACCAAGGGCGCCGCCGAGACTCTCAAGTTCAACATGACCCTCATCCTCCTCTCTGTCTGCCGGAACACCATCACTTTCCTCCGCAGCCGCACCAAGCTCGGCATCGTCATCCCCTTCGACGACAACATTAATTTCCACGAGGTATATCCATGTTCATAATTAAAAACAATTATATTCATAATTTATACTTAAAATTTAATTAATTAATAATTAAGTTAATCGGTTAATCGAATTATTTTTTGTTGTTAACTGAACCGAAATCAATTAACCGAATTTTTGTAAAATCCCAACCGAATTGACCAAACAGAGTTTTTTACCCAAACCGAACCGACCAATTTCGGCCTGTTAATTCAGTTAACTCGGTTTTCATCGAATTATGCTCAACCCTAGTTCATATGGAAAAATCAAAACCATTGATTGGGTTTTTATTTCGACCCTTGGCTTCAACTTTGTTTAATTTGGGTATATTCCTCAATTTTTCCATTTTTCCTCTTCACTTTCCTATTCTTCTTTCTCATCTTTCCTATTACAGAATCTAAAGTTTAACCATCTCACTCTCCTTTAGATTCCTTTTCGCCAACATTTCAATTAATCCCCACTTTCCTTGATAATTGAAATTTTTTTTTATTATTATTGTGCTTATTGTAAATCTTTTCAATAGGTTGAAACTATTATACATCTCTCTAGTATCACAAATTATAATAAAGAATCCTTCTAAGTAATCTAGAAAAGAATCTGAGGATCATTGTTAATTTCCTTTTTGATTTTTGATGTAGATCACTCGAAAGAAACAGGTAGGTTGCCCAAAGTGTAAGGTTGCATTGTGTGAGGTTTTTCAATTGAGAAAAAGAGGGAAGGAATATTCTGTGCTCAGTATACTTATTATTTGAGTTTAGTGAAAAGTCTTAAGCAAATTTTCTCAAATAGTGGATGTTGATCATGATCGACCAAACCACTATAAAATTTTGTGTTACTCTACTGTGTGGTGGTTTGGTTAGATTTCAACATGGTCTCATACTTATTTTACTCAATTAATTAACAAAAAGAATTTTAATCTAAAGGTTCTAAGAAACTGATTTTTTTTTTCATTTAAAATTCTCAAAAACATAATTTTTAATCACTCAATTCACCCCCTTGGGTGCCATTATAGAACCAAAAAATTAAAAAAATATAATTCCAAGGAAGAAAAATGTCAAAATATTGCTTGTAACTATAAGATCTTAAACACAATTCATGAAAAGTGGAAAAGAAATAAGAACAAATGTTCTATTCCATTTCTAACTACTAAATTTGTACTAAGAAATAATTTTTTTCTAAAATTTTTTCAATGTGCATAAAAAAAGTCCATTTATTTTACTGTATTTTCATCATTTGCAAAAACTACATGCATATGTTTTATCTTTTCTTTTGTCATTTCTAGCAACTTAAGAGAATCTTTTATGCAAGGGGGGAAAAGATTAAGGTTGTGTGCAAAAAAACAGAAAAACAAAAACAAAACAAAAAAAACAAAAACATAGAAAAATGGTTGCATATATATATATATATATATATATATATATATATATGTATATATATATAATTTGGAATGGATAAACTCTTTTAACCAAATGTACATGCCCAAGAATGAGCTTCTTCGAGATCAAATTAGGATCATTGACCAATGATAAAGAATTGTTATTAGTGTTGACTAGAAGCAATAAAATTTCAAGAGTTACAAGCATAAGGTGTGTAGTGATTCCAAAAAAAAAAAAATAATAATTAAATTAAATTAAAATTAAAAGTAAATTAATTAATTAATTCATTAATATAATAATATATTAATATAATATAAAATATTATAATATTATAATATTATATATATATATATATATATTTATATAAGATTACACTTGAAGCTTTAGATTTCAATATCTAGGAAACCCCCACTCACGCCAACTCTCTCTCTCTCTCTCCATATTTTCTCGGCGAATACTTGGCCGATTGAAGAATGGAAAATACCACTGAGTTCTATTCTCGGCCACCAACATTTTAACCGGAATGGATTTGTGATTAGAGTGTCGTAGGCACCACTATTGGGATAAGGTAAACTCTCTCTCTCTCTCTCCTCAATTTTTTCTCAAATCTTTAGCCAAATCGATGATCGGACACCATCACAGGGTCCTAGCGTTGATTCTTGTCATTTTAATCGGAGTAGATTTTTAATTTGGGTTTCCTAGACACCACTCCAAGGCTAAGGTAAAGATAATGAAATTATATTCGTTAATTATTTTAAAAGTTTAATTAGTTATTGGAAGTGTATGGGCCTAGGAAATATTAAAATAATTGTAATTATGGGGTTGAATTGATTGAATTGGGAAAATGTGATTTCAGGGTTTTAACCTCCGAATCGCCGCGAGCTTGGGTTTTAGGATCTTCGTAGGAATTCTCTCAGTAAGCAGATAAGAGGAATAGGTTATGTTATGAATCTTTGGAATATTATATAAATGCTTTTTTGAATATCTAAGCATGCCTAAAAATGATATTTTTAGCAGATATATTTTTCTGAGTGGATATAATATTATAATTTACCAGACAAAAATTTGTGTGGCATGAGGATGTTTTAGGGATTGAGTAAATATGACGTTTTTATCAGTTATGATATGACAACAGTAATGTCAATTATGATATATGATTTATCTTGAAACTGAGAATAAGAATTTTACACTAAAATGTGCTTTAACTAATCGTTGAATTATACTGAACTTGAGAATGATGGTTTTTATACGAGATGTGATTTACCTGGCTATTAATTGATTTATGAAAAATGGAATTTTGATACTGTTGTCGTGAAAACCATAATATAATTGTTATGTTAGAATTGGTGTATTCCCAAGAGGGGGGGGGGTGAATTCGAATTTTAAACTTTTCTCCTAGGTTGAGTTAGATGTTAGCAGAATATTACAACCTAGGGTCCTTCTATGCAGTTCCAAATACGCCGATAAGTGTAATATACGGAAATTTAAATCAAGCGCATCATTCACATAATAACATACACGTGTTATAAATATAAAGCGCAGAAATATGAACAAACACACGATATGTTATCGGGGTTTGGCCAACTGTGCCTACATCCCCGCCTCTAGCTCGCAAGACAGAGGATTCCACTAATAGCTCACTTAAAGGTGGAGCAACACCGATACAAACCAGGTCAATTAGCACAGGGCTGACCTCAACCTTAACCAGGTTAATTAGCGGGGCTAACCTCAACCTACACGCCTTAACAAGATGACGCACCTAGCTTTCCTAACCGAGTCTAAGCCAATCCGGGACTATTCTAGGGCTACTCTCCCTCTTCCGGCTCCTGCCTGGAAATACAACAGATGTGTATTACAATCAAATGGTACAGTAATTATGCTTTCGTGTAAAGTAGATATGTACCAAAATACGAGCAGTTACATACACCACAAATGATATAATATGTAAGCTCAATGTGGTCTAGTTTTTCAACTCTCAAATATATATATATATATATATATATATATATATATATATTTACTATCAGTGTAATGAGTGCGCGAGAGTATCAATCAAGCAATCTTTGTATCACAAGATATTCAGGAAAGATGTTCACACAAAGATACTAGCCAAACAATATATATGTATATCTCAATGAGCGGATTTTCTCAATCGTATGATGCTTTAGTAATGTATATGTTTGGTTTGCAAAAGATGTGTAATCTTTGTATTCAGCAAATAATATATGAGTGAACGAATATTGCAACAAAGATCACTCTTTCATAAACAAATATCTCTTCAAATATATTTTTCAATATGAAGCACAATAGATATTTGAAAGTGATTATGAAAAGATTTTGTAACCAAAATACTATACAATCTTCTTAAGATATTGTAATGGATATACAACCTTAGAAGATCAAATAAAAATCTTCTTAGGAGAGACTTATTAACAAAGTCCCCTAAGAATACTTGGGTTTAGCTCTCGTAAAAATCAAATCAATCTTACAAAGAATGGGAGAGCAACCCTTTATAATCAAGCACTCAATCAACTTATAGAGAGTTTGAGCAATAAGAGAAGGTAAGTATAAGTGGTTGGGGTTTAGATATGAGCATTATAAGATTTGGAAATTTCAGAGAGTTTCTCCTAATCAAAGTAGCTAATCCTACACTAATTTTCATAAATGATCTCATATATATAGACATGGGAAGAGATATGACCGTTAGGGACCTATTGGGTATCATTAGAAAAGTTTAATGACATTTTAAACATTTTAGCCCTATTTAAAAAATATTTAATTGTGGTAAAAATCAAGGCGACCCGAGAGGTCTGGTCGACCAAAACAAGTTTGGTTGACCAGGACTTATATGGTTCGGTCGACCAGGAGGTTTTTGAACTGAAGGCTCGGTCGACCGTAAGTGGTCGATTTTCCATTTCTCCGAGGTTCGGTCGACCGGGCCATTTTGAACTGGTTGGTTTGGTCGACTAGACCGTTGGGATTTTTCCCGAGGACCCTCAATCAACCAGGTAGTTGGAGTACAAAATTTGCTCAGTCAACCTGATAGTCAAATTGTTGACCCAGGGGGTTTTGGTCGACCGAGGCTTTTTGAACTACTCTGGTTCGCTCAACCAGGGCCTTGGTCAACTGTTGACCCAGGCCTGTTTCGGTCGACCAGGGCAAAATGAACTGCCTTGGCCGGTCGACTGAAAGTGCACAGAGTGTGCATTTCGGTCCAGTTTCAATATGCATTCACCCTATTCAAATGCCTAATACATGCAAGAGCAAAAGTGAGTGTCCTAAGGTCATTTTTGTCCAAAATAGAGACACCGAAAGAATCCGGTGTCAGTCAACCTAAGGTCTTTCTAAGGTCATTTTTCATTTATGGTTTGTTTGAGCTTATGTATTATCATGCATGTGATGTATGTGAGCTTATTAAAAACCAGAGCCCTAATTACTATTACAGACCAATTTTTACAAATGAAATATATTACAATACTGAATATAAATTGGTCTTCAGGCTTTACTTGTTTTGTGCCCATTTTGATCTTGACAATCTTAGTTCCTGTACAAAACCTCAAAACACCCATTAGATACAATGAGTATTTGTCATAATCAAAACCGGGTGTGACTAATAAGGTCAACATGTTAATATTATGGAAACCACAATATAACGTTGCCAGGATATAAGGAGTTCGTTATATTGTTGGTTGAATATAATGTTGGCAGAATATGAGGAGTTCATTATATTTGTCGTTATATAAATACCAATATAACGTTGGCAAGATATGAAGAGTTCATTATATTGATATTATATAACACTGTGTAAATGACAATATATATATATATGAATTATGAACCCTGGTAGACGATTGATGTGAAAAGTACGGTACCGTAGCTATAGTATTAAAAGAGTGAGTGCAACCCACACTGACCTGGGATGGTAGTGCAAGTGATGACAGTCGATTGGGCCTACGTAGAGTTGTTGACCGCCCTGGGTCCGGACCAGTTGCGGTAGGTCAATCGTACTACAGACATATATGGAAGTTTGACTTAACCTCGTGGTGGCCAGCCTCGGTTAAGTCCAACCTTCAAGCCGCACAACCCTATCATGGGGAGAATCATGACGTTAGCTAGTGAGACACTACAGGGGTGGTTCTTGATGGGATATATATGTTGATTATTTACATGGAAGAATTCTAATGAAATTTATATTTAAACTCATGTCGCCACACACTGATGATAACCTTTTTCGTCTTACTGTGAGGTGTCTCACCCCAATATTTATTCTAATGTTTTAGGACCTCGAGAGGATCGAGCCTAGCGCTCCAGAGCAGGGCATTTGAGAGAGAGTGTTGAAAGTTAGTATGGAAGAGAATTATTTTTGTTTATAGAGATGTATCTGTACACTTGGGATCATGATAGCATTTTGGGGAGAGCGACCTATATGTATATAAGATAGCACTAGAACTCTTGTATACTGTATTCTGGCTTGATATTTATGATTCCACTGCATGTATGTATTTTTGGGTTACACTGTTATGGTATCAGAGGTGAAAAAAAAATGGTAGTAATTTTGGGGTGTTACAAGTTTGGTATTAGAGCCTACAATGTTAGGTTTTACAAATTCCAGCAGAATACAATACCAGAGTATAGGAATGGATCTTGATGGAGGGTAGAAAAAGGATGGATCATGTGTAGAGTAGGGTATTGTTATGGGAATTAAAGTGGAATTTAGGGTTCTATCTCGCGGCTTGGGAGCAAGAAATTCCATGGTGGTTTCTGTGTTTTTCCTAGGATGACAATTTTAGGAAAGTCATGATAAACTATCGCCAGTTCTTGTTTCTGTGTAGTAAGACGGAATCTTAAATTGGGGATAGGGACGTTAGAATGTTTAGGTGTAGGAGGATATTTTAAGGTTTTTAGTTAGATAATAGAACTGTCATATTAAGGCATTGAAATTTTAAGATTGTTTCTATTCTATTTTCAAGATGGACCCTGGAAATAGCAACGCTCATGCTAGAGGTGGTGATGATGCAGGGCCTTCTAGTAAGGGCGACAGTGATTTTGATGCGGTCCTACATAGTGTTATTCAGCAAGTTATGGTTGAGATAGCACAGAGATCTAAAGAACAGGACTGCCCGCCAGTTGATCAGGGTTGTTTGATCAGACAATTTACCGGGATGAACCCTCCAGCCTTTTCAAGAAGCATAGATCTAATTACGACAAAAAATTAGTTGCAGAAGATTGAGAAAATCTTGATAGTATTGCATTGCACCAACGAACAGAGTGTGTTGTATGCACTTTCAAGTTGACAGGGGAGGCAAAATGGTGGTGGACAGCAGTGAAGCTCCTAGAGGAGCAAAGACCAGTACCTGCAGCACTGGCCTAGGGACGTTTTAGAGAGATCTTTTTATGACCGCTACTTCCCCGCTTCCGTTAGAGATGCTAAAGTGGAGGAGTTCCTGAATATGACTTAAGAACAGTTGACAGTTCCACAGTATGCTACTAAATTCATGGAGCTGTTACGTTTTGCCCCTTTCATGATACCAGGTGAATTTAGAAAGGCACAGAGGTTCAAGAGGGGATTGAGATAGGAAATATACAAACAGGTGGCATTGTTGCAGATACAGGATTTTTCAGAATTGGTAGATAAGTCCACTGTAGCAGAGATTAGCTAGCAGAGAGGTACTGGAGGGCAGACTTAGAGGAAGAGGCCCATGCCTCTTGAATTTCAGGCCACTACCAGTCAGGGGCAGTGGAGCAGATATGATGGGGGCTAGCGGCAGGTAGTGGGACACATAGTTCCTCAGGCTGATCTAGCGCCCCCATTTTGCCCGAGGTGCAACAAGAGACGTCTAGGGGAATGCCAAGCCAAGGTGATTGTCTACTACTGGTGTGGTAGACCGAGACACACCGTACGAGACTGCCATATGCTGTTGAATCAGGCATCCATACCGAATCGCTACTGGGGGAATAATCAAGCATCCCGAGGTAGTCAACAAAGGAATACGACCCTAGTGCGAGTTTACGCTATGACTCCGGGAGATGCAGAAACTGTCGGTGATATAGTGACAAGTATGATTTCAATTTTGTTCTATAAAGTTATTGTTCTATTTGATTCAGAGGTGACCCATTCATTCGTGACTCGGGAATTTATTAAGTTATGTGGAATGGAAGTCCAACCACTGGATGTTAGTCTATCTGTGGCTACACTGATGGGGACAGTATCAGTGTGTAGGAGGGTACTTAGATGGTTTTCGATTAGTATTCATAGAAAGTTGCTGCCTGCTAATTTGGTGGTTCTGGATATGCATGGGTTCGACATTGTTAGAATTGGTGTATTCCCAAGAGGGGGGTGAATTGAAATTTTAAACTTTTCTCCTAGGTTGAACTAGATGTTAGCAAATATTACAACCTAGGGTCTTTCTATGCAGTTCCAAATACGCTGATAAATTTAATATACGACAATTTAAATCAAGCGCATCATTCACATGATAACATACACGTGCGATAAATATAAAGTGCGGAAATATAAATAAACACATGATATGTTATCGGGGTTCGGCCAACTGTGCCTATGTCCCCGCCTCTAGCTTGCAAGCCCGAGGATTCCACTAATAGCTCACTTAAGGGTGGAGTGGCACTGATTACAACCAGGTCAATTAGCACAGGGCTGACCTCAACCTTAACCAGGTCAATTAGCGGGGCTGACCTCAACCTACACGCCTTAACAGGATGGCGCACCTAGCTTTCCTAACCGGGTCTAAGCCAATCCAGCACTATTCCAATGCTAGTCTCCCTCTTGAGGCCCGTGCCTGGGAATACAATAGATGTGTATTACAATCAAATGGTACAGTGATTGTGCTTTCGTGTAAAGCAGATATGTACCCAAATACGCGCAATTACATACACCACAAATGATATAATATGTAAGCTCAATGTGGCCTCGTATTTCAACTCTCAGATATATATGTTTACTATTAGTGTAATAAGTGCGTGAGACTATCAATCAAGCAATCTTTGTATCACAAGATATTCAGGCAAGATGTTCACACAAAGATACTAGCCAAACAATATATATATATATATATATATATATATATATATATTTCAATAAGCGGGTTTTCTCAATCATATAATGCTCTAGTAATGTATATGTTTGGTTTGCAAAAAGATATTCAATCTTTGTATTCAGCAAATGATATATAAGTGAATGAATATTGCAACAAAGATCACTATTTCATAAACAAATATCTCTTCAAATATATTTTTCAATATAAAGCACAATAGATATTTGAAAGTGATTATGAAAAGATTTTGTAACCAAAATAATATACGATCTTCTCAAGATATTGCAATGAATATACAACATCAGAAGATCAAATAAAAGTTTTCTTAGGAGAGACTTATTAACAAAGTCCCCTAAGAATACTTAGGTTTAACTCTCAATAAAATTGTATCAATAAAGCAAAACAAGGAGAGTAAACCTTTCCAAACAAACACTCAATCAACTTATAGAGAGTTTAGGCAATAAGAGAAGGTAAGTTTGAGTGGTTGGGGCTTAGATATGAGTATTCTAGGATTGAAAATTTTAGAGAATTTCTCCTAATCAAAATCGTTAATCCCTCTCTAATTTTCACAAATGGTCTCATATATATAGACATGGGAATAGATATGATCGTTAGGGACCTATTGGGTATTATTAGGGAAGTTTAATGACATTTCAAATATTTTAACCCTGTTTAACTGCGGTAAAAATCAGGGTAACCCGAGAGGTCCGGTCGACCAGAACAGTTTTGGTCAACCAGGAGGTTTTTGAACTGAGGGCTCAGTCGACCGAAAGTGGGCGATTTCCCAATTCTTCGAGGTTCGGTCGACCGGGCCATTTTGAATTGGCTGGTTTGGTCGACCAGACCGTTGGGATTTTTCCCGAGGACCCTCGGTCGACTAGGTAGTTGGAGTACAAAAATGGCTCGATTGACTAGATGGTCAAATTGTTGATCTCTGGGGGTTTCGGTCGACCGGGGGGTTTTGAACTACATTGGTTCAGTCAACCAGGGCCTTGGTCAACTGTTGACCCAAGCCTGTTTCGGTCGACCAGGGCAAAATGAACTGCCTTGGCCGGTAGATCGAAAGTGCACAATGTGTGCATTTCAGTCATGTTATGATCCACTCAAACCCTAATCAAGTGCCTAACATTCATAGGTGCAATGGGGAGTGTCTTAGGGTCATTTTTGTCCAATTAAAGAATCGAAAAAGTCTGGTGTCAGTCGACTAAAGGGTAAACCCTAAGGTCACTTTAGGTTGTGTTTGGTTCGAGCTTACGTATTATATCATGCATGTGATGTGTGTGAGCTTATTACAAACCAAAGACCTATTTACTATTTCAGACCATTTACATGAATGAACTATATATATTACAACACAATGGTCTTCAATCTTTATTTGCTTTGTGCTCATCTCGATCTTGACAATATTAGTTCCTACACAAAACCTCAAATACCCATTAGATATAATGAGTATTTGTCATAATCAAAATCGGGTGTGACCAATAAGGTCAACAGTAATGATTATGGGAATGGACTGGTTAGTTGCTTGTTATGCTAGTATTGACTGCCATAAGAAAGAGGTAATCTTCAGACCTCTAGGGGAGCAAGAGTACTGATATGTGGGGACGTGCATGCTCTCCTCACTGCAGATATTATCAGTGGTACAGGTGAAGAGATTGCTTCTGGAGGAATGTCAGCGGTGCCTAGCCTATGTGAGAGATGCACCAGAAGGGGAATTAAAGCTGAAGGATATCTCGATAGTAAGGGATTTAATGGGGACACAAAAAATTAAATTAATAGACATGCACTAACTTAATATATAGGAGTGGTAAAGCTGGGTTAACCTGGTTAACTCCTCGAGCCAAAGCAGTTTAGATTGAGTTGTTCAAGGTTCACGAAATTTCTAGTTTCGGTCGGTCCGATCTTAATTTCAAAACTATGATGCAACTTTTTATCTATGACTCGAGTAGATCACTAACATTTTTAAATGTAGTTGTGATAACAACTATAATTGCATGAATCAAACAAGTGCAAGTAATTATTTGTACTGATTAAAAAAATTGGGAGAAAAATAAATTTCACATAGGGCGGATCAAGGATTTTACTAGAGGAAAGGAAATAAGAAAGAAACTCATTTTTCCTTATATTTTAAACACTACTAAAAATAAAAATTTATTTTAATATGACTAAAAATTAAGAAAAACTAAATATTAATAATATGTAAAATTAAAATTTTATTAACATATTTGGTACGTTTTTTTTATATATCTTTTTAATAATCAAATAATCAAATATGAATTCTGTTATAAAAAATTAGGTTATGAGAAATATGAATGTCAATCCATCTTCTACCACCCCATTTTCCACCACTTTGGTTTCCACTCTAATGAATACATTGGTATCCTTATTACCCTATAAAAGGGCACCCTACCCCTCACATTTGTAACATATATCTTTACATGCTTGTATAAACATTGCATGCTTGAATACTCACTTCCATGCTTGAAGTAAGTAGAGTATATAGAAAGAAGAGGAGAGATAAAGGGAAAATAGAGATATCTTGTATAAGGTAAGTTTCATATCATATTATAATTCTTCATGTAATAGTGAAATTTTGATTCCATCCACCCGTGGAGTAGGCATAATTGCACCACGTAAGTTTCTGTCTCTCTCTATTTATTTATTTTCCTACTTATTTTTCTGCATCTTTTATAACAAATTTTATATTTTCATTTTTCTTTTCTTTACATTTCTCGGTTCCAAATGGAGCGCAGGCACCAGCTTATGACCCAAATTTATATTTGTAGATTTGATATATAATTAGTCTGTGTTAGAAGTCCTCAGCCCTTGCTTTCAGTTCACTGTTCGATCAGGTTTTTAAAAATATGATTCGGGTAAATTTCACCATATTTCATCTTTAGTTGCTGAAACATTTGGCTGAATTTCAAGTTAGTCACTGAACTTTTAATTCATCTGATGTACTTATTATAAATGGATGATCACATTTAAACTCCCTGGTTTTGAGAGAAATATGATTGAACCTCTACAATGCCCGTCTCTCAGGCATTCATTCTCACGCTTACTTGATGAATGTAAGAACATGAAAGAGCTAAAACGAATCCATACGTTGCTGATTATCTCTCCTTATTTGTCTAAAAATGACCACTTTTTCCTCACTACTCGTCTCCTTTTCTTCTGTGCAACTTCAGACTCGGGTTCACTCAGCTATGCCAATGATGTTTTTAGACTTGTACAAAATCCCAATCTTTTTGCATACAACGCCATGATAAGAGCTTATGCGAGTAAAATTGATGGTGGGTATGAACCCAGTGCCCGGGCATTGCTTCTATACAAGCAAATGCTTAGTAATGGTGTTGCACCTGATTCTCTCACTTTTCCGTTTCTTGTAAAAGTATGTACAAGAATGGCCGAATTTGGCACAGGTAGAAGCATTCACTCCCAAGTCATGCGGTTAGGATACCACAATGATTTATTCATTCAAAACTCTATGATTTGTTTGTACTCAACAGCTGGGTTTTTAAATAGTGCCCGGTATCTGTTTGATGGAATGCTGACAAGGGATGTTGTATCTTGGAACTCAATAATTATTGGGTGTTTAAGAAATGGGGATCTTGACTCGGCTTTGAATCTGTTTAGGAGGATGCAGAAGAGAAATATTTTTACTTGGAATTCAATGATAACAGGGTTTGTTCAAGCTGGTAGGCCCAAGGAGGGTTTAGAATTTTTTCATGAAATGCAGATTATAAATGAAGATATGATCAGACCAAATAAGATTACGATTGCGAGTGCCCTTGCAGCCTGTGCTTCCCTTGGAGCAATCGAACATGGGAAATGGGTTCATGGTTACTTGCAGAGAAGTGGCATAGAAAGAGATGTGGTAATTGAAACTGCATTGATTGACATGTATGGTAAATGTGGGTGTGTGGAAAAAGCAGTTGAAATCTTTAAGAAAATGGCTAAGAAGGATATTTTAGCATGGACAACTATGATTTCAGTGTTTGCCCTTCATGGGTACGGTAATGAGGCTTTTGATCTTTTGAAGGAGATGGAATCAGAAGGGGTGAAGCCTAATCATGTCACTTTTGTAGGGCTGTTGTCTGCTTGTGCTCATTCTGGCTTAGTGGAGAAGGGACGTTGGTGTTTTGACATGATGGAACCTGTTTATTCAATCAAACTGCAGGTCCAACACTATGCTTGCATGGTTGATATACTTAGCCGAGCTGGGTTTTTCAAAGAGGCAGAAAGGCTTATCAGAAACATGCCAATGGAGCCAGATGCATTTGTTTGGGGTGCATTGCTTGGTGGCTGTCAAAGGCATGGGAATGTAGAGTTAGGACAAAAAGTGGCACAATACTTGATCCATTTGAACCCATTGAACCATGCTTTCTATGTAAATTTATGTGAGATATTTGCCAAAACTGGTAGATTTGACAATGTGAGGAGAGTTAGAGCCGTAATGAAAGAGAAAGGGATCAAGAAGGTTATTCCTGGCTGCAGCATGATTGAGGTTGATGGGGTTGTTTATGAATTCTCAGTAAAAGGATCACCTGTAGTCATACTGGAGGAAGTTGTATGGGTCTTGAATGGATTGAGCAATGAGATGAAGATAGACAGGGATATGCATTATTATGAACTGAAACCAGTGGAAGCAGAGATTTGGTGACATGGAATATTTTTTGGGTTTTAAGCTGTGTTTCTCATGTTCAGATGACGTGAACAACCAGCCTGCAGCAGATTTCTTTTATATGAAAAAACGATGGAGGTAAAGATTCACTGCTGATTTGAACTATTTATTGGGGGTCATTTAGCAAATATTTTGATAAACTTCCACGCCTTTTGCTCTTCCCCTTGCTTAATAACTTGTTTATTTTGCTGAATTGTTTTTCCTAATGACTATAAATATGGGAAATATTAGGCGATATATCTATGAAATAATGCACTGCCATGATTGGCAGTCTTTATTTGTTTCCTATTAAAACAGGTTTTACTGCCTTCTGTATTGAGTAAGCATGGGATTTGAAATTTAATGGTTTTAAAAATATGGCAAGACAAAAGATTATAATATATTTCCTGTAAGAATATGGGGATTCACAGCATGGTTTTCTTCAGATTGCTCAAGATTTACTTTTGAAGTGTGTGTCATGTTAGCGGTGTTTGTCTGTCGAAAGACAACCCTCAATGAGCACACACTGTTTTTGAATAAAGGTTAAATTGAAACAGGTTAAGTAATATTAGATCTTTTATGGTGAACAGACATCCATAGCTAATTTATCTTTAAGTGCTTTATTAGACTTCCAATATATAGTATTGCACCTTTTACATGAAATGTTCAGTTTTCATGAGGTCAAGAATTAATGTGTAGTTGAGATGGAGATAGTGTATCCTTTGTAAATTTCACAAACTGCTGGTAGTTCTAATTCAGATTTCTAGTCTCATATTTTCATCATTTCATATATCAAGTCTTCACCTCAAACTCATGGCAGTTCCATGTGACTCACAGTCATGGATGCATTTTGATTTTGACCTTGAGGCTTTCTGAAGTTATATTTCATTGCAACTTGAACTGCAGGTTGCAGATTTTTCTACATGCATGTTTGATTTTTTGCTTGGTATTGGCTTGATGAAAATATAGTGGACATTCACCATGAAGTCTATTCCATGAAACTGTTTTTATTAGCTGTAAGACTAAACCTGGAAGGACTCTTGCCAGAAAAGAAACCTCGTAGGGCTGAACCTGGAAGGACTCTTACTGGAAAGAAACCATTTGGTCAGGCTGCCTCTCTGTTGGCATTCTCTTGTGAGGTCAGCTAGCAGACATGTCAACATACTCTTGCTCAAGGTTAGTACACTTATTCTACATTCTCTTTCCTTGTCTGATTATCTAGTCATGCATAATTCAAAAAAACCATGCTTACCATTTTCTTTCACCAGTATTGCATTCAGGAAGGTCTATGTTGATCTGGGTTTTTCAGCATGCACGACCACCAAATAATTAATGAATTAGTTTCCAGCAATGATTGTGAATGACCAGATGACTGCCTGCTAGAAGTATTTTTCCCCGCTCCATTTTTTTGTCAAAAAATTCACACAGATATGGCTGCTGGGAAATATTGATAGGATGATTAGGGACCATAATGCAAGGAGGCTAAAAGTTACCTCTTAAGAATCAAGGCAGTTCTTAGATTAGTTGGGGTTTGCTGTGGAGGTTTCGTACACACAGAAGATGATGAAATCTTAAGGGAGCCTATTTCTATTAAAATACAGTTCAAAGCTACTCATCTTGGGCTTGGATAGTTCCGCAGCATTCAAAGTTACCTCTGTCCTATCCATTAGACAATGGACGCTTTTTTTTTTTTTTTTGAATTAATATTATGGAGATCCAAGCCACTGATCTGGTGTATCTTGCAACAGAAATACAGAAAACACCAGAGGAGATCATATTCATCGCCAATCCCATGTTTTCATGAGGGAAATAATTGAGGAACTAAGGGAGAAGCCGTTCATGAATAAGGTGAATGAGTGATTTCCTGGAAAACCAGTTGGCAGCCAACAATTCAAAATCCAAATAGAGGGTCAAAGGAGCAGCATCCAGAAAGGAAAAGAGAAGGTTTCTTCACTTCGCATAATATGGCGAACAAAAAAAAAGAAGGAAAGATCTTAGTATTCAATGGAACTCAAATTTGAAAGGGAGCATAAAAAAGTCAGATTACAAAACACAGATGCCTCGTCTTTAATGGGATCATAAAGTCTGAGTGATTCATGAAGCTAAGGCACTGGCAGTTCCCTTACATCCACACCCCTCCCCTGCTTTGGCCACAGATATAATTGATTGAGCAAATGAGCTTTGTTAAAAAGGGCCTGTGTAGAAGAACTTGAATCAGCTTAGTCTTCAACATGTAATTCCATCCCATTCCCAGAGGACTGGAAGTGAACCCACTGCCATCATTGCTGCCAATCCTCTTGCAACAGTTCACCAGGTGCTGCAACATCTGGATTAGAGCTCCAGGAGCAAAATTCCAAATAGAATGCTCAATCCTACTCCTATCTGGAGTATGCTGCAGGTTTGGGGAGCTTTTCATCCTTTTTTCGATACTCTCTTAATAATGCATATAGCACCCAAGTTTTGGAGGATTTGAAGGAGATAGATGTGTTTTGCAATCTTCAGGCTCAACTTAATGTTTACTGAATATGATTCAGTACTGTCAGTGGGCCTTAGTCTGCCTTTAGCTCAGCGGAACACTCCACAGTTGCAGCAAGCAATGTTTGCAAATTTTCTGATGTGGTATTTGTTTTGCAGAATCAACCAATTATTCCCAGGAATTCTTTTGACTCTGGGTATTCCCATGTTTGGTTCACATTTTCTGACTAGGACTCCATTCCTAGGAATGATACTCATTCCTGCAAGCTCCTCATGTGCCTGGCGTTCCTATGCCTGTTTAAATTGGTGGCTACCCTGATTCTGAGCCTCAGGGAATCACCCAAAAAATATGTTCTAACAAAAAGGCCCTATCTATCTTTTAAAAATCTGAAAGTACCCTCACTTGTTTATAACCTATATCATTCCCAACTTATAGCTCTCTCTCCCTCACTCTTCTCTGCATGTATGGCTGCTTGATGCACATATGTATCCATTGCATATGGCTGAAGTTACATTTAATATATTTTGTCTTATTTCTACTTATTCTAAAGCCTCTAGACTCTAAAGTTTTTCTCTATAATTCAAGTTTGTATTCCCCCTATTGTGTTGTTGTTGTTGTTGTTATATGAATTGCATATTTATTGGTGTTGTATGAATTGCATATTGTTCATCCAAATGAATTTATTAATGTTCCATCAACTACTGCAAGTTTCATTTCCTGCAAACAAACAATGTCTACCTTCCTCATGTGCCTGGCGTTCCTATGCCTGTTTAAATAGGTGGCTACCCTGATTCTGGGCCTCAGGGAATCACCCAAAAAATATGATCTAACAAAAAGGCCCTATCTATCTTTTAAAAATCTGGAAGTACCCTCACTTGTTTATAACCTATATCATTCCCAACTTATAGCTCTCTCTCTCTCTCTCTCTCTCTCTCTCTCTCTCTCACTCTTCTCTGCATGTATGGCTGCTTGATGCACATATGTATCCATTGCATATGGCTGAAGTTACATTTCATATATTTTGTCTTATTTCTACTTATTCTAAAGCCTCTAGACCCTAAAGTTTTTCTCTATAATTCAAACTTGTATTCCCCCTATTGTGTTGTTGTTGTCGTATGAATTGCATATTTCTTATTATTTTAAAAATAATTACCTATTTGACTTATGTAGCATAATCTTGTTTTAATTATTGTTTTTGAGATTATGTTTTCCATGGGTTAGGTAATTTTTTAGTATTTATTCCATCCATTGAATTTTCTGCTAAATACTATGTACAAGCATTTTTTTTTCAAAGTGTCACTTGTACAACTTCAGGATAATTTGGGGATACATAGTTATTTTATCATTATTTCCAGGAATAAATCAAACACAGAAATACATTATGTCCTGGAATCTATCAATTACATATTCTTCTAAACCAAACTTGAGAGTCTTATAATCCCAGAATCCTGTATGCTGGGTATCAAGATTTCAGTGAATCAGAACGCGTGAGGGCATCTTAAATGCTGCAAACCAAATGGCGCGTAAAAACATTGGAAATTGAGGGGGCTGATTTTCTGATTGGCTCCTTGACAGAATATGTGGTCTTAGCAGGCTGACAAGCTTACAATACAAAGGATATGAAGAAGAAACTTCCAATATATTTGAGAGAATTGAAAGCAGAAAAAGGGATAGCAAAAGGGAGATGGCAGAAAAATTATAGAGTAGACAAGGAACTTAAAAATTAGCCTGCACTATTGAGTATGAGAATGGCCATTGTCTAGGCAGATGAGGAAGGTGCAGACCAGTGAAGAGTTTATTCCACTTCGTAATGAATCCTAAGATCATTTCGCAAAATCTGAAGGGCCTAAATGCTCAAGATGAAAGGACAAGCTTTAAATCAGATCTCAGATTGTGGAAGGTAGACATTGTTTGTTTGCAGGAAATGAAACTTGCAGTAGTTGATGGAACCTTAATAAATTCATTTGGATGAACAATCATTTTGATTGGATCTCATTTGCAGCCACAGGAGCATAAGGCAGCATTGTGATTAAGGGGAAGGAATTTGTTCCGAAAGGAGGACCAGCCTGGGTAACCATTCTAAAATAATGGTTGGCATGTGTAGTGTAACGGCTGTCACTAGATGGAAATTTGAAAGTTGATACTCTTTTCGACCACTAATGCAGGAGAAAATTAAGTGGTTGAAAAGGCTGCTTTACAACCTTGATGGCCACAAAGGTCATTGTGTTACCATTGAGGCCCATAATGGCCTGTTAGTGTTAAAATGGCATGCCTGACACTGCTGGTAGCCTTTAAACCTACACTTGGCCTGATTTTTCCCCTTTTTTTTGCATGAGTTCTGGTTTCTCATGCCCTCTCCAGATTGAAAACCAATATTTTAGGCTTGAAGTTTGAATCAAGCAACTGTCCACTTTATGGAGTTGCTCTGAATCCCTGCGAACATTTTTTTTTTATCCAATTTGGTATTGTTGGAGCTTGATTTCACTTAGAAATTGAACTCCTAACCATCATCTGCTTTGATTGTGCATAAAAAACAAGAAATTAGAAGGATTTGATGGACATTTTAAGATTTTGGAAGATACAACTACCTTTTCTTTGTCGTTTTTCTTTTAATTTTGTTTTTCTTTGATTTGGCTTAAAACACCACCTAATCTACAATAATTTTTCAGTCTAATAATAATTAAATCCTAAATTTTAGATCTATTTTTTACTTTAAAAAAAAACTAATTGTAAAAAAAATTAAATACTCTCTCTCTCTCTCTCCCACCTCACACACACACACAGACACACACAAGGAGTGCTCCATGGATTTGAGAAAAGACAGGAGAGATGCTTAAACATTTGATCCAAATCAAAGGAAAGACCTTTGATCTGAGGTTGGACAAACTAAGGTAGATTCTTGATCTGTTTCTTGACTATGATCAGTCTCAGAATGGGTGGTGAAATTTCCTATTGTTGCTGCTAATTGGTCTTATGATGGTCTGTCGTTTGTTGGTTGGTTGAAAAGGGTTTTAAGCTTTTGGCTCTGTAGTGTGCGGATGTCAATTCATTTAACAAAGTTAGGGGAGTTTCTGATGTTAGGTCTGGGGTGGAAAGGGAAGAAATATTCAGTATTTGTTAGCTAAAAATGTGATGGGTGGCGAAAATGAGTTTTGTGAGTTGATTAGGGATCTTTGTCTGAGTTCACCGCAAAGGATGTAAATAAAATGACCTGTCAGGGAGTGACGGTTGGGGAGAGCGTTTAGTCAGGACAATTACTTTGATCAATTAAATGAATTAACCAAAAATTTTCAGTTAAAAGAAAACCTCTACCAAACTCTTCCAAAAACCTAATTGCTAGCTGACCAAAATATAATTTGGTTAACTGAATTTAACGGAATATAAGTCACTCCAAATTGAATTATGAGAAATGGACTACTGTTGAATGGGTATATGGACATTCCTATTTCCTAATGGATTAACAAAATTATATTGTATTATATATATATATATATATATATATATATGAATATATGTTGATATGGATATATAACTTAACATTTACACATACATGTAATGATGTATATACATTGAATGTTAATTCTTAATTGTTATATGTGTGTACTCATTCAGTTAACGAATAAAATAAGGCCTATACCAAACCAAGAACGGAATAACCAAAAATCTACAAAATTAGTTCGAATTGACTGGACTGAAAAAATTAATCGAACCTATTCAACTGAATTTGGTCAGTTTAGTCGGTCACGTTTTTAGCTAATAGTGCTCAGCCCTAAATGATGATAGGGAAAGGTCAGATTTGTACTTGGCATGGTGATGAGTTGCACTTGAAGGAACCTAGGCATTCATGAACCCATGACGTCTCTTTTGGAGACAATGACTCCAACAGTCGAGGTGGCTAGGTTATGGAAGGGGTTGCAAGGTTAGTAGAGGCGGCTAGGGTTTCTATTGGAAAGGATAAGCAATGAAGATTGGGTTGGGGTGTTTTTTTTTTGGTTGTCTTGGTCTTAAGATGAGGCAATGAAGATTGGGTTGGGTTTGGTTGGTGTCATGTTGTTTGTTTTGTTGCTCTACCTTGCCTAGCAAAGAAGAAGAGAGATTCATGAAGACTCATTTTAACTACTTGTTTCATGTTTTGTTTTATGTCTTTAATTCATTAATTTCCACTTTTAATTATACTTCTAAAGTTTTTAGTCATTAAAGTTGTGGAAAGTACAAGATTATGACCTTTTGTTGATGTAGTGAAAAGCACCTGATTATGATCTATTTTTAATTTGTGGAAAGTACAAGATTATGACCTTTTTTGGTTTTTTATTTTATTTTATTTTGTAAACAACACACTAAAATTCGTATAAAATCATTTTTCCTGTTAAAGAGTGTCTTCAAGTTGAATAAAATTAGCTAAAATACATCAAAAATCATATTTTAGAAGGTTACATGCTTATTCTTCAATTTGGGCATGGTTCTGCTTGTTTGAAAAAAAAAATTAATGGCTGCTGTGATAGCTTCCCACTCTGTACCTTCCACTTATTGCACCTCCCATGACACGAGTGACACTTATGTGACGCTATCACCAACAGCGTCTTAAGGCTATGAGCATGGCTATTATGGTAAGCAAAGACTAGGGGTTTGTAACTCATATAACTCATATAAAGTAAAAAAATTAAACTGCTCTTATCTGAGGGGTCTGTAACTTTAAATTCATACAAAGTGAGAATATCAAACTGAACTTATCCTTACCATCTAATGTGTATATATTGTTCTTCCTATGGCTACAATGAGTTCATTCATTTTTTCCCTGATAACTCCAGGGGGGGAAAAAATGAAATGAGTTAATTCATTTCTGAGGTCCTTTTTCGTTTTCTATTACCATTTTAGTGAATAACGATGGTGATCTCTCTCCACATCATTCTCTGTAATAATTGGATGATGACTTTCCAAGTGTTTTCTAAAGCATATAATGTCCAGTGCATGCCTATGTTGTTGGTCCTGGTGGAAAGACTCAGTACCTTCCAGATTTAAATGTAGGGACAGAAGCACTTTTGGTTGATCAAAATGTTGGCTAACTGCAATGCTAGGGCATATAGAGACAATGACTAGACCCTAATCCTCATAAAAGCAAAGATCTTCTTCTTCTTTTTTTTTTTTTTTCACTGCATTGAGCAATTATGTTGAGAGAAAGTAGTTCACGTGAAGCATAGACTACGGCAACTGCTTAACAAACATTGTGTAGAACATTCTAGACCAGCAATTAATAGCCTTAAACTGTCGTTTGAAGTAATCAAGTCAATTATTATATTTGTTACTTCTTAGCAGTGGGACCTCAAGAGATCTCAAGTTTTTCAACCTGCCATGAATTGGTGAAATATTACTCTTTTGGAGGTCTTAAATTGAATGGGAAAATAAAGGGAAATAGAAGATTTTATTTAAAATTCATGGAAGATCAATTGTAGATGCGTATAAATAATATTATTTGAGGGGAAAAAAAAAAGAAAAGTTAATAGGGAAAAAGAGAAATATCAGTATGCACATAATTAGCTCAAATAATGGCAGTATCCAATGCATAAGCTGACTTAGAAGCTGAATTTCTTTCTCCATTTACTTGCTCTTTGCATGAAAAGGTTGGATTATGATTTTTTTAACTCTAGTTTTTTTTTTAAAAAAAAAAATGTAGCCAAGAGGAAGGAGAAATGAGAGAAATATAGATTTCTTACTTTTTCCAGTTCTTTTAGTATGGAAAATGAAAATTCTTGTGTGGTTGCTCACGCAAATTAATGGTAAACTCTTTCTGATACGCTGTTGCAGAAAGAGTCAGATAATAGGCTCCCTATAACATCCTTCTACAGAATGCAGAAGTGGTTGCAATAATTTGTCCCTCCAAAGATCTCTCCTAACTGTCCTGCAGCTCTCTTGAATCCTTGAGAATATGATTTTGCATTTCATTATTTTGTGCAGGCTCCTCTACCGGAAATAAAGAGCAATTCCTGTGGCATCACTGACAGTTGGAGATGAAGTTTTGCCGACAGTACAAGGTGTGGCACGACACAAGAAATAGAGATTCAAGAATTCATTAATCCTATGTTTGGGAGAGGTTTTATATTTGTGTACAAATTTGGATAAAATACAATACAAAATTATATCGAGTTTTGTCCAATTCTCTAGCTTGAAATCCATACTCCCAAACACAGAGTAAGGGAATTGGACAATGACGATATCAAATTTCATCTCATCCTGTAGTTATATTGCTAATAATAATAATAATAAAAAGAATTGAAGCCTCATCCTGTGCTGTGGATTCATCTTAATTTGGAATGCAGCTTTTTTGGTCCCCTTAGAGTGAGCACTCGTAAATATCAAAGCCCCAAATCATATCAATCCATTAAAAAAACAAAACCTGATTGTTGTTGTGATGCTGTAGAGGGTTGCAATTTTGCAGATGAGATCAGTAAGCTCAACAGGCCAACCGCGAGTTAGATTGGTATCTACTCCAATATGCAGTACCAATGAATCACTTATAATGATTTGTTTGCTGCACAAGAATGGAGTGGATGGAATAAAATTGGTTTCTATAATTTTACATATCATATAATTTCTCATTCCATTCTAGTTCATTCTGTTCCAACGTACAAAACATTGGATTACTGTTGGTGGGCTTCAAATAGATCCAAGGAAGGGCGGAAAGGGGAGGGGTAGGGGTGAGCATAATTTGGTGAAAACCGAATTAACCGGCCGAAATTGGCCTGTTCGGTTCGGGTAAAAATCCCGATTCGGTTATAATTATACAAAATTCCGGTTAATCGGTTTCGGTTCGGTTAAGGGTAAAAAAAATTTCGGTTAACCGATTAACCAAATTACTAATTAATTAGATTTTAAATATAATTTATGAATGTAAATTTTGCTTATGCAAGTGCATTAAGGAGTTTAATTAAGCTTGCTTATACTCGGCATTATTATTATTATTTTTTGTTGTTGTTTTTCTTGTTTTGGATACTTTGTTCTATGGTAAAATATTATTTTCATTAATAAAATTAATAAATAAGGTATTTAATTAAGTTTCTAGCAATTAATTTTATAATTATATTATGTTTCTATGGTTTTAATTAAAATATTGTTCTATGGTTTTAAAAAAGATTTATAATTGTATTATGTTTCTAGCAATTAATTTTAAATAATTTTGGTTAGAATCGGTTAACCAAATTACCCGAATAGGCAATTCGGTGTCTTTCGTCAATTCGGTCGGTTCGGTTAATGGTATTATTTAACCAAATTTTTTGGTTAATTTAATTAATTACCCGAATTTAACGGAACCGACCATTTGCTCACCCCCAAGGGGGGGGGGGGGGGGGGGCGCATTGACCACCTCTATCATGTGTTCCAGACCTGAAAAATATCACTCAGCAAAAAAAATAAGGAAAAAAAGTGAGGATGCTTGCACACACCTCTCCATGTTGAGCTTGAATGATAGGGTAGGAATCAGGTATGGGTTTTAACTAGTGTATCTTAAGAAACAAAATGCAATGTGAATGTTCCAAAAGAAAACCTGTCGACTGCCGCAATATGGATTTGCTTCCATGCGTTAATCTCATGGAAATTTGGACGCAACTCTTTTTTGGTAGATTTGGTGTTTTTTTTTTTTAAAATACAATCATGAGATTCTTCTGAAGTAAATCTAAAATATCATCGGCATGTCAGAGACAACACGTTAATTTGGTTTCTCTAATGAATGTGCTGCAAGGAGGATTTGGTTAAAGAAAAACAGGAAAGCGAAGGAAAGAAAATAAGTAGAGTAAATACTGAAAGAATTATAATAAGATGTGATGAAAATGGCATCTTTTAAACATATTCAGAATTTTACAGTCACAAGGAGCAACTCTCTCTCTCTCTCTCTCTCGGCTTCTCTGTTCCTGCTGGAAAGATGGCTGGAAATGAACTGTTCTGTCCATTTTAAATCAACAGGAAGCAACGAGGCAATAAAAGACCACATGGGAACGAAAAGAGTGAACTTCTAAAGCAGATCAACTCAAGGCAAACAAGGTCCAGAACTTCACCAAATCCCCAATGCAATCAGTGGGCTTTCAGAAAAATACATTTCAAACTGGGCTGTGCGCCTGTGCCTTAGTTCTCCGCACATGATGAATCAGCCCGGCAGATATCTCCACGACAAAGTGGGCATACCCTGTGAAATATATGAGTTAGCCAAATGTCTCAGAATCCAATATAATAAAAGAATATTTATTGTAACAATCAGCCATATAGGAAAACTTAGTTTTAAAATCATTTATATAGCCAACCTTATGTAAAATATTGTATTTGACAAAAAAAAATCCATATTTTTTAATTTGTCAAATAAATATCAATATTTTTCAATTTTTCATACCAAAATACCATTAAATGAGTTTTACACTAAGTAGAGAAATAAAAATTATGGTTTAAAAAAAAAAATACTCTATTAAATTAGTTTGTACAGAAATACTCCATGCAATAATTACCATTACCATTATATTTTCTGACCATAGTAAAATAAATCTGTATCATGCTAATAAAACATTGAAATATTTACAAAAGATTTTACACAACTGCTACAATCCTAAACCACCAGTTGCTACAATTGCATTGTGTTCGGACGCTAGTGGAACTTGTGAGCATCTTTTCCCCAATGTTCAGTGGCTTAAGAAGCTTTCGGATAATTTTTCTCCATTTTAGATGAGGCGTTGGTTTTGTGGTCTTGGAAGTACTCTGTTTTTTCTGTTTTATGGGAAAAACTGTGAGGTTCAGCCAAAGTAGCCACCTCACCAAAGTTCGGTTGACAGTTGACACCATTATGTTTAGCATCAATGCATCCTGGGGCTACTACTGCCATGTGGGTGGATCTTATATGGACTATGGAGTGTGGGCTTCACATAGAAGTGTGGCTGTGTGGGTCACTTAGCCAAGGGTATCAAAGATAAGATGGGGTAGCCCCTGTCATTTGAGTGTGTACTAAGGAAATTTTGACCATATAAGCATAGTTTAGGCTTCACCTTGTGAGGTGTATTTTATGTGGCAAAACCATTAATAGGTCAAAACAGACAATACTTTAATGGAGCTGGTACAAATTTCATATCATTTACAGTTTATTTTTCTCATGTATTAAAAATTTCACATGCAATGCATGTGCATCTTTATAATTAAATGATCATAAATCCTTACAAAAAGGTCTACATACAATAAGGCATTGTCACTTTATTTAAAAAATATATAGACTAACTAGATAGTTATATGACACATCTAAAATAAGTTAAGATAATTTAATAACATGATGAAATTTATTCTTCTTTCTAGTATTAGTTAAACATGTAATAACATATTTGAAAGTTTTAATTTAAAAATTACATCCAATACTATGTGCTATAAGCATCATATGTTAATTACTACAAATAAAATATAATGTGCAAATACATTATAAAGAATTCTATAATTATCTAGAATATTAGTACTTTAATTTATAAGTTCAACATGTAATATATTATCAATTCATTTAAAAAACATATAAACTATCTAGTAATTATCTAAAATACGAATTCTAGTTCTTATTATTTAATAAATATTTTTTATTTAAAAAATTCAATTATATAAAAATTATATAATCTAAATATATTTATTAAATACTATTCATTTACAATCACCTGCAATTCATCATTCCTCTTCTTAATATGACAAATGTTAATGAAAACAATATACAAGATTTTGTATCTTTGAAAAATACTGTAAATAGATGTACCAATGACAATCATGCGCTGCGTAAATGCGCATAAAGTGCCCCTCATCTGTAGAATTTCATACAAAGCATATGCAAATAATGTAGAATAAGTGAACTAATTTTTCATCTTCTAAAATTCTTACAAAGCATATGCAAATAGTGTGAATCATTTTTAACATCCAAAATATAAAGCATTCATAAAATTAATTAATTTTAGCTTAAATTAAACAAATTACATTTACAATTTTAGATTCTTTAAAATTTTGAATTGAATATTTTTATGCATCTCTTTACTAATTGTGGGCACACATAATATGTAAGCAACACAACCCAAAATTTAATGTTTTTAGGGAGATGATGAGAGTTGAGATAATGGGAGTTGTGCATAATTTCCTAAGAAATAAAAATTTACTAATTACTCATTACTTTTCATATATTCATTAATGTAAATAACTACAAATATTCTAAAGAAATGTAATAACAGTAAGTGACTAATATTGTTCGTATAAAAAATATAAATCATATAAAATATAATTTTCATTTACAAAATTTCTATAAAAAATTATATATATACAAAAAAATATTAATTCTCACTATACCTCACAGCAAACACACATGTACATTGTAAGATTAAATAACTACAAAATATCTATAAAAATACAAACATCACTATGTTTTATAATAAAAACATAACTAGTGTCCTGTCCTATATTTTTTTTTTGAAATTTTCACATTCTCCTAAGTTTTACTATTGTAGTGTCTTGTATCCATCTTTAAAGAAAACACATTCCTCTGAATTTTCAGTTTTTCTGAAAAATATTTGAATAATGTTAAAAATTATTTACTCAATATTATCCACGTGCAATCGAATGCAATGAACACGATGTACTAATACACGCACGTGCACAAACACAGTGGGCACATGCAACAGGGGTACTCCACAGCCCCTCCCCCCCTCCTTTTTTTTATAAAGAGTGAAAGTTATGCAGATAATAATGGTCTTAAAGTAGGCATTGGAGAATTAAATATTTTCAAAATTTAAAACTGGAATTATTTTTTTAAAGTTATGCAATATGTTTCTTTACCCTTGTTATCTAAACTTGACTTCAAAACTCTGCCTTTCCTCAATATAACAATTAACATCTACCATCTGTGTTCTTTTTAAAAAACTTACTCTGACACAGGAGAGTTTTCCTTCTTTAGCCCCTCCAGCACTCTCAGTCCAACAAGGACACAACTTACTTGAATCGGTCTTCATACACGCCTTTACAACATTAAATCTCCCAGCAGTCCCCCAACTCACTGGCAGGGTGATCCATCAGCTCCATCGAGAATCAACAATCTCCAAACTCTGAACTTACCCAGGAATTCTCCCAAAAGACAAATGGAAGCCTTGTAACCAAGGATTCAAAGCAGCAAATGGAGAACACTTCCAGGTCAAGTTAAAAAGTGTACCTGTTTATATTAAGCTTCATCCAGAATGCTTAATCAAGGCAACATTCTTCAGGTCAAACCTTTTAAAAAAAGATCTTCTCATTGGATTCGATATAACCACTCCACTGGGCTTTAGTTTGGGTCTGGTAACAACTTAGGACATGCAGAAATTGGGCTTCTTCACGCAAAGCCCCATCTCAAATCCTTTGCAATCAAAACCTAGCCTAAGTCCAATTAAATTGTCATGCAACCCAGCCCACTCCATCCCATCTTCAATGCACTCCCAGCTCCCAACGAAACCCTAGCCACCTCTTCCATTGGTGACATAGTCCCTTCATATAGTGATGCTGTCCTGCCAATGATGGATGAACAGGCTGCTGCTGAGCCTTGCACATATCTCATTCTTCTCTGCCATCGCCTACCTGGCTC
Source organism: Malania oleifera (assembly GCF_029873635.1). Classification (NCBI taxonomy): domain Eukaryota; kingdom Viridiplantae; phylum Streptophyta; class Magnoliopsida; order Santalales; family Ximeniaceae; genus Malania; species Malania oleifera. The sequence continues at coordinate 34,436,150 of NC_080421.1, forward strand.
CATGAATGAATGCCTCGCCATAATCCTTCATGTAACCCGCCATTTACAGAAGGGAAAACCCTAACCAATGCACAGAATTTTTTCACAAATGTTTGCTACCCATTCCCTTTTGATCCACCAGGAAGAAACACCAAAAAATGTCTTCCTTTCCAATATCTTGCACTACCAAATCTGGTTCTACGAAATTTCCCTCCCAACCTGCCAAAAACTGATGTCAATCCATCCAAGAACCACTTCGCCACCACCAAAGAAAACCTCACCCACCAGTCACAAGTCGGGTTGAATTCAAGAACAAACAAGAAAATCCCTTTCCCACATTATCTAGTCTCAGGTCAAAGGTTTTCCCTTTGATCTGACAGGATTGAAAGTGATCCCCTCCTTTCATGTCCAATGGCAGCCAAGATGCCGAGGAGCAATTACGAGAGAAGAGAGAGGAGACAGCCATACCCTTGTGGAACTTGTTCTCAAACAATGTAAAAAAGTCAAAATGGCTCACGCATCTCTATGTTAAACTTCAGTATCAAGCAGTTCAGGCAACATTGAGCTCAGGCCAGAACATTACTCTAGAGCCAGGCATTTCTAATAATGTTTCTCTATCCTTCGTGACATCTTTTATTGTAATTTTAAGGCTGAGGGCATTTTAGGAAAACTGAGGAGAAGTGTTTATTGAAAACTACCTCCTTTAATTAATAGTAGGCTAGCTGTCAGCACACCCTGTGTGTGTACTCACAGTCACAGAAGTTGCTATTTTTTAGGAGATAGGGAAGTTGCTAGTTTTTTGGAGATAATAGGGCGATTACACATAAATTTTCGAAAACTAAAATTAATTTTTTTTTTCAAATTACTTACCTATCCATAGTTTGTAAATGTTAAAAATTAGAAGATAAATTGAATGTAGAAAAGATTTTATGGAAAGATGATTGAAAATCAACAGCCTAAGGCTTCCATTAATTAACAGCAGAGATTTGTGTATATATAAATTTATTATTTTTAAGAAGATAATGGTGGAGTTAATAAGAAAATGGGAAGTTTTTGTTTAAAATTTATCACATTTTAAAAGTTACTATTTTTAGGGGATAATAGGAAGTAAAAAAGATAGTTGGATGATACAAATATTTGTTTAAATTTTAAAATAAGAAATTATTAAGTTACTTATATACCTATGATTTTGTAAAATTTATAATTATTTTATGACTTGTAAATTGAGGGCATTTTTGAAAAATAACATACACAATGTCTTTCTTTTTGGCCCATTGACATCTCAAATTAGGCCAAGGCTATACAGCTATCTCCCATCCCTCACCTTTTCTCACCAAAGAATTGTACACAAGAACAACATTAAAGTCCCAAGTTTTAACCATGCATGTCCCTAGGGGTCACATGCATACATACACACAAACACATAAGATATTGTTGATAACTGTCCTATTGCTCAAATATTAAATGTTGCTAGCATTGGATTATTTGAAGTATATGAATATTTTTAATATTAAATACTGTTTACATCAAATATCGTTTTAAGAATGCATTAGGTATGACACAATAAATGCAGATAGTATTATTTGCATTAAATATGACACCATAAATGCAACTAAAATTTTGAATAAAATAAATAAAACCTGCATAACCCATCTATACAACTATTTTAGATATATTTGCAATCAGCCAAATTACACAATTATGAATCAATAGATTCAATAAATAATGCAGTCGAACAAATATTAAGGATTCATGTAAATGTGTGTGTGTGTGTATAACACCACTGCTTGTACCTGTGAATCTCCTTGAGCCATTTGTCTATACATATTCTATGAAATTCATGATGGCAAGGCAGTATCCGCAAGCTATCCCCTTCCTCATACTCCACAAGGCATATGTAACATCTGTTGACCAATTGTTCACCAAAGAACAGACAATAAGAATATCAAATGTAGAGAAGCAAGATGCAATTGAATTCTTTATTAAAACTGAATAGCTGCAACAACAGCCATAAAATAAGAAGCACAAGAATCACAATTTAGTTACATAGCCTCAAGTATAAAGCCAACATGTAAGTTCCAGGATGACAAATAACATATTGATTATTGTACAGTAAAGGACAGACGGGATTAGCTAACATAAAATGAAGACTCCTCAAAAGTTTGTCCATTAGTTTTAGGTTTTCAAATAAATCCAAGGTCACCCAACTAATCCAGCCCATTGTTACCCTTGTAATGATGAAAAGTATGCATACACTAATGATTCCCCCTAGCAAGGAAAGTGAAGTCAGGGGCTTGTAAGGAATATTTTTTTTAGTGGGGTTTTTTCATCTCTTAGAAATATCACAACTTTTCCCAAAACCAGGTCCAAAGATCTACTTCAACATGTACTGTTCAAGGGGAGCAAGAACCTTCCTTCTATATTACAATGAAAAAGCTAGGCATGTGAAACATCCTCACACAATGACCATTGTGTATGCGTGCGTTCATGCGCACGTGTGAGAGAGAGAATCAAAGAATATTGGGAAAAAGAAAAAGATGAGGGAGGATGCTAGACAGTTTTTGAAACCTTCCAATCAGAATGTGCTGTGGAGTCCTAATCCTAGCTGCAAGGCTTATGACAATCTAGGTGTGAGTATGTGAAGCCTGAACATTTTCTATAAGCTGCCTTTTCAATTAGAGCACACAACAAAGATTTAAACTACAACCCTTGATCAAATCCCAAAACCAAATCTCACATATCTAAGAAACCTAACCTTAACTAATAAGAAATTTGAATCAGATATATGATAGCCTAGTTCTAAGGCTAAACAATCCCACTAATTAGGCCTTGATTGATTGAAAATAATTCCTCTGTTATGGGCCTTAAATAGTACAATTCGCAATTCGAACTCAATTCAACCCCAAAATGAGTCAAATCACATAGGAGAATTGAGGAGCAAGCTGAATTGGACCTGAATCAATTGATTCACATGCGAATTGATATCAAATCAATAAACAAACCTGAATTTTTGGCTTTGTCTCTACAGTCTCCACTCTTGGAGCAGAACACTGCTCTGTCATTGATATTTAGTGCTTACAGAAGTTACACACTTGTACATACAAATAAATATGATATTTAAACACCAAGAAGTTCAATTTTTTTAGTAATTTTTCTTGCTTCTTTCCATTTTTTTTAATTATATATTTAAGTTCTTGGGTTTTATTATGAATATATATTTGTTAAAAATATTCATTTTTTAATGTGTGTTTTTTGTTGTGCATATATGCATGTCATTTGGAACTGATTTTGGAAATTTGTACATATCTTACAACTCAATTTGAATATCAAATCTCAATTCATCTCAATTCCCAAAACAGAGATTTTGATTCACAAGTCAGAAATCTCGATTTGACAAATATGCGGTGCAGTGTGTATGAAATTAGTGGAACTCTTAGCAAGAATCTGGTGTGCGCTATAATTGTTATATAGGCAAATAAGAGGATGAAAGCCAACCATGGAACAGCTAAAAGAGGCTCTAATGGCCAAATTTCAGACTTAAATTCAGCATCTCACTTAGTCCCGACTCCCAAGAACTAAAGTTTCGATTCCTACAGAAATTCCAAGGGTCTCAATTTACAAAAATTCTGATTTCAAAAGAACTTTATATTTAAAGAAATATTGGAAACTTATAATAATTATGAAAATTACCAATGAAACTTGGAAATGTTAAAATGGACGATGGTGATAATTTAGAAAAAAAAATGGAAAACCTAAAAAAATTATTTCCAAAATTTTGGCTGAAATTTTACAAAATGGAATATGATGCCTTTCTTTTCAAACCGTTGCAAAATCTGAAACTTTGGTAAAAAGTTCAGTAAATTTTTCAAAATTTAAGGGTCATATCATTTTTTTTTTCTATTTTTTGTTTTTGAAAACTAAGAAACATATTATGAAATGTGTTCGTTTACATTGCTAGTTTTCTATTTCTAATGTCAACTTTCAAAAAAATTGAAAAGAGATATTATAGCTTTTAGTTGTTTTGGATACCTATTTCCAAAATTCTTTAATATCTAGAATTAACTTTTGTAGATTAAATCATTCATTTTACACTAATGACCATGTGAATTTAAATCATAATTTAAATAAAAATATCCATAAATTTTTTTTTTGTCCATTTAAAGATAATTTTACTATTTTTCTATTGCATGTACAACAAGATTGTTCTCGTAAAATGAATTTTAAAACATAATAATTAAGTTAAATAATTATAGTTTCTGTTTTTATTATAATATTTTTAATTTGTATTCTTTTTCTATTTTTATTATTTCATTCATATTTTTAATTGTTATTTGATCAAGGACCAAAATAAACATTTGTACAATCAAATTTTTAGTTTGTTTTAGTTTTAGAAATATTAACCTAATAGGTTGCTCGTTTTCAGTTTTTAGTTTTTGTTTCTGATTTTTCACTTCTGTTTCCGGTTCTTGATTTCATAATTTTTGACAGTGATACCGCCCCTAAGACTATGCTTAGGCTCCAAACTAGAAAGCAACAAAGGAACTTGCAAAAAAATAATAGTAATAATTTGACACCTCACAAGCACAAATCTAAACCAATTTAGACAAAGTCAAATTTGCCCAATAATATTTAAAAAAAAAAAAAACAGCAGCAAACAGCAACATTATTAAAATACCATACTGTTGGGAAACGAAATAGACAAGCAACCATCCAAGGTTCCTTTGGTTAGCAGAATACCTATTCCTAGGAATAGGATGAAATACAATGAGAATACAAATTAAATAGGGATGCAATAATTTAGAAAGAAGTTACTCATGCAAAAGTTAAGAGTTATTCCATCCAACATGGAATAGAAAAGGCATAGACATTCCCATGGTGAAATTTGGGAATATTTATGTTGGGCTTTTGTGGAGCTTAGTTGTGTTTTAATTTGGATGCCGACCCGACCCCTATTTAATTAGAGATTTCTATCCTAAGGCTTAGTCCATGCGTAGTGCTCATGGACTAAGTGGTACAAGCCGTACTCGTGGGGGTCCGGGGGCAACGCCCCCAAGAAAAATTTTGGAGCCCATTTGGAACGGAACCCTAGGCGCAACATATAAAAGGGATTGCTTTCGGGTGATTAGGGTTAGTGTGGTTGTACCTAAGTGAGAGCGAGAGGGAGAGCATTGTATTGGCGCACTCTCTGTGTTTTCTTCCTGATAATATTGAAATCCCTGAAACTCCGTGGACGTAGGCAAAATTGCCGAACCACGTAAATATTGTCTTGTGCGTGTGATTGATTTTTCTTTGGCATTATTTTTTCTTTCTATTTTGTTTCTCACAGGTTTCGGGAATTTGTTCTTTATTCCCAACAATTTATACCTTGTCTATTCCTTGTTACGGATTCATAAAATTTTTTGCATTGTCATTTGTTTCATGAGTAGCAAACTTTTCATGTAAACTATCAAATTCTTCCCTTACGGAAATTCTATTCCTATGAATAGACAATACAGAAACCAAACATAACCTTAGGATATTGCAGTAAACTCAGTTGCAAGAAACAAATACACTTACTGTGCAGCATCTTCATTCAGATATTTTGGCACTTTAGTATATAATTTCACAGGCAAGGATTCCACAACTTCTGTTGGTGCAGGAACCGATCCAATTGAAGACACAGAGGGGCGGGATGATAAAACCACAGATTGCTGGTGAATTTCATCCAGAACCTAATTATAATTTTTTGTAGAAAAAAATACAGCCTAATTACAACACATGCAAAAGACTAAACTTTTACTATATAATACAGCAGGACCATATCGGAAGCACTGCTTTCTCTTGGTAAAAAAATACTGGCATTACCTCAAACAAAGCTTCAGCTAACATAACAATTCTTGATATGCTAGCCCTAGCACTGGTATCATCATTTGGATTAGCATCTCGAGTATTTATATGACATGTGCAACGGCCTGTCCGATGCTGGCCCGACAAGATGCAAGACCTCTCATGCCCAGACAAATTCTCAAAACGGCTTCCCAACCGCTGAAGAGCACGGACCTAAAATTTGAGTCTTTTCAAGTGAATGGGCTATATAATGAAGAAAAAAAAACAACAGGGTGAAAAAGGAGCAAGCACAGATATTTAAATTAAATGTCTTCCATATATATATAGTATTAAAAATGGTACAAATTTGGTTTAAGTGGCATAGGGGTAGGCGCGTGGAGCCATATGATGGCACTCACTTCAAAGTTGAAAGATCCACCTAAAGACAAGATCTTAGAAGTATGATAAAAGACTGATTATTAAGATTTCCATCATGTTCAAATTAAAAAAGTTCTCCATCAGACTTGCCAACTGTTGAGCACCCTTACAATGCATCTATTGACTAGGCTGTCAGAAATCCTATCAGTTATTAAATAAACTTAATGGATCGTTTGGAACCACTTAAGCAAAAGAACTGTTCAGAAAAAAAGTGCTGTATTTAATAAGTGCTGATAATAATTGCCGAAGTAGAAAAGTGCTGAAAGTTATAAGTGGTGCTCGGTTGTATTTAAAATAAGTGGTATTTGGACATTCACTTTTATTATGGGTACTATAAGATTATTTTTGAGCATATTTTAGATTACAAATAATAATATTTTTAATTAACAATTTCATTAATATTTATTTTAATTATTTTATATTAAAAAAATATAAGATTTTTTTAATTAATAATAATCTTGTTATTAATGTATATTTATAACATATTACTATCATATTAAATTATGATTAAAAAATATTACTAATTAAATTTAAATTTTAAATTTTTATAATGTTAATTTAAATTAATAAATAATTCTTGTTCAATCTAGAATTGAATTATATTTAAATATATTTTAAATAAAAATATTAATATTTTTATAATTAAAAATTTAAATGATAATTATAATATTTTTCTAATTAAATTTTAAATATTTTCTATTAACTAAAATAATATAATACTCTTTATTAATTAACAATAATCTTGTTATTAATGTATATTTATAACATATGATTATTACATTAATTAATGTTAAAAATAGTATTAATAACTAAACTACAAATTTTAATTTATTTAATATTAATTTAAATTTATAGATGGTTTTTTCATTCATTCCAGAATTTAATTATATTTTATTAATAATTAATAGGTTATCATGCATAGTAACATAATATATGAATTTTAATATATATTTATAACATATGATTATCATGTTAATTTTGTTCAAAAAATATTATAAATTAAATTAGTATTTTAATTTTTTATATTAATTTAAATTAATAGATGGTTCTTCTTTATTCCAAAATTTAATTATGTTTCTTAATAATTACTATATTATAATGCATAATAAAATAATATATGATTATCTTCCAATGTATTTTTTAAATTATAAAATAGTCTCTAAATTTTCTTATATTTAAAAAATTGACCCGCCTATGAATAGCATCACTTCTAAATGGCCAAAAGCTATCCTAAACTGCTTCTCAAAATCCACTTAAATAGTTCTAAAAAAAAGAGGTTCTAGAAAAGCACTTATAGCAATAAGTGTCTGTTGTAGTGCAAGCCAAATGTCACTTTTTTGTAGAAGTATTTATTTTCTAAGTGATAAGTGCCACAAACACTTTTTTTTTTAAAGTGCTCCCAAACAGGGGCTAAAAATCCCTAATCATATTCAAGTTCCCTTTAAAAGAAATTTCTTGTATGGAACTTTCAATAATGACTACATTACCAATCTTAGAAAATCACATATTCATAATAATAACATTCACTCAATAAGTTATCAAACCTGAGATCGTATTCTTCTTCTCCGTTCAAGAAAATTTGATCGATGTTCCAAGAGATCATGATACCTAGCTTCTCTTGACCGTGTTGTTTCCATGTCGTAATCTTGGCTGCTGTACAAGGAGCTAGACATACTGGACAGATCTAAATGGGAAGAAGTCGGTGAAATCAAAGGATTCCTATTAGATGCTGATCCGCCTGTCTCACCACCCCAAGCCCGTCTCCCATTACCATGCCTAGCACCTCTCACTTCCCTCTCTTGTTGCAAAGGGCAAGATAAGTCAGAAAATGATGATCTGCGGAGAACTCTATCACGAAGTCTACCAACACTTAGTGTCCTACTAAACCGAAAATTCCGTTCCACAGGTTCTCGAGCTCCAATCCGCCTATCAGCAAGCCTTGTCTCAATGCTTTCAACTTCAGTACAATTTCTTGGAGAATTTATATTTATATCATACCCAATACTAGTGTAACTGTTATCTCTGACCACTTCTTGAGTAGATATTATTCTATCATCTCGATAATTATCAAAGAATTCAGATGCTGGAGGATTTACCTGTAAACTGCCAGAGGTACCTTCATTATATGGTGTTGGAGGCCTATTAATGAGGCATGCAGGAAGCATGTCATTACCTTGCCGAGCTTCATTCCTACTAACCAAGCCACTAACAGCACCAGTGTGTAGATGTTCTTCCTCATTGTTCGAAATTGAGAAACTTGTTGATGACACAGGTTGCCTCGTTGACCCAATACTTGTTGTCCTGCTTAATCTGAAGCTCACATTCCCAGAAAAGAAACCACAACGAGAAAGGAATCCGTTTGGCGGATTTAAGGATTGAGTTGATGAAGCTCGGGAAGAACCACTATCAGCTCTAGATACAGCATTAGCAAGACTTGCTTGACCCCATTCGTCAAGCTCGACATCTGTAGAAACCATTTCATCAGACTCTTCAACTTTAACCTTTCTATAACCCTCAGTTTTCACTTGGTTGGATTCTGTGTCAGTTTCATTTGTACATGGACCATTACCACCATATTCTTTGCTCTGATGATTGGAAACATGAATAATTAGACATATATCGCTTTAACCATTTGGATGCACATTACAAATCAATAAAAATTAAACATTGCAAATCAATAAAAATTAAACACTGCACTGATTTCAACACACCAGAAAAGGTTCAGCTAAAATAAAGAATTCATGTTCTAGGATTACAGTTTTACATCCAACCAACCCCTGAGCATTCCTTCAAGTGGGAAGGAACAACTGAAAAATGGTTACCACTATGATTTTTTAGGCCTGATTGGAGGAGCATTTGAAGATCTGGAAGTCAAATGGTAAAGACATTATTCAGCTTTTATATCTTCCAACATTCAATAGGATTTTGTCACCCATGGCAATTTTTTTGTTCTTCTACGCACGCATGAGTCATGATGAAGATTTCACAATGATGCAATTAAATGTGTTACAGGAAGGGGCATGATTAAGGAGGCATAAATAACAGATTCAGTAGCAAAGGGGGAAAAAGAGAAGTGAATGTCATGCATGAGGGAGAGGACATAATTATGGTGGAAGCGAGTCCACAAATACATTGATACTTGAATACTTTCATACTCTGTAATATATTTTTAACCTGATAAAGACTTCACAGGAGACTAGGCAACATTGGCTTGGGCCTATAATATCCAAGCTGGATCATTAACATTATTCCAAATGGCAAACTTATGATTAATTCAATTGAAGGCTAGACAACCTTACAGTGGGGTGGAGAAAATACAAGAGATAAACCAGCAAAGGATAAATCTACAATTTTTTTTTTTTTTTTTCCAAATAAGCAAGTGTAGAGAATATATAGTCAGAATAAAATATAGCTTGAGAATATTGATAGTCAAGTGTGCAAATAATAGTTTCTTGAAGCTTATTTATAATGAATCATTAGAAGCTGAGAGTCATAGGTTCAGTCAAGCTCTTTCAATCTCATTTGATTTAACCTAAGCGCACATCTCAAACTCAAATCACATTAGCACAATTAGTTTTGTTATCATAAAAAATGAGTTTGTGAAACCTTGGGGCTAACAATCTCCCCCTTTTTAATGATGACAAACTCCCACCCAGCATATAAATCAAATTGTGTACTACACCTAAATCATGCACAGTAAAACCCCTCAAAAATTGGTGTGTGTGTGTGTGGGGGTGGGGGTTTAAAAACAATGAAACACTACAGCATAGTTGGTCAAGCTTGGGATCCTAAGCATCCAGTTGAAAGAGAATGACACTCAAGTTATCAGGACTTCAGTAGTGTCCTGCATGTCTGCACTCTCATTTTTACTCTCAAATTCTTCCTAATAAGTCAAAGTTGTAAACTTCACACTAAGACTGATAGAATAAATTACAAATTCAAACTTCAAAGTATGCAAACATCGAACAAGTGAAACCAAACAAATTTTTCTATAAGTTTGAACCATCGAAAACACTTCTTTTTTTTTCTCAAATTTGTAGCTAACAGCAAAGAAGGTGGACCAACAAAGCCAATTGCAAAGGTCAATCCACTGAATCCACCAACAAAGAACCATTCCAATAAAACTTCATGAATCGTGGATAAGATGATGATCAATTGAAAGCTGGTATGCACTTGAATCAATGAACATCCTATATGAATCAATAGTTTAGGGAATACTAGATGTATACAATACTTTATGAAATACTAGAAGCATATACAATACATCATTTTATATAGCCTATTACTAGTTCATTTGATAAAGTTGGAAACATTATGGACAAACTAGCAAAACATGCAGAACAAGCACAACCACCTTCTCTAAAAAGAAATATGAGGCATTTTATTTACTTCTAAAAGGCTTACGCTTTGAAAGAAGTATACAAGGCCTCATATACAATGCATGGTTTGTTTTTCCCTGGTTTAGTTTTTCACCAAAACAAACCAATCCTAGCGGTATGTACAATGCCTTCTTAGAGGTACCAACTTTTCTTATTTGAACTATAGTACTAACTTATTAATTAATCTCTAGTGAATTGTTTGACTCTGTTATAAATACAAACAAAGCTCCAACTGGAAAAATCAGTGTGTGCTTAAAGTTCAAGATTATAGAATACAATTTAGGCATTGGACTTCAGTTTTAACTATTGCAAATACAAAGAGCACTTCATGTACATGATACATCACAAATATTTGTGAGAATCCCAAACGAACAGTCAAATTTGCTCATAAAAGTAGTAGAAAATTTGACTTGGTGATTCTTCCAGTTATTGATATCCACTACATATAAACTTCTCCAATTTAGGAAATTCAGGTAATGTCATTGGTCATTGTAGTGCTAAGTCGCCATCATATACACCATACAAGCAATTTTGTTGTTGCAAAATTTTCTTTTGATTTCCATTTGGCTACAAATTACAAGACAATTATTTTTTTTTATAATTTTTATGAGAGAATGTTTACTTTGCAAGAGTGGCATTTTCAGAAGTAGGAAAATTATAAGATGCAAACGTTAAGCAAACCAGAAACGCAAGCGTTATGGTCAATATCCCCTACAAATCACCTACTTCGACAAGTCCATAAGCTAACTAAATATCAAAGGACAAAAAATATCATAGAAAAACAAACATAAATAATTGACAAATAAAACATTGGAAGTGTCCAACACGATTCACCCACTTCCGAAGGTAAGCAACTCACAAAAACTAAAAGAGATAGGGGGAAAGAGCAAGAATAGAATCACCTGGCGGTCGTTATCATTGTCAATGGCAGGAGATCCGAGACAAGAATATTGGAAAACTCTGCTTCCTTTGGATCGAGTCCTCTGAACCCCCGAAGAAGAAGACGATGCGGAAGCATCCCCTCCAGACTTGCTACTACTCGATCCCATTTTCTTCAACAAGCCTATGCCTTCAAAGATCTATCGCCCCAACAGCACATCATTCAAACCCCTCCCACCCCCAGAATATATATATATATATCTATATATATATATTTGCTTTTTCGGCTGCTAAAGAGTGAATCACAACGACAGGCGCAGACACTCAAGGGTTTGTTTCATTATTGAAAATGACGAAAATTTTAAAACAATAACATAAAAAAAGCCACGAAAATCGAGTGCCCAGATCCAGATTTGGACGAAATGAGAGGAATTATTATAGGAAGGAAAGTAAACTACATATATTACCGATAATGATCTCAGATGAAGTAGTCCACGGATTCATTTTCCATTTTTGTGAATGCCCATGCCCGAGGTGGGTCTGCTGGTAAAGGGAGGTTGGTGGTGAGTGGTAATGGCGATCGCGCAGAGTGATTGAGAGATTTGGGAAGGAAGTAGTTTTTGTTCCTTGAAACTTCGGAGTGCCTTTTGGCTTAAAAAGGAAGTCTGCCACTTTGTGCCTTGGTTTAAAAGAGGACGACAACATGGCGCTTTCCTTGCCTAATTTTCGGGATTCAAATTACATGTTATTATTTAATTAATAATTAAATTTAATTAAATGATACTATTTATGTAGTTACAAGCTTACAAATTGAATTTTCAAATATTAACTAATTTAAGCTAAATATCTCTGAGAATTTATTTTTTGAAAGGAATTAATGAGTGCTCTTAACAATTATGATTAATTAGTAATTATGAGAATACTATCCGATTTTATTTTCGAGAGACTTAAATATCCTCCGATAAAAGTAATGAAGGGGATTTTTAGATTTCGTATAAAATTTTGAATTGATGAATGAGATTCAAAACATGAATTAGATTTTGAAAAAAAAAATGATGCTTTTTGTGAACCTTTGAATATGCATTTTCTTAGAAACTAAAAAAGATAAGAAAATTGGAAAAAAAACCCTAGAAAATTGTTTGAATTAAACAAATCAAATTAAATATCACAAATAATGAAAAATTATAAGAAACCCACTACATTTTACATTAGTCAATCAACTACATTTTACATTAGTCACCATGTCTTGGAGAACAATTACACACACACACACACACACACGTACAAAGAGAGAGAGTGTACACACACATATAAAGAGAGAGAGCTTTTTCCACTTAAGTAAAGATTGGCTAGAACACAAATTATTCAGGAGATTGTTTCTCTTATGAAATTCCTAATTAGATAGAAAGATTATTTATGAAAGCAACCTTATTGTTATTATACAAATCCACTAAATGCGCCCTTGCAGAGAGAGAGAGAGAGAGAGAGAGGTATGGAAAATCAACACTCCATAATTGTTTGAATCAAACTAAATCTCTAAAGATTAAAAAAAAATGAAATCTCATCTTTCATAGATTGTCCATTTTTAAAAGAATAAATCTCAAGATCCTTCTAACTTGTGTGCCTGACTAGATCACATATCCATCCCCCCTTTTTTTTCCCTTTCCATCTTATTCTTGTTAGCCCATCTCTTTTGGAAATTAAGAGTAGACAGGGTTGTTGCCAAATAACTGTTTAATTGTCATGGAGTGGATATTTTCAATATTTAGTGATCATATTATGATCTCTTGCATTTTCATTTATTTTTTGTTCACCCGTATATTTTGACTTTTGGTCTTAGCCATAGGTTGCCCCTCATTATGGCATGGAGATTGCCATGCATTGTCAACCTCTATTTAGTGTTGTGTTATAAGGAGATAAGCGCACACAACGAGTGAAGCTCTAAAACACAAACACAAACTTGTACAAACCGATACGACGTACATGATGCTAATTTATGTACACATCTTACAACTTACTCAGAATGTATGATGTGTTATTGATGGGGATCAACATGTCCTGCCCATTTCCTTTGCAGACATGGTGACACGTGGACGACCTTCCGATATCCAATCTTTTGCCAACATGATGACATGTGAACGACCTCCCAATGTCCACTTTTGTTCGTAACTATTTTATAGGTACACATGGGATTTGAAGACTTTTGATGGAAGACTTTATTATTGTTATGCTCGTATTTGTATTTTCTTTGACATTTCATTACAGAATTATTAGGTGCTTGAAGACCCAAGGAAGTATTGAAGTAAAGTCCAACTCAAGACCCATGTAGGCCCCACATGGTTCCAATGGGCCCCACACAGATTGGGCCTCCCTTTGACTTATGTTTGCAAGACACTTAAGCTTAACTTGCATGTGAGAGTGTTTAATGTGTGAGTTTAGTAAGTTGTGTTAGTATTTAATTTGTTAGTAAGTTATGTGTATTTATTTTCTTGTCTCTCATACTTAAATGGGAATTGTTAGTTGTTTATTGTCTTATCCCCCATGCTAGCTTAGTAAGTTAATGTCTTGTCTCCGCCTTCCCCTTGCTAAGCCTATATATGTCTTGTATCATTATTAGAAAGAAGCTAAGATTTGATTATTGAATATTAAAAGGAATTTCCTTTGTTAAGCTTGAAAAGCTTGTCCAATCATTTTGGTTGCGTAGTGTGAGGATACGCGTTCTCTCCAGAGATCAGGTGGTGAGAGACCACTATTCTATCCAGCGACTCCATCTCCACCTTCCCTCCCTAGCCCACACGGCCTACCCTCTAAAAAAACCACACGACAACCTTCCATCCAGCACCCACACGACCATCATCCCTCCACTGCATTGCTGCATTCGTCTCAGTGATTCAAAGCTTGTATGAAGGACTTTGGCATGGTCTAACTTGTGTTGAACAACGTCAAGCATCCAAACAATTCTTTTGGTAATTTTAGTACTTGTATTTGAACTCTTACTATATATTGTGCAAACCTTTGCTTGCTGCCTAAAATCCTTTATTTGCTAAGCCACTTGATCCGTTGGATTTAAATATTGATACTTGCTAGTTAAAATCAATTGTATGAATGCTAACTTGGTAGTTTAGAACTTGAAATCTTGATTTTGAAAGTAACATCTACTGCATAAAACTAGAATCCTTGATCAGTAAATACTTGGGACTTATTTTTGGACAACATCATACACCGTTTCAAAAATCAAATAACATGTGAACTATAGCATGATTTATGATATTTATACTTGTTAATTAAATTCTTAAAACCAAGTGTTTTGAGTGTATGTGCTTGTGTGAGGGTTGAATCATAGGATTAGGTCGATCCATCTCATCCTACATCATTTTGGTATCAGAGCCTAGGTCGAATTAGGCAAACCCTCTAAGTCCCAACATCTTCATTTTTTTGCCGCCAAATTGATGTGTAAATTTTTCTATCAAAAACTTCCATTCTTCAAAAATATTAAACACATAAGTTGTGGGAAATTTTCTTAGCTTTCTTTTGATACCAATATTGCTCTATTTGGAGTTCTCTAGCAAAAGTTATGCCCCAAATACTGAAGGGCGTTCACGGGTGAAATTGCCCATCCATTAGTAGCTCGCAGTATTTCAGTACTGTCTAAAACCGTCGACGGAACTTTAGGCTATTTGGAACTTAGTTTGGTTAGGTTTACACCCCTACTTTGTGAGACAAAACACCATTCCAAGGGCTTCCCTTGTGTTGTCTAAATCCTTCCTAAATCTGGCCCCTAAGATGTTTATTCAAGTCTAGAATCCTTACCAAGGTCATAAGACTAATGTTGATAGAGATACTTCAATAGATGGGTTGTCAAGTGAGCTAAATGAGAGTGCCAAGTTAAGTGTGCTGAGATGCATTACAAACATTCCCAATGATCAGGAGGATTGGCATCACACTTCTATTTTCCATACTTACATTAAGTGTGAGAGTAAAAGTTGCAAAATGATCATAGATGGTGGAAGTTGCATGAATGTAATTTCAAAATCAGCTTCAAAAAAGAGAATTTGAAAGTTGAGCCACACCCACATCCATATAAGGTAGCTTGGGTCGATGCCATTGCCATGCCTGTAAACCATAGATGCCTAATTCCCATTAAGATTGGCGATTATAAGGATGAGATTTGGTGTGATGTCCTTCTCATGGACGTTGCCTATATTTTGTTAGGAAGACTATGGTTGTCTGATTTGGATGTCTCACATAATGGACATACTAACACTTATTCCTTTAGGTGTAATAGCAAAAGAATTATTTTGAGTCCACTAGAGCTGAAATATGATAAAAAGAAGAAGGAAAAGACAAAAACTAGTGAAGAATCATTGAATATGTTGACTTTTTGAGTCCGATATCTGTTTTGATGCTGACAAAGCACCAATATCTTATGTGTGTTTAAGTATGTGAACAGGTCTAAATTTCAGCACACATAAGATCAAGGTACTTGTAAGCCAGAAGAAACTCCAAAATCATATGTATTTGGTGCATTCCATAAAGACACGCGAGCAAGAAAATTGAAGACATTTGTTCTTATTGTAAAATGCATTTTGTTTTATATTTTGGGTCAGTAATATTTGCATATCATACATAATAAGAATTAAATGCTCAAGACCATAGTTTGACCTTAGGGGTTGACCAACATCGAATTTTTGGGGTTTACTCTCAAGAGGCCTTAGAATGACTATAGGAATCATCATCCATATAACCTAAAATGTCTTATGCTTAATTACACTAGGTTGATGAAACACTGAGACCAAAACAAGACTTAAATGCACATTTAAGTGGTCTCGGTCGACCGAACCCAAAGCTATATAGAAGCTTCGGTCGACCGAACTTACCAGAGTCAACATGTTGACTTCTCGGTCGACCGTTTCAAAATGAACGTGCTTTACACGGTCGACCGAACTGACATGTGTCTAACTCCCAACAACTTGGTCGACCAAATCACTAGTTCAAAACTAACCTAGTCGACCAAAACTTAGAAAATGGTCAACTGAACCTATCTTGGTCTACGGAACCTCAAAGGGTTCGAAATTGCCTTGATACGGTCGACCAAATCTCTAGTTCAAAATGGCCATGGTCGATTGAACTCAATAATATGGTCGACCGAACCTCAAATATGGTCGACTGAAACCTCTCAAGTTGGAAAAATTTTTACCGTACTAAAACAAGGTTAATTGTCATTAATCTCAATTAAATAATTTTCAAAATGCCCTTGATGTCCCCAACGATTAGATTTGTGCCCAACTCTATATATACTCCCTCATTTGTCATAATTAGTATGAGATTAGCAAAGTGATTAGCCAAAAATCCTCTGAAAATTTTATTGTGCTAAAATCTTTCATACTCCCACATTTTCATAAGCTCATCGTTAAAACTCTTTCTTATACTCTATTGATTACATATTTTAGAAAGAGTGCATTGTGTTCTTTATCTTCATTTGCAAAGTTATTGCAACTTGAGGATTAAGTGAACACTCATATCTTGTGGGCATTTATACATTCTGATTAAGCTAACTACTCTCACATACTTGTATTGTTTGATCTTGATTTTTGAGAGTAAGCTAAAGTTTTTTCCATTATATTTTATTGATAAATACTATTCGGGAAGAACTCCTCCTTGCTTGTGAATCTTGGCATCCTTATTGCAAGGTTCAAAAACTTGCTTTGTGTTCTTGATAAAAATATTTTTGCAAGCTTAAACCTTAATATCTATTGTGTTGGATCTTTGATAAAATATTTTGAGATATTTGCTTAGGGTTTTATAAACCACCTTTGATTATTCATTTATTGAATATGCTATATTGAATCAAAGGTTTCACTCACACACACACACACACACACACACATTCTTGAGAGTTAACATATAACTTCACATTAGAATCTCTCACATTATCATATAATTTATTTGATTGAGAGATATATTTGATTAACTCACTTGACTATTGACTTTTATCATATTTGAGTACATTGGTTGTATTGTGCTTATTGGGGTACATATCTGCTTAGTGTAAGAAGCATCTTGATTGTACACAAATTTTACTTATCTACTACATTCCAAGTGTGGCCTGAGGTGGGTATTCTCCGCCCCGTAAGGAGAGTTTGTAAAGGTTAAGGTTAGCCCTGGTAATTTGACCTGATATTGTATTCATTACCGCTCCACACGTTAAGTGAGCATTAGTGGAATCCTTGGGCTTGCGAGCTGAGGTGGGGACGTAGGTAGTATTGGCCAAACCCCGATAACATACCATGTGTGCACTTTATATTTTCGCAATTTATTTATTGCACATGTATGTTATTTTCAATTGACTGTGAATGCTGCACATGATTTAATTTCGGTACATTATATTTATCTGCGCATTTGAGATTGCATTTAGAAAGACCCTAGGTTATGAAATACTGCTAATATCTGATTAATCCTAGGAAGAAGTTTAAAATTTTAATTTACCACCCTTTTGGGAATACACCAATTCCAACAATTGGTATCAAAGTCTCGTCACATAGACTTAAATGTTTTTGTAAAAGATCATGATGGCTCGAGATGGTGTATCCTCATCTTGTGAGGGAAGGTTATCTACAAACCCTCCAATGTTTCATGGTGAAAATTTTACCGAATGGAAATTTAGAATGACTATTTTTATTAAAGCATTGAATTGGAGGATTTGGAAAGTTATTGCTTAGGGAAATGTTGTGCCTATGAAAACTATTGATTCTGTTGAAGTTTTCAAATTAGAAAATGAGTTGAATGAGAATGACATGAATTTAATGCAAATAAATTTTGATGCCATGAACACTTTATTGTATGCTTTAGATACTAACTTCCTTCATGAAGTTATGGCATGTCAGAATGCTAAAGAAATGTGGGAGCAACTAAAAAAGAGTTATGGAAAAACTAGGCAATTCAAGCTCAAAAAATCATGGAGGAGAAAATTAGTGCTTTATAGCCTTAACCGACGAAGAGGTAAATTCGTCTCCTTCTATCTCATTAAATGATTCATGCAATAAATCTTGTCATACATATGATACTGAATCATGTGATAGTTCTGGTAGTGAAAGCATGCCCACTAATGAGGAACTAAAATAGGAATATTAAAACTCATAAGTCTCTTGTTAAAGTACTTAAACACTATACTAGTTTGAAAAACAAGAATGAGGCATCATTGAAAGAACTTAAATAAAAAATTCTTGTTGAAAAGGAAAATGATTTGGAAATAAAAAATTTGATAAAAAAGAATGAAAAATTGGAAAAAGGAGTTGAATGTCTTAAGATCCCAAATCTCTAGTGATAACAAAAAGGATCTTTTCATTTCAGAACTTGAGTGTAAAGCAAACACAATGTCCAAAGAATTCATAAAACTACAAAGTGTTTGCAAGGGCCTAAAAGATTCAAAAACTCAAGGCCTTGAAAGAAAAATTGAGGACCAAGCCAAAATCATTCATACGTTTACTAGGGGCAAAGAAAACTTAGACAAACTTCTAAGTTTACAAAAGATGACCTTAGACAAAGAAGGTATAGGTTATAATGGAATTGAAAATAGGATAAGAAAGAACCTATACATGGGGTACTTTGTAAGAGCATCAAAACACTATGCTAGTACCTCCTCCAGTTCATATACTCACACCACCTGCATCTTGTGTAAAAGAAAGGAGCACATAAAATTTGACTGCCCGTTTAAAAGAAAATGTGTGAAACCCAAACGAGTATGGAAAGTAAAAAAATGACTGCCTTGTAACCCATTGAGAATCAAAGACAGAAAAATGATATGGGTTGTTAAGAAAGCAAACCCCTTGAAATTCATGGAAGAATTTACTCAAACTGGAATTACATGATCACACAATTCTTCCTTAGCATTTAGGATTAGCTATAGGGGGTAGTGATGACTATAAGCTTGGGAAGTGGTTTGGGCTTCAAATGTTAAATCTTAGTATATGTATTCACTATACACTATTACCATATTAAGAATCATAAGATTAGCAAGCCAATACGAAAATTGAACAAAATCCACTTCCAAATGAACAAGGCATGTTTGCTTGGTAAATAATTCTTACTGCTTAACTTATGCCTTATTATGAAAATATAAAGTTAAGTGCACTTTTGTCCATCACACAAGCCTGATTTTTAGGGAATCAATCTTGTTATATATCATCTATTCCTAAACTCAGTTTTGATTGTAAAAGCCTTGATAAAAAATCACTAATGAATTGAGTGCTTATCAAGAGACATCATTTCTTAACCAAATTAGGGGCATCCACTAAGGGAATCAAGTCTTCATCTAGATATCAAAAAAAAAAAAAAAAAAAATCCCTGTGAGTTTAAATCATAAATCCTCTAATTTTGGTTTATCTCATCCACAAGAAATCTTTATCACTCCACAATCACATTAGGTAAAGGTTTTGCTTATTCCTTAGGGTGTATCCTTGTTCTAAATCGTGATCTTGTCTTAAGAATACTTTCCAATCACCAAAGAGTAGTGTTTAAAAATTCATATACACCTAGTTGCTCTTTGTCTAAATGGTTTGGACATATTCACTAGTATAAAACTATTTTTATACTGTTCACATGTGCCCACTTATGAATACTCTTTTGAACTTAATGATAATTTAATCATTAAGAGCATTTATTCTTTTTCGCTTCATAAGCTCTCAAACATTAAATCAAATCCATTAAAGCTTCATATCCTTCATGATGAGTTGAATGGCTAAGTTGGTTGCACTAGGTCTTAATCTAGAGGAATGCATAAAATTAAAGGAGACCTACACACATGCAATTTAAATCGAAAGTCATTCCAACTTGGGGCCTCTTAAGCATCTCTAAATAGCGTTATTACAGTCCAAGGATTTAAAATAAAAAAATAAAGTTCCATATTTTACAACCACTCACAGCTACCAAAAACTAAACCCTTCCCAAGCTTTCTAAGCTCGATCTACATAAAGACCTGAAAAGTTAATAATTTGCTGGGGTGAGACACTTCTCAATAAGGCGGAATAAGTTATTACCAGTGTGTGGCTAACATGAGTTTTAGTGTATACAAAACATAACCATTTGTTAATCAACTACAACTATAAGGACACTCATAAACCGTACTCACACATACATCATCAATCATACCACATAAATCTACATACACGTATTATACGTAATACCATAACACATCCACAATCACAATACATTTAGTTCACATACAAGTACTCACACCCACAAAGGATAATGCACAAATACTTCACTTCCCATGATTCTTAGGGCATCCCTCCCCATCGTTCCCTCTACGTATTGAGCATCCCTCCCCATCGTTCTTAGCACGTACTTCACAACAGAAAGTTGTTACACTTTTACAATGACCTATTCATGGTAATTCAATAAAATGACCTCCTCATTCATTGCCAACGTTTTACCCCCTTTATATAAATGACAATATAATGAACTCCTCAGTCCTACCAATGTTATATCACGATTTATATCAAGGACGATATAACAAACTCCTCATGGTCTACCAACGTTATATTGTGAAATACACGAATAACCACACAAAACAAACCACCCAAACATATAAGTTTATTTACCACAGTAATCACAATCTATTCATTATGAAGAATTAATCTCATGCCACACGATTTGAATGTTATATCATACCCTAATAATTTAGCCGGAGAACATATATCATATAATACTCAATATACTTTAATTAAACCCAGGGTATGATCACCTCTACCATTTTAATTTAACTCAAAATATATAGTTTGTAGAAGAACAGAGATGATCAACCCTACTTACCTTAGTTTTCCCAAAATATGGGTATAACCACCAAAACCATCGTTTTGATACGTATATTACATTTATAAAATACCATATTATGTTCCTGTATCCACATACTAAATTTTAAACGGTTCCATCCCAAATTGAACTGATATAATATAATCCCCATACCCATACTCAACTTCAACTGGTTGGATTTTGAAATACAACTGGTATAACATTCCTAGTATCATAAATGCTGTATAACATTCCTAGTATCATAAATGCTAGTTTAATCAGTTCAAATTTAATAAAAAATTGGCATAATTTATCCCCTTTACCTGTTCCTGAAAATATGCCTAAAACATTCGGAAGATGGAAACCCTAGCTTTTTGAAACCGTTGTGAGAACTGATCCGACAACTCGAGAATGGAGAGATAGACGATTAGAGAGCAAGAGCTAATCCTAGGGAGCCTAGGAAGAGAGAGAGACGCGTGGGAGAGAGAGAGAGAGCGGAACCCTAGCTTTTAGAGAGAGAGAGGGAAATGATTTTTTCTAAAAAAAAAAAAGCTTAAACCTATTTATAGGCAAGCTGACCTGCACGAAACCGTCGATGGTTTCTTTGGGCTTGACAAATACATCAATGGTTTGGCACTTAAAATGCTCTTGGTTGTTTAAACCATCGACGATTTTTTGAGATGACCTTAAACCGTTGATGGTTTGGTGTTGAACCAAACCATCTCCATTCTTTTTCTTATTTTTCCTTCCCTTTTATTTATTTTCCTTTTCTTTTATTTATTTTCTATTATTTTCTGGGTTTGGGTCTTTACAAGTTTCACCAATACTTTTTGAGTTTGAGGATGTCATTTCTAAACCTCCAAATGAGTTACCTCTTATAAGAGGGATTCAACATGTCACTGATTTTGTTCCTAGTTCATCTCTACCTAATTTACCACATCATAGAGTGAATCCAAGAGAATATGTGGATTTGTTGAAACAAGTGAATGAAATGAGGAAACATGACTTTATTTAGGAGAGCATAAGTCCATGTGCCTACCCTGCCCCCTTCACTCCCAAGAAAGAATACACATAAAGCATGTGCATCCGTAGTAGATTCATTCATAAGATCACCGTCAAGTATAGGTTTCCCATACCTAGACTAGATGATATGTGTAACGACCCAAAGAATAATAGTATTTAAATAATAAAGAGGGAGGGAAATGGAAACAGAAACAGAAGGAGGCAGCAGGCTTCGTTGACGACATTGCACTTTGAATATAATAATTCAAAAAATTTTATGTAGAGCCTCGTCGATGAACACATTGAGTTCGTCAATGAGCGCATAAGTAGGCCTCATCGACGAAGTCGCACCTTGTTGACGAGAAGATACCGAGAAGGGTTTTTGGGCAGTTTGAATTTCATCGACGAGGAGGTAGGATTCGTTGATGAAATTACTTAAGGACTCGTCGACAAGGTGACGTGTCTCGTCGATGAATCCAGCTCTATAAATAGTGAAAACTTGGATTTTTGGATGAATTTTCAGCACAAACCCTCTCTCTCTCTCTCTCTCTCTAAAATGCACCTCTCACCTTCTCTCTTCGATCCCAGCCCCATTTCGCGCCGAATCGACGATCTGAAGCCACCACGACGCTCCTGGTGAAATTCTATACAAGCCTGCTGGAGCTGATCATTGGTGAAGTTAGTTTGAAATTCATCTAAAACTCAGGGTAAGGTGTTTTATTCAGAATCTACTCTCCTTGCAGTTATAGGAAATGTTGTATGTAGGAAAATACTGATGTTTTGTTATGAGGGATGTCGTTTATAGATGTTGAGTGGAGAACCCTATGGGTATAGGGCTAGAGTACAGTAGGAACTTTTCAAAGATAAGGTAAGAGAAATATGCTATGCTAGGAAATTTGAATATGTTAATAGAAATTTTACCAACATGTATGTATACCAGTTATTATGTAGTTTTTCAAAATATGTGTTTTTCTAGTATGTATGGCCTGAGTAGATAATATTTGATGTAGAACTTTATGTAGTTTTTCCAATATATGAAGTTATACAGAACATACAGATATAGCCAGATATTCATAGAGATTATACAAACAGATTTACGTACATATACAACTTTTATTCAAATAGTTTCACAAAACAGATATATATACATATATATATATATATATGTATACAAATGTTTATTCAGATCAGTATGTTATAGTTTTATATAGATCAGTATATTATAGATGTTTATCCAGAATAGTATATTACAATTTTACTTAGATCAGCATATATAGCATTTACAGTATGTCATGTTTCCTATTACCATAACATTCAGAGTATACAGACAAAGTATATAGATATATATTTTATAGATAGATATATAGAGATAGCATCAAGATGCTACAGATACAGAATATAGAGATTACAGAATTTACAGTACAGAAAGATAGCATTATGGTAATTTTGGAAACATGATGAAAACAGTAAAAGAATATATATGTATATATATATATATATATATATATATATATATATAGTATCATATCCCTGAGGAATGATTACAGACAGGTACAGATAAAGAATACAGAACACCGTACCATTGTTAATACAGATAGAGTGCAATCACATATCTCAGATAGTGTGTGGGTATTGTCAACCGTGCTCAGAGAGTATGCAGCTCCCCAATTCGCTGGGTTGAGGGGGCCGATTTGACGAGGTAGCAACCAGTCCCATGCCTAGGAGAGTATGTAGTTTGGTCGCGCTGAGGTAGTGTAGAGTATAGTAACTTATCTAGAAGGCCGAATAGGTTAAGTCCCGCCTACGGGCCGCACAACCGTGTCATAATGGGTCAAATCATGATATACAAAGTTCCAGGGATAAAGTACAGTTATGTATATGTATATAGTTTTGTAGCTTTTGTTGTATATAGTATGATATTAGTAGTATGAATGATAGAAAGTTCAGATGATACATATATTTTAAGCTACTATACATGTGATATTTGTGTTTTATAGATTTACCAGATCATGCATTTTTACATACTATTATTATAGTTTTACGACTCGGTACACACTAGTAATAGCATATTTCCACTTATTGAGCATCGTCTCACCCTATTATTTTACCATTTTTCAAGTGAGCTAGCTAGGCGAGCAAATCGGGCTTGCAGATAGAGTGATTTCTCGATAGCCTTGGTTTTAGGGTGAGTTTGTGACTGGGTTTTGTATTTTTGGGATAGGTGATACTGGAGGGAGTTGTTTTATATGACTATGGTCTGAATGTATTCAACTTTGGTATTGTATAGTATGTAAGGATGTATGGTTTATGTTTCCGCTGCGTAGGTATGAATATTGTATACAAGATTACCCCAGTGCCTGCTAAGACCCGAGTTTCATAGCAGAGGGTATCAGAACAGTTAATATGTATAATATGAAGAAAGAAAAAAAAAATGATAAAATTTTGAGGTCGTTACCATTTGGTATCAGAGCCTAGGTTGCTAGGTTCTGTAGACTTTAGAGCGCAGCGGGAAACAATACTAGAATATAGGAAAAGGATTTGAGGTTTTATTTTGTGTTTTGGATACAGGATTTTTGTGGTGGTTTCTATGTTTTTCCTAGGGTGACGACTTCAAGAAAGGCATAGTAAAATATCGACGAGTTATGTATTTAAGTTATGGGATGTGATTTGGGGTTAGGATTAAGAGGGATGGTTAATAGAGAATTTGGAGTTTTAGTTGAATAAGTTGGGTCTGTAGGGAAACAGGATTCTGAAAAGGTGTTTTATATGTTTGCAGGATGTACCTAGGAGGCTGTAGCGCTCATGCCAGTGGTGATGATGGAGCGGGTCCTTCTGGTGCAGGAGGTGGAGATTTAGATGCTGTACTACGTAGTGTGGCTTAGCAAGTTATGGCTGAGATTGCTCGGAGCTCTAGGGATTAGGGAGGTCCACCTCCAACTCAAGGACGTACCATAAAGAAATTCATGAAGATGAATCCACTAGCCTTTTCTGGAGCGGCTGACCTTGCAGTTGCTGAGAATTGGGTGTAGAAGGTAGAGAAGATTCTGACAGTACTTCACTGTATCGACGAGCAGAGAGTCTTATATGCTACGTATAGACTAGTAGGGGAGGCTGAGAGATGGTGGGCAACCACCAAATTATTGGAGGAGTAGAGGGCGATTCCAGTACCGATGACTTGGGCTCGATTCAGGGACGTATTCTTTGATAGACACTATCCTGCCTCAGTCAGAGAGGCTCGAGTATAGGAGTTTTTGAGTCTGTCCTAGGGGTCATTGACTGTCCAGCAGTACGCGGTGAGATTAATTGAGCTCTCGCGTTTCTGCCCATATATCGTCCCCGATAAAGTAAAGAGGGCGAGAATGTTCGAGAGGAACCTGAGGCGTGATATTTACACGCAGGTGGCAGTATTGAGGATTCAGGATTTCTCAGAGTTGGTTGACAGGGCTAGTATAGCAGAGAAGAGTCTATCTAGAGAGACTGAGACGCAGAGTCAGAGGAAGAGGATTGCACCCTTGAGTTTTCAAGCAAGTCCCAGTCAAGGTCCTTGGAGAGGAGATAGATCTGACGGAGGTCAGAGACAGATGGTAGAGTATGGAGGATTTCAGGGCGGACAGCTTCTTGCCATTTGTCCTAGATGCGGATGGAGACATCCTGGTGAGTGCCGACTAGGGGAAAATGTTTGTTATCGCTGCGCAAGGCCCGATCATATGACTCAATCGTGTCAGATTCCGTCAAATTATGAACAGGCTACCAAACCATTTTGGGGTGGATACTAGCTATCTCGTAGAGGTCAATAGAGAAATACCGTGCCGGCGAGAGTCTATGTGCTGACACCGAGTGACGCTGAGACGGCAGGAGATGTGGTCACAGGTACTCTTACTGCTTTACCATATAAAATTATTGTTTTGTTTGATACAAGTTCCACCCACTCCTTTATATCAATGGGGTATGTTAGAATAACTGGAGTAGAAACACAGCCATTAGATGTAGAACTGTCTGTGGGTACGTCGTTGGGATCTGTGGTTAGATGTAGGAGGGTACTTCGGAATTTTCCAATAAGTATTTAGGAGACAGTGCTGTTAGCCAATCTTGTGGTCCTAGATATGCAAGGGTTTGATGTGATACTGGGCATGGACTGGCTAGCTACTCATTACGCTAGCATAGAATGCCACCAAAAAGAAGTAATTTTCAGACCCCCGAATGAGTAAAAATACAAATTCGTGGGTTCACTTGTACATGCTTCACCACAGCTCGTGTCAGCTTTTCAAGTGAGGAGATTGCTGTAGGATGGTTGCCAGGGGTATGTCGCATACATAAAAGATTTGCCAAAAGAAGAATTGAAACGAGCTGACATACCAGTAGTGAGGGAATTTTTAGATGTCTTTCCAAAAGTATTGCCTGGTTTGCCACCTGATCGTGAGATTGAGTTTACTATAGATCTTTTGCCGGGATCTGCACTAGTATCTAAAGCACCGTACCGTATGGCTCCAGTCGAGTTGAAAGAATTGAAAGATCAGCTATAGGAATTGTTGGACAAGGGTTTTATCAAGCCTAGTGTGTCACCTTGGGGAGCACCAGTTCTATTCATGAAAAAGAAGGACGGGACCATGAGATTGTGCATCGATTATAGGGAGATAAATAAACTGACAGTCAAGAATAAATATCCTCTCCCTAGGACCGATGATTTATTTGATCAGCTTCACGGGACCCAGGTAGGGGTGTACAAAATTTACCGAAAAATCGAAAACCGGACCGAAACCGAACCGAAACACATTTTGGTTCGGTTTTTCGGTTTGCGGTTTCGGTTTCGATTTTGAAATACAAAAAATTTCAATTTTAGTTTCGGTTTCGGTTTTGGACCAAAACCGAACTGAAAAATCGAAAACCGAATTAGTAAATAATAATTGTATAATTTTATACAAGAGATGCTACGGTGCTACGGAGTCTTGCACTCTTCGCCATCTGACATGATGTCTTCTAGACTCAAAGGCAACCTGGAAGAGAAAGAGAGACTTGGCTTCATCTTTGGCACAAGCACAGACTCTGCCTCGTCATTAAGGATCTGAAAGACTCTCCTCATGGAAGGCCTCTCCATGCAATCTGGATTTGCACAGCTCAAACCCACAAGCAACAGCTTCCTCATTTCTTCCTCCTTGAACTCCCCACTCAACCTTTTTTCTGCTGCTTCAATAATGTTTCCCTCAGAATGCAATTTCCAGACCCAATCAACCAAATTGATCATTTTCTGAGTACCTATTTCTTTCTCAATTGGCCTCTTCCCACAAGTCACTTCAAGTATGACCACACCGTAGCTGAAAACATCAGTCTTCTCAGTTGCTTTCCAATACTGAAGATATTCTGGGGCAAGGTACCCCATTGTTCCCGCAGTTAGAGTCGAAACAGGGCTTTTGTCATGATCCATGGACCATGAGCCTCGCCAATCCAAAATCCCCAAGCCTTGCGATGAAGTTTCCATCCAGCATTATATTACTGGTCTTTATGTCCTTGTGAATAACCTGTTGCTCACATTCTGTGTGTGTGTGTTTTTGTGAGAGAGAGAGGCCACCGACGAACTGCAAAGAAGGCAACTGGGGAAGTACAGATTTGCCAAGGCATATGCAGGAAGCTAGGAACCACATGCTAGCCATCGGCCCATCCCACATCGGTTGGAAATGGGAAGAGAACTGGTATCCCACCCTATATATTTTATGTGGATCATCCTTTCAACATGTCTTACGTTTTGGGCTTT
This sequence comes from Malania oleifera, assembly GCF_029873635.1. Classification (NCBI taxonomy): domain Eukaryota; kingdom Viridiplantae; phylum Streptophyta; class Magnoliopsida; order Santalales; family Ximeniaceae; genus Malania; species Malania oleifera. Next base: position 34,464,170 of record NC_080421.1, read on the forward strand.
GCTATTAAAGCCTTAGCCCAGGAATTTTATAATTTCACAATGGGCTGTGGCCTGTTGATGCAGCCCAGCTCAAGTAATATTTTGTTTTGATAGTTCAAAATTCGGTAAAACTGAAAATAACCGAACCGAACCGTAGAGTTCATGGTTTGGTTTGTTCATAAACCGACGGTATACGGTTCGGTTTCGGTTCAGTCATTTTGAAAACCGATGAGTTCGGTTCAGTTGGCGGTTTTGGTAAAAACCGAACCGAATCGAACCGTGTACACCCCTAGACCCAGGTTTACTCTAAAATTGACTTGTGGTCAGGTTACCATCAGGTGAAAGTTAGAGCAAAGGACATTTCGAAGACCACATTCCATACTAGGTATGGGCATTTTGAATTCGTAGTGATGCCGTTTGGGTTGACTAATGTACCAGCAATATTTATGGATTTGAAGAATCGGGTGTTCTATCAGTATTTGGACCAGTTCGTGGTTGTGTTCATTGATGATATACTGTTCTATTCGAGGAGTTTTGAGGAGCACGAGCATCATTTGAGGCTGGTGTTGTAGATATTGAGAGAAAGGAAATTGTATGCAAAACTAAAGAAAAGTGAGTTCTGGCTAAGGCAGGTTACTTTTCTCGGCCATGTGGTCTCTGCAGCAGGTGTATCAGTTGATCCAAGTAAAATAGAGGCAGTGGTGAGTTGGGAAAGGCCAGGCAACGTTCAAGAGGTAAGGAGTTTTTTGGGATTAGCAGGTTATTACCGGCACTTCATAGATGGCTTCTCCAGACTATCAGGTCCATTAACACGGCTTACGAAAAAAAAATGTGAAGTTTGATTGGACCGACGACTGTGAGTAGAGTTTTCAGGAGTTAAAACGGCGGTTCATTTTAGCTCCAGTATTAGCTATTCCATCAGGGGAGGACGGGTTTGTAATATGCAGTGATGCCTCTTTGAAGGGTCTTGGATGTGTGTTGATGCAGCACGACAGAGTTATTGCTTATGCATCTAGACAACTTAAAGAATATGAGAAGAATTATCATGTACATGATTTGGAGTTAGCTGCAGTGGTGTATGCTCTCAAGATCTAGAGGCATTATTTATATAGTGGGAAGTGCGAGATTTTCACGGATCACAAGAGTTTGAAATATTTCTTCACCTAGAAAGAGCTTAATATGAGACAAAGAAGGTGGCTAGAACTCATTAAAGATTATGACTGCACCATTAGTTACCACTCAGGGAAAGCGAATGTGGTAGTAGATGCTCTGAGCAGGAAATCAATGGGACCAGTACTGGCAGCCATGGAGATTCAGCACTCAATTCTAATGGATTTACAGAGACTTTATATAAAATTGGTAAAAGATAGTCCTCAGGCGTTTGTTACCAGTCTAGTGGTTCAGCCTACGTTGTACGAGAGGATTAAAGTAGCTCATAGTGATGATGTAGAGTTGGCAAAGGTGATGGCTAGAGTGCGGGATGGTTAGGGAGAGGAGTTTAGCATATCAGATGACGGAGCGCTGCGATTCCATACTAGGTTATGTGTTCCTGCAGATACTGAGATCAGGAGAACTATATTGGAGGAGGCTCATAAATCCCTATATACGGTTCATCCCAGCAGTACTAAAATGTACAGGGATCTGTGAGAGTATTTCTGGTGCAGTGAAATGAAGAGGGAGATAGCCGAATTTGTTTTGCAATGCTTGACGTGTCAGCAGGTTAAAGCTGAGCACTAGAGACCGGTAGGACAGTTGCAGCCGTTGTTTATCCTAGAGTGGAAGTGGGACCACGTTTCTATGGATTTTGTTGCGGGGTTACCACCAGTGCGACATGGGTTGAATGCGATTTGGGTGGTTGTTGATCGTTTGAAGAAGACCGCTCATTTCATCCTTATTAAAGTCGACTATTCCATGGACAGACTGGCAGAAATATACGTTCAGGAGATAGTTCGCGTCCATGGTGTGCCGGTATTCATAGTCTCTGACCGAGTTCCTCAGTTTACTTCACAATTCTGGAAAAGTTTTTAGGAGGCTATGGGTACACAGTTAGCTTTTAGCACTGCGTTCCATCCCCAGAAAGATGGTCAGACTGAGAGGACGATCCAGAAATTAGAAGATATGCTTCATGCGTGTGTGCTGGATTTTGGGGGTAGCTCGACTCAGTTTCTACCGTTAGTTGAATTTGCTTATAACAACAGCTACCATGCTAGTATCGGCATGGCTCCATACGAGACATTGTATGATAGAAGATGTCATTCTCCTCTCTTATGGGATGAAGTAGGTGAAAGGCGAGTTTTGGGTCCTGACCTGGTGTAGCAAGTGTATAACAAGGTGCGAATAATTAGAGAAAGAATTAGTACCGTATAGAGTTGGCAGAAAAGCTACGCAGACACTCGCCACCGAGAGTTAGAGTTTGATGTGGGAGATTAAGTATTTTTGAAGATAGCTCCTTTGAAAGGATTTATGAGGTTTGTAAAGAAGGGCAAGTTGAGCCATAGGTATATTGTCCCTTTTGAGATACTAGAGAGAATAGGGTTAGTTGCCTATAGGCTAGCTTTGCCACCAGCTTTGGCTCGAATTCATGATGTGTTTCATATTGCTATGTTAAGGAAATACGTCTCAGACCCGTCCCACATAATCAGCTATGTAGAGATAGAACTCAAGGATATACTAACTTATGAAGAGACGCTTGTACAAATTTTGGACAAAAAGACACAAGATTTGCGTATTAAAGAAATTCAGCTAGTGAAAGTTTTGTGGAGGAACCATGCTATAGAAGAAGCCTCATGGGAACTCAAGGATGAAATTAAAAAGAAATACCCACATTTGTTTCAAAAGTAATTAGGTAATGTAAATAGTTAGGTAATGTTTCTTTTGTAGGTACATGTACTATTTAGTTAGTAGGTAGTTTTTAATTTTATTTTTGTAATCTCCCAGAACATAAAATCTAACCACTATATTCCTCCGCCATAAGTAAGGGCAGGTAATAAAATAAGTAGACTGTTTTTCCTTGAAAGAATGATGAGTTATATGAATAGTAAATTTCGAGGACGAAATTTTTGAGGAGGGGAGAATGTAACGACTCAAAGAATAATGGTATTTAAATAATAAAGAGGGAGGGAAATGGAAACAGAAATAGAAGGAGGCAGCAGGCTTCGTTGACAGACACTTCGCATTCGTTGACGACATTACACTTTGAATATAATAATTCAGAAAATTTTACATAGGGCCTCGTCGACAAACATAGGGAGTTTGTCGACAAGCGCATAAGTAGGCCTCGTCGATAAAGCCGCGCCTCGTCGACGAGAAGATACCGAGAGGGGTTTTTGGGCAGTCTGAATTTCGTCAACAAGGAGGTAGGGTTCATCGACGAAATTACTTAAGGACTCGTCAACGAGGTGACGTGTCTCATCCATGAATCTGAATCTATAAATAGTGAAAACCCAAATTTTTGGACGAATTTTTAGCGCAAACCCTCTCTCTCTCTCTCTAAAATGCACCTTTCACCTTCTCTCTTCGATCCCAGCCCCGTTTCACGCTGGATCAACGATCTGAAGCCACCACAACACTCCTAGCGAAGTTCTCTGCAAGCCTGCTGGAGTTGATCGTTGGTGGAGTTAGTTTGAAATTCATCCCAAAATCAAGGTAAGGTGTTTTATTCAGAATCTGCTCTCCCTGCAGCTATAGGAAATGTTGTATATAGGAAAATACTGATGCTTTTTTCTGGGGGATGTCGTTTTCAGGATGTTGAGTGGAGAACCTTGCGGGTATAGGGTTAGAGTACAGTAGGGACTTTTCAGAGATAAGGTAAGGGAAATATGCTATGCTAGAAAATTTGAATATGTTAATAGAAATTTTACCAACATGTATGTATACCAATTATTATATAGTTTTTCAAAATATGTGTTTTTCTAGTATGTGTGACCCGAGTAGATAATATTTGATGTAGAACTTTATGTAGTTTTTCCAGTATATGAAGTTATAAAGAACATACAGATATAGCCAGATATTCACAGAGATTATACAGACAGATATACGTACATATACAAATTTTATTCAAATAGTTTCACAAAACAGATATATATACATACATATATATATATATATATATATATGTATACAAATGTTTACTCAGATCAGTATGTTATAGTTTTATATAATTCAGTATATTACAGATGTTTATCCAGAATAGTATATTACAATTTTACTTAGATCAACATATATAACATTTACAGTATGTCATGTTTCCTATTACCATAACATTCAGAGTATACAAACAAAGTATATAGATATATATTTTATAGAAAGATATATAGAGATAATATCAAGATGCTACAGATACAGAATATAGAGATTACAGAATTTACAGTACAGAAAGATAGCATTATGGTAATTTTGGAAACATGATGAAAACAGTAAAAGAGTATATATGTATATATATATATATATATATATATATATATATAGTATTAGATCCCTAAGGAATGATTACAGATAGATACAGATAAAGAATACAGAGCACGGTACCGTTGCTAATACAGATAGAGTGCAATCACATATCTCAAATAGTGTGTGGGTACCATTAATCATGCTCGGAGAGTATGCAGCTCCCCAGTTCACTAGGTTGAGGGGGCTGATTTGACAAGGTAGCAGCCAGTCCCGTGCCTAGGAGAGTATCCAGTTTTTCCAGGCTGAGGTAGTGTAGACTATAGTGACTTACCTGGAGGGCCGACCAGGTTAACTCCCACCTACGGGCTGCACAATCCTGTCATGAGGGGTCAAATCATGACATACAGGGTTCCAGGGATAAAGCACATTTATGTATATGTATACAGTTTTGTAGCTTTTGTTGTATATAGTATGATATTAGCAGTATGAATGATAGAAAGTTCAGATGATACATATATTTTAAGCTACTATACATGTGATATTTGTGTTTTACAGATTTACCAGATCATGCATTTTTACATACTATTATTATAGTTTTACGACTCGGTACACACTAGTAATAGCATATTTCCACTTATTGAGCATCGTCTCACCCTATTATTTTACCATTTTTCAAGTGAGCTAGCTAGGCGAGCAAATCGGGCTTGCAGATAGAGTGATTTCTCGATAGCCTTGGTTTTAGGGTGAGTTTGTGACTGGGTTTTGTATTTTTGGGATAGGTGATACTGGAGGGAGTTGTTTTATATGACTATGGTCTGAATGTATTGAACTCTGGTATTGTATAGTATGTATGGATGTATGGTTTATGTTTCCGCTGCATAGGTATGAATATTGTATACAAGATTACCTCGGTGCCTGCTAAGGCCCAAGTTTCATAGTAGAGGGTATCAGAACAGTTAATATATATAATATGAAGAAAGGAAAAAAAAATGATATAAATTTTGAGGTTATTACAATATGTGTTAACTTTGGTGTATACCCAAGAGGGGGGGGGGGGGTGAATTGGAATTTGAAAAACTTATTATTAGGTTAAACCACATGTTAGCGGTATTTCACAACCTAGGGTCTTGCTATGCAATTCCAATCAAATATTTAACCAATTAAACATAAACATTCAAGTGCTGAAATTAACAGTAGGCACAAGAAATGTTATTGGGGTTCGGCCAATACTCCCTACGTCCTCGCCTTGGCTCACTAGCACAAGGATTCCACTATAAGCTCACTTCAGGGGTGGAGCATCACTTGTTACAACCAGGTCAATTAATGGGGCTGATCTCAACCTACACCTTACCAGGATGGTGCACCTAACTTTCCTAACCAGGTCTAAGCCAATCCGAGACTATTCAACAGGGCTAGTCTCCCTCTTCAAGCCCGCGCCTGGAATATAACAGATAAAAAAATATGCGTACAAACAAACGCTTCTTACATAAGCAGATATGTGCCACTACGCACAATACAATCAATGCACCTCAAGAATGTATGAACTATAAGCTCGGTGCTCTACGTGTGCAATCAACACTCAAGGTTATGTCTATAGTCTATCAAGCACAAGAGTGATTTACAAGCTAATCTTTGAAAGCAAAGTATATCAAATCTCAATATTAAATTAGTATTTCAAAGATGCTATCAACAATATTCAAATCAACTCAAAAAATATTTTCCTTAATGAAATATGGCACAAGAGTTGTTTAAAAAATATTATAGCTTGTGAAAATATTTGCACAACAAAAATATAGCTATAGGAATCTTGCAATGACAATGCAAAGATCCTCAAGCTACTTAGTTTATCCTAACACAAGATTTATTAAATTTAAATCTGTGGGATAAACTTAGCTTAGCTCCCCAAAATAAATATCAACCAATCAAGCAAACAATGGGAGTATTAGCCAATTAATAATATAGCAATAGCACACTAGATACTCTTACTATGCTAGGATTTATCAAAGGAATGAAGGTATTAGAGTATTTGGAAGTAGAATGGGCAAAATAAGGTTATGGATTTTTAGAGAATTTTTGCCCTAATCTTTTTTCCAATCCCCACTAATTTTAACAAATGATTGAGTTTATATAGAAATTGGGGAAAAATAATTGTTAGGGGACATGCTAGGAATTTTTCAAAATGTTTTAATTGTGTTTAGAAAAATTAGCACTATTTAACATACTTAACTACGGTAAAAAAAAAAGCAACCCGAGAGGTTTCGGGTGGCTGAACCTCAGTTCGGTTCCCCGAATAGGGTCAACTCAAAAAGCTGATTTTAAACGTTTGGGTGCCTGAGTCTGGGTTTGGTTAGCTGAACCAACGCAATTTTCCTACTGTCCGCGATTCAGGTGCCCAGTCCAACATTCGGTTAA